>NC_091130.1:1745714-2071785 GCF_040183065.1 Periplaneta americana | reverse complement strand
AAAATACAGACTAATTAAATTTCCTCCTCGAGATATAGCACGTAAACGATAGGCATCGATGCACCTGACATCTGTAAGATGGATTCACTATTCACTTAATGCTTTGTGCTCTTGACGAGTCATAAGCGGCCAGCGAAAGACAATTTTCTCCCGCGCATGCGTGAAATTTCTGTAACCTTCTTGAAAAGAGCACGGCTTGTACGTGAACGGATGTTGCCAAGTTTACATAAGTTTATGCAAGATGCGGGAAGTTTAAAATACTCGATCCTGATATTATACATCCCCACTACGCCAATACGGTATTAAATAATAAAACTAGTCGTGCATTAATGGAAACAAGGTGTTCACGTGCTCTTGTGCTCTTATTGACGCACCGCCACTGGAAGGAGGTAGTTGAAGTACAAGCTAGGTCTGGAAATTGCCACTCTAGACATGTTTCTAGGTGACTAGGGTATTTTGCACACGTTACTTCCCCAGTAATTAAGGACTTAGAGTAAGTTCTTGGGTCCCAAAATTCAAGAAATGAAAGCGAAATTCGTAAGACTTAAACAATATATGATAACTCATACGAAATATTTTAGGTTTGAGAAAGAGCAAACTAAGAATGTAGCCTGAAAGGCACACTGCAAATGAAGTTCTACATATCTTCCAGGAGGAGGAAGACGCCTACGGCGAGACGTGCATTTGTAAGAAACACGTGACATGATCCAATAAATACAGCGACCCTATTAGTTGAAAGTTAAGAGTGGATCTGCACTGAAGCTGGACTTGTTTCTCGCAGATTGATCGACAGTGAGAGGCCGGAGGTCGAGTCCTCTTCCTTTGGATGGGACGACTACCATAACATCACCATGGTGAGTATGTACCAGTCCAGACTTCGTGGCGAAGCACTTCGTGCCAAGGAATCAGGTTGCCAAATTTCCTTAATTTCTCTTTGTTTTATCCCGATGTCCCATATTTCTATGCATTTATATTGAATTCTCGCATCATGCAAATGAATATTTAGCCGTGTTCCATTCTCATCGGAAAGAGAAAAATAAAAAGGAAAGCAAAGCTTGGAACTTTTTGCTGTGCATTACATGGCATGACGCCCATAAACATATCAATAATTTGTATTAAGCAGTTTGAAAATATATTTTATGCTCGACCATGCCGAAATGTAGTAATTATACACCTGGTAGTAGCCCTTTAATGCACCTCATTGAAGTACACCCACTCATTAAAGTACAGGCGTTTTCAGCCAATGACAACTCAGCTTACAGGTGTTCAGCCAATAACAAGTCAGCTTTGTACCGTTATAAAACCGCAAGTATCGATTATTCTCGGATATGCAATCGAAAGAGAATTAGCGAAAAGTCATGGAGGCTGGAAATCCAATACTGTCGCAGAAGGTTATGTTCTGTTACTATAATAATTAGCGTTAATTGTAAATAATATTCAAATAAATTCAATTTGTCATCTCGTTTTTCAATGTCGAATTCAATAATCAAGGTTATACTAAGTTTAACGGGATTACACAAGGTCAATGACATTATTGTTCCTCGGAAAAAATCAATACTTTCGCGTCTGCGCACAACTCACAATTCACGACCTAGAACAAGGTCACTTTCGATCTTGTCAGATACAAATAATTTCAAGTTAGAAATATGGTCGAGCATAAAAAGTCGTATGAAACTCGCCTATAGTGGTAATTAACTCGCTTCTTAATTACTATCATTATAGGCTCGTTGCATAATGTACTATTATGCTCGACCATGCCGAAATGTAGTAATTATACACCTGGTAGTAGCCCTTTAATGCACCCCATTAAAGTACACCTATTCATTATAATTCAGTTGTTCAGCCAATGACAAATCACCACTGTACCATTATAAAACCGCAAGTATCGATTATTCTCGGATATGCAATCGAAAGACAACTAGCGAAACGTCACGGAGGCTGGAAATCCAATACTGTCGCAAAAGGTTATGTTCTGTTACTATAATAATTAGCGTTAATTGTAAATAATATTCAAATAAATTCAATTTGTCATCTCGTTTTTCAATTCTAAATCAATTTCCAGGTTATATCAAGCCTAATGTTCATGTTATTCTCTAGATTATATCAAGGTCAATGACATTCGTTCCTCGGAAAAAATCAATAATTTCGCGTCTGCGCACATCTCACAATTCATGTCAGTTCCACTCCTCACTTCCATAACCATAACATGAATACTTATGAATAATTTCAAGTTAGAAATATGGTCGAGCATTAAAAAGTCGTATGAAACTTGACTATAATGGTAATTAAGACTCTCGTATGAAAATTATGAAACTCGCTTGCGCTCGTTTCATAAACAAACATACTTGCATCTTAATTACTACCATTATAGTCTCGTTGCATAATGTACTATTCTACTTAAAAGGAAACGAGACACTTGAACCTAAACTTGTACATTTTTACAGGAACAATGCACGGAATCATTGGTACTCAGGCATCCTACACTATTTACGCAAAAACATAGCACTCCGGTTCAAATTCTGATTGAGTTTTTTGCGGGGTTTTCCCTCAACTCATTACGAAGAAATGCTGGGTAACTTTCGGCGTTGAACCCCGGACTCATTTCGCCGGCATTATAACCACTATCTCATTCAGACGTTAAATAAACATAGCAGTTGATAAAGCGTCGTAAAATAACCGATAAAAATAATAAAATAGCATATACAGACAGAACTGAGACCCACAACCGAACTCTGTTAGCGCAGCTGCACTCATGGCTGGACGAGCTGGTGGAGAAGCACCCCGGGGTCCTCGAGACACAGCTGGCCGGCCTCAGCTACGAGGGGCGCCAGATCAAGGGAGTCAAGCTGTCCTACCAGGAGGAAAATCCAGGCGTTTTCATCGAAGCAGGTAAGCCAAAGACCTCATCTTCAAAATTCTGATACAAAACAAATTTACAGTAATCCTTGTTACCAGCGGAATCTGTATCCGCAGTTTCAGTCATTCACGGTTAACCTCTGAGACTTATTTTTACGTATTTTTTTTTACGTTCGTTCCTTGTCTGCAGTCATTTCTGACCGCAGCTCCTCTGGCCGCAGATGACAGAACTAGTCATGCCGCACCTTCAAACAAACCTCTGACAAGGTAAGGGTTTCGGCTCGAACAGTAATTTCGTATCCAAAATTTGTATACAGGCCCATCTTTACATCTCTGTAAAGCTCCCAAAAGCATTCGTTTGTGTAATGTGTGGTTTGTCTGTTAGAGCACTGTACAAGTTGAGGGGTGGGGAGAGCACTGCACAAGTTAAGGGGATGGGACACCTTACCCGTAAGCCTAGCCTAGCCTAGCCTAGCCTAGAAGCTAGTGCGAGTGGTAAAATGTCTAAAGCCCATTTAAGAACATTTTTCTCCAACGTTCTGTCTGAAAATGTAGCAGCTATCAAAAGTGAATGCGCACAAGGACACAATCTTAATAAATGAATCATTCCAAGGCTAGGACATAGAATGTATGGTCATTCCACTTAAAAAAACTAAATATATCCAGCCTTTGGATATCTATTTCCTTAGACAATACAAAATATATGCTCGGAGGATAACAGATTGCATAAGGAGTCTTGCTGAGAATCCAGAACTTAACTTGGAAATCGAGTGTTTATAATGAAAATGCACTCTGTTATTCATAACCAGTTGTCTGCTCCAGTGTACCGCCCTATGCTTCAGTATTCCTGGCAGTCAGCTGGTTACGTGAATCCTGAACAAGTCTCGGACTTCAAAAATGTAATTCAGGTGGCATTTGATTGTTCAGCATGGAGTGTGGTTCAGAAGATTGTTCAGGTGTTGCTTCTGCGTGTTGTGCTTATTGCTCTGCTCCATGCTGTTTCATGCATTTTATAGAGAATCCTCATGTACATTTTTAAAGAAGTGTATTGACCAATGCCAACCAAACGGAGAATTACACAAATGAATACTTTTACGGTCTTCATCACCATTGTGAAATAAGCGTCTGTACAAATTTTTAACCAAAAATTCCTGTTCGAGCCGAAACCCTTCCCTTGCGAGTGTTGCTTTCTGTTACACCACTTTTTGTGATCGCTGTATCTTCCGCTGAAACTCCCAAATCAGGAATTGTTTTAGGTACGGCGCACGTGCCATAAGATTCCGCGATTCTGTTGCAGGCATCCACGCGCGAGAGTGGATCGCGCCAGCCACGGCCACCTGGATCCTGAACCAACTGCTGAGCAGCCAGGACGAAAATGTGAGGTTCGTCGCGGAGAACTTCGACTGGTACATCTTCCCCAGCGTCAACCCCGACGGGTACCAGTACTCGCACACCACTGTGAGTGGAAGAGTCTGTCAGTCGGTTAGCTGTACTGCTGTGACTGTACCCAACTGCGAACACAACCGTAGCCTACCTTTAAACTGCTGATAGCTAATGCGAATCATTCCGATCATTAAGATTGAGGTTCTGGCTGATATGTACAGTGCAAAACTGCACTAAGTAACAATATGTACTCTGTAATGGGTCTATTTCAGTAAAGTTTTATGTTGTGAAGAATGGTTTCCCTAGCAACAAGTTTCTGTGTGGGGCTTCTAACTTCCAAGGCCTAACAACAATAGCTGTAAATACAACATTAAACAAGATCGTGCAAAAACGTTTTAAGAGACAAAGAATTTGAAAATTGGTGTACATTGCAACAAAAGGGTAAAGGAGTGATTCTTAGCAAAGAGTTCCCCCCAGCAAACAGCTGATAAGAAATCACAAAGGTCTAACCCTCTCGGAATGGACAGACGCCCTTAAAATGGTAGGCTATGTCGCTCCGGTCCGAGCTGTACCGGGTAGAAGTCGGGATGGTACCCGCTGTAGGCGCTGTCTCAGCGAGATTGAAACTCTTCCCCATATCCTTGGCTTCTGCCCCTATAGTGAGGCCCTTCGCAACATCCGTCACCATGCTGTCCGTTCTATGCTGGCCGAGGCGCTGAAGGAAGTAGGGTTTACAGTCCATCAAGAGGTGCAGGGACTAGCCACACAAGGAAGTGTTCGGCGAATTGCCATTAAGAACAACTCGGCATACATTCTCGATCCCAACCATCTGATTTGAGACACATGCAGATCAACCGCATGAGGTGGACAGTGACAAGAAACGGATCTATGAACCAACAATCCCGTTCTATAAAGATAAATATAGCCTGCCCCACATTGATGTAATAGGTCTGATGGTGGGAGCACGAGGTACCATACCCTCCTTCTTTGCCAACAAATGTAAAAACCTGGGGCTAACACACAGCACTATAAGGGAATAGCCATTAGTGCCCTCAAAGGATCGGTTCAGATATTGAGAAATCATTTGTATGGGAGTGATAATGGAAATTTCAAGTTATCTTAACCGATGGCTGTTGATTGGTTTAGATATCAATGCCAATCAATCCGTACTATTATTTTTCTCGCGGTATATGTCATTCAAATCATTCTAACCTATCTGATGACATCCCCCCCCCCTTTCTTAACTGTAAATGAGCACAAACGCTACTTAGATGTAAATTTTTCTGACATTTTGCATATTCGATTCCCTAACCGTTTCAAATGTATATCATTTTACCTTTTAGGTGTGTTTCCAAATTATATGTAATACGCTTTGTCAAATCTGGCAACCTTTTCATAAGGGAAGCTAAATTTATTATTATATTGGACAGTTGAAAGAACTTCTTGAACTAACTCTCTCTGCTTAATTTCATTTCTTTTTCTTGTAATCTACAATTAGCTGACTTCCGAAAAAGTTAGAACTAAGGCAGAGTTACACAAACGCTCTCTGAATATCTTTTTGTCATATCAATGGCATGATATTAGGACAATTTGAATAAAAACATGTTTAGGTACGCCTACTATTGACATAAATAGGCCCTAATTAGGCACTGGGCTAGCTTCATAATCAAGAGAACCTTAATTGCCAACTTAGGGCTGTGTGAAAAGTCGAAGTTTAACAAAGTTGACGACGATACCATTGACAATATTGCAACGTGTAGTTCCGCAGTGATCCAAGTTTTTCTTTCCCGCAGAACCGACGGTGGCGCAAAACCAGAAGCAGGACCTGGCATCGGCGGTGCGTGGGGGTGGACCCCAACAGAAACTGGGACTTCCACTGGGTCGGTGAGTCTGTGCACACCAGACGTAGTTAAGTACAGATGGAGTTAGCGGTCTTTATAGAAAATACTTTGATTTTGCCGGGGTTGGAAGCTCGAGCTCCAGGACGATTATCCTCAACTGCAATGCATATCAGAATAGAAAAAGGGAAAGAAGATGAAACGTGTAACACAGAAAGTGAAATTATCGATATCTCAAAGAGTTTAAAGCGCAACTTGGCACCTGGAGAAGAAGGACTCACGTCAATCTTTTGTAGAACACAATTTATCTCATAGCAACTCCTCTTACAAACAGTTTTAATCCATGTTTGTAACAAGGAATCTTTCCAACAGAGTTACAAAGCCCTATAGTTGTCCCTATTCACATATCTGGTGACAAAATAAATGTAATAGGCCGATATTATTCTTGCCATGTTTAGAAAAATTGTTTGAAATCTGTTTAAAAATCGATTATCACAATATCTGAGAAAATAATATTTATCACATTTGCAATTTGGATTTCGTCATAACGTGAACAAGCAAGATACAATTATGTCTATGACTGGTTATAAAAACATTAGACGAAGGTAACAAGGGTGTAGTCGTTTTCTTAGACCTAAGAAAGCGTTCTGTACCATTAACCACAAGATACGTCTAGATAAAATTTACAATATGGGGATTACAGGTGTTGCCTTGTATATTTTTCGCTCTTTTTATCAAATAGATATCAGCAGACTGAAATTGAAGACAATTTCAACTATCGTTTAACTGTTGATACTGGCATCCCTCAAGGAACTGTCTTAGGACGCCTGTTATTATCTATATTAATAATGTACTATTAATACGCCCAGATAAAATTAAATGAAATATTTACTCTTCCTCTCATGACACTGTTTTAATGGCGGTGTTAACTGAAAAACAGCATATCATCTAGGGAGTTGACATTGTCAAAAATTGGCTAGATATAAACCTTCTTCCTCTCAATATTAACAAAACACCAAGTAAAAAGTATTTCAAAATAACTTTTAATATGGTACTAGAAATTGTAAAAATATTATCATCATCTTCTTCAAGGTTTCGGCCTTTCGACCTGTTCCGCCTCCAATAAAATTGATCTCGCCAACGTTTTGCTGGTCTTACTAATGATCTCCTTCCTAATGGATTATAATTCACGGCTGTTCTCGTTATACTTGTTGTTGGCATTGTTTACATGTTCTTTCCAATTATGTTGATATTCTTTAACGAGTTGAATTGTACTATCTATTTTCAATTCTATTCTACTTTAAAGGCTTCTCCACTTTATAAGCGGTTGCCTTGGATTCCCTTTTTCCATTCTTCTCTGTTATTCCAGGATCCATCTTCCAGGCCTCTAGCTCTCATTGCTTCTATAATTCTTCCCCTCCACATATATCTAGGCCGTCCTCTTTTTCTTCTTCCAGGTGGAGACCAATTCAATACTTTCTTGGGCCACCCCTCGTCTGACATCCGTTGCACGTGTCCAAACCATTGTAGTTGTCTTCGTTCCATACGGTCGATTATATTTTCTTGTAGGTTCAACTCTTCCATAATAATGTCATTCCTAACCTTCTGTAGACGAGACACCCGCAAGCTACGTCGTAAACCATCCATTTAATAGTATTTTTTTTTTGTCTTTCATTCAATATCCAGCCCTCGGCACCATATGTCAGAATACTTTCTACTATCACATTTAAAATCATCAGCTTTGTCTATTCTAATATCTTCATTTCTTCTTTGTCCAATACTGTATAACCCGCAACATATCTAAGAAATTTCATTTCACCTGCTTCAATTCTTCTTTCTTCGTTTTTCTTTAGAACCCAAGATTCGCAGCAGTACAGAAGGGACGGAATTGCCATTACTTTGTAATATTTGATTAATGTTTACTTTCTCACTTTCTTTCCCAGTGTAAAAATATTAATCCTTCCTTATATCCTAAAATTATGACATGTAAATAATTGAAATATTTAAGTATTATAACGAATGGACCAAATCTTACGCTGGGAAAAAGACACAGATTATCTTTGCTCTAAATAAAAAAATGATAGAAATTTCACCAGCTACGATCCTTTGTGATATGTAGCGTAATGCGGTCTATTTACTTAAGTAATAGGATTAATATGTTGGGGGATATAACAAAATGCAACACTGCAGGAGAGATCAGGATGTAAACTGAAAATCTTGAAGCGATAATTTCCTTCCCCGCAGACGGCGGCGCCAGCAGACACCCGTGCTCGGAGACGTACGCGGGCTCGAAGGCGTTCTCCGAGGCGGAGACTCAAAGCCTGGCGCGATACATCGGCGGCGTGGCCCCCAGGCTGCAGCTGTACCTGGCGCTGCACAGCTACGGCCAGAAGTTCCTCATCCCGTACGGACACACCCGCAAGCACATCGCGGACCACGACAAGCTGGTACGTATCGCACCCGTGAGCGGACGGCCAGGGTGCTGATGCTACGGATTAGTAACGGCCGAGAAGTCATCATCACTACAATATCATATCATCACCATTTCGTATTATCATCGTAATCACCATATCATTGTCATTACATCATTACCACCATTATCATATAATCATCATATCATTACCATCGTCATTGTCATCACTTCATATCACCGCCGCCATCATCATATCATCGCAATTATATCACAGGATCATTTTAAAAACTACAAGTAATGCCCATGACTTGTCAATACATTCATACTCTATCGTGCTGTCAAAAAGAAGTGCATTGTATGGCAGTAAAAATTTTGAATAGCTTCCCTACGGATAACAAAAAATCAAAATTATTTAGAGCCAAATTAATTTCTCACGCCTTCTATTCTGTAGATGAATTTATGACATTCAACAGCACTGCATGAATATTTCTGTGTTGTATTAAGTATCGATACTCACCCCTTGTGTTGTACTAGTATATTGTAAAACTCCTCTGTACATATTTCAACTAGACTGTGACTATAATTGAGCCGTTCAGAGCAAAAGTGGTGCAAGTCAAAATTGGATAATGAGGGTTAAAGTAAACATTCTGTAAAATACAGCGCAAAGTAGCAATTAACATGTCCTTCGTGCTATCCACTGACTACTAATAGTTTAAATAAATTGAATATTAATTGCTACTTTGCGCTGTATTTTACAGAATGTTTACTTTAACCCTCATTACCCATTTTTGACTTACACCGCTTCTGCTCTGAACGGCTCAATTAATACTTTATAGTAGGCCTACTATTATTTAAGATTTTTTTGATATGTTCCATATTCTAGCTGTGAAGCGATGGAAGCGATGTACGAATACCATGGAATGTAAATATATACAATACAATACGTCATCATATTACCACCATTGTCATCATATCATCATTATCATATCATCGTCATCAAATCATCATATAATCATCACCACCACCATTATATCATATCATCAACATCTTCAGCATAAAGAACTGGCACTTGGGTTCGCTCCGTCCTCTCTCTCATGAGCTTTCTGAACGCACTCACATGTCCTTGAATAGGCTACAGCACAGGATCCATGCTTAACACAAGACTTGTAAAGGATGCAGTTAGAGTCCTTAATGAAACGAGACAAAAAGTCTCTTTTCTAGCAAGAAATCGAATCCCGGTCCGCTGATTTAAATCTCGATGAGCCAGGCCGAAAGATTTCACGAAGATGTCAAGTCAGTTTATCAGATGAAGTCGCAACACATTAACTTCTTAGGGTTCATTATTTCGCCCAGTGTTATCCTCCACAACTTTTGTCAACCCTTCCGTTTTGTAGTGTTTGTTCTGGTACTTTCTGGTGATAAGTGGACGACAAAGAATATCGGCACTTGACACAAAAGAATAGCGAATTGTTCAACCGGGATCTGAAGGCCATGACTGTGCAAATATCTCTTATCGTCTGGGCCATCCAACGCAAGATAGCATGCCGCTTACCTTTTACGGAAGCCCCAGGTTCGATCTTCCAGGGCAAGGTCACGGCGAGATCTGGGTTAACTCAGTGATGACTTTAAGATGCGAAATCTCCTCCCTGGTAATGATCTGCGGTCTCTAGCAAATGTAATTTTATTCGTATGGTCCAACACATGAAGTGAATTATCACTTAGTAGAAATTTTGTACTAAGAAATTTCAGTTTTTAAAACAAAAACGTCAATATCCATGGAAATTGAATGAAATTTTGTGTTAAATAAAGCACTTATTTGATGACTCTGTGTTCATATCAGGTTTGTTTTCATTGTTTCAGGCGACGATAGCTAAAAAGGCAGCAAAATCTCTTTCCAAGAGATATGGGACAATCTATAAAGTTGGAAACATAGTCGAAACCTACGGTAAGTCAAAACGGTTTTTCGAGTGCTTGACTGCTTAGGATTTAAGCGTGAGTGGACCGAGGTAAAGGCAGAACACGAATTTACGAAGAGATAGCGGGACTATAGATAAGGAACTATGTAAGCTCCTAGCTGTAGACTACTCGTCTCATTCCACGATACGCACTATAAGGTGAATATCAGGTAATCTTAAGAAGAGTCCTCGGAATGACATCGCGAGATACTATCTAGTCGTCACAAATTTAATTGATATTACATGACCTTCAAGTTCATATAGAGTCGTTTGTAAGTTCATACATATGTTTATATACTTTTTGCTGGTTGAGTGGAAGAGAAGGCCTTACGGCCTTAACTCCGCCAGCTAAAATAAATTATTATTATTATTATTATTATTATTATTATTATTATTATTATTATTACTATTAAAATGTCGATCGAAGAAAGAAATTCATACTAATGCTGGCAGAAGTAAGCAATGTAGCATTTTGGAAAATATCACAGTGCAACACTGGAGACAGTGCGTAGCCTACTTCTGTTAGAGTGGAAATACCAAATAGACTGAGTTTCAATAAATAAAAATCACCCACATTGAAACTTATTAATTAATTTATGATAATTATATTTAATTCCAACGTTTTAAATATTTTGTCCGTATTCCCGTCTTTAATTTATTATAGAGAAGAATACAGAGTGATAACGCTAGTCACTTATTATAAATGACAATTATAGCCTAAATTGTGACCTGTTGCGCAAACAGGACTCTAAATTCGTGGAAGGAAATTTTACGGGAGAACAAAATAACGAATTTGCGGTGAAAAAACTTCATTTCTATGTTTTGAAATCTTGCGCTACCTGTAGGCTTTTTTTACATACTGAACTCTTCATCTCAAACAACAGAAATAACTAAAATGCTCTCAATTAATATCACTCAATAAAAGAATTGTATTCCAATGGATACCATCCCATTGTGGAATCCTGGGAAACGAGAATGCGGATGCTTTAGCAAAGAAGGGCAGCACTGCTACTTACAGACCTGTTACTAAATCTACGTATTACTCTGTGAAGAGATTTATTAAATCTACATACTTAGACTTCAACAAACAAAATTTGATAACTCAATCCCAAGGGAAAAAATGGAACTCTCTGCATCATAATCCACAGTTAATTCCCGATTTACCACGAAAATCGTCTGTAGCTGCATTTAGATTGGTAACAGGCCATGATTGTTTGGCCAAACACCTGCATAGAATTGGAATATATCAGTCCCCTAACTGCCCATTGTGCAACTCAAACCAAGAAATCTGTGCTTCAGTGGCTGACCATGATAATATCTTTGAAAAATATTGGAGTGCAAGAAGTCAAATGACTTTATTGTCAAACGCCTGGCATTAGAAAACAACAACAACATACTAAACTAGGACGTAGTTTTGCACAGTGCTTCTTAAATACCTAAATCTTTCTTACAGTTGCTAAGAAAACAAATGAAAACTTTAATTGCATTTTCTCGAAAAGTACAGGATGTAACATTAATGTTCAATAAGTTATATATTGAAAACTATAGCAACTAGAACCATGATTTTTTTTAAATGCTTAGTATTTCATCCTCTTTTTGAAACCACAAAAAAAAAAAAGACAAATCCGACTTTAGATCCCATTTCCTGCAACTAGTCACAATTATTGTTCTGGTCTATACAGGGTGGAAGTAAAATAACCTTACAGATTGAAAGGAACGATAGGGTACACGTAAATGAATAGAAAACCTATATTACGTTTTGTGATTAAATGCACGGTTAATTAGAAAATTAAGTTTGAAGTTTCAGCAGTCCTGCAACATCGCCGCTAACACACTCTACTCGTGACACAGATGTAAGAGGTCAACGAACTCGGTGTGTCTCGGTAGGTGACCTGCTCTCTGACAAGACGTTTTCACTTGCTCGGATCGTGCAGTGGCTTGAATTTAGAGGTTTTTAAAAATACATTTAAACGAAAACCGTGCACGCTATTGAAATAAGCGAGAGGGATAAAGTATTCTTTATCACATTTCCTATCCATATGGATAAAAATCATGATCCTACTTGCAATAATTACTGAATAAGAGGTTGTTAAACATTTGGGGAAAAAACTATGAACTTTCCACCAATATGATATTATACTTTTTTGTTACATACAACATGAGTTATTCATTCTGGAAATCTGCAAGGCTATTCCACTTCCACCCTTTATAATTGTTTCGATCTTATAATACGATTCTGCGATATTAAAAATTAGTGTAATTCTTTCCACTCGACTACAAGAAGGTCGGCGACAATAGAGGTCATTGGTATTCATATTGAATGGACACCCAAAAACAGCCCTTAATTTTTAACTTAATTTTCTCGAAATGTATTAAAAAAAACATACAATATTCTGAGTAACGCAGATTGAAATTGCAAAGATGTAATAATAATAATAATAATAATAATAATAATAATAATAGTAGTAGTAGTAGTAATAATAATAACAGTAGTAATAGTAGTAGTAGTAGTAGTAGTAGTAGTAATAATAATAATAATAATAATAATAATAATAATAATAATAATAATAATAATAAAGCAACCACGACCGGGGATCGAACAAGAAACATTTTAGTGGCAGGCTAACGAGCTATCTATTCAGCTATGAAAGAGATACGAAATACATGCGTTGCAAGTTGATGGCACATATTACTACTAAGATTTATTTTAAAGCCATCCGTCCTCAAGTGAGGTTGACCACTGGGATCCGGAATTAACAAACATAAAAGATAAAGGAAATGAAACGAGCAAAATAATGATTCGATTTGTACATTAAAACAAAAATTTACGTGTTAACATATAGATGATAGTGTAGAATTTGAAGAGAGGCCTTCAGAATTTCCATTACAATCTTCTGAACCTCATAAAAGGGAATTTTAAAGGATTTAAGGATATCACATGTAAATTTTGGTAAGCAACCCCTCGTTCCAAATAGTAAGCCTGTAACATCCCCTTGTAAAGCGAAATGCCATATTTTTCACTGAGGTATGGAAGACAAGATACATATTTAGCTCGCTTGTCATCATTTATCTGCAGTGCTTGATTCGTGTCTCGTTCGAAGCAAATCGTAGGGTCTAAGACCATCGCTTTCTGGGTTCTTCTATTGATGGCAATTATATCGACTCTTCTATGAGAATCATCTTCAGACACACAATGAATCTCCTCATGTACTTCCCATCCTCTGTTTCTTAGCAGGTTGGCACGATGGTGTCTGTTGTCTGATATCTCCAATATCTATTTTTCGATCAAGAGTCATTTACACACTCAAATGTAGTTTCTCAATAAATTAAAAATTAAATTTAAATTTAAATTATGGTTTATTTAACGACGCTCGCAACTGCAGAGGTTATATCAGCGTCGCCGGTGTGCCGAAATTTTTGTCCCGCAGGAGTTCTTTTACATGCCACTAAATCTACTGACATGAGCCATCGACCTGGGCCGGGATCGAACCCGCAATCTTGGGCACAGAAGGCCAGCGCTGTACCAACTGCGCCACCGCAGGCGACTGTTTCTCAACATTATAAATCTTAATTACAACGCATTTTCTTGTACACCACATCAGGATCAGTTTTAAATGTATTTTTGTGCTTTATATGCATGTCGAATTTATGACGATAACTGCACCAGTTGGCGCTCGGTTAAAAAACTCGCGTTTCCGTGGCTGTACAGCTCAGAGACGACGTGTATTTGGTGAGAATCTGTTAAGAAATATTGCTGAAATTTGAGTGTCAATCGAGAATCGAAACCAAGCTTGTCGGCTGATTGCGCAGGTCTGGCGAGCGGAGGCAGCGTGGACTGGGTGCGGGGGACGATCGGCACGCCCCTGGTGTACGCGGTGGAACTACGCGACACGGGCCACCACGGGTTCATCCTGCCGGCCACGGAGATCGTGCCCACGGCGCAAGAGACCCTGGACGCCATCACCGCTATGCTGCGGGACAGCAGGGACATGCTGCTGCAGGCTTACAACAGCAGCAGAGAGCAGGGACAGTGAGGGATGGGTGACCAGGACGACCGTAGTGGTGGATTAGAGTTACAAGGAGTGCTGCGAATGTGTGCGAAGGACAATAACACTTCAACACGACGTCGCGACACGTTGTTCCGAAGGTTGTACAGTGAAACCTCTCATTTACGGACATCGAAAGGACGTAACAATCTGTCCACATCTGGGAGGTGTCCTTTATTTGGAGGGAGGCTCCCCAATCTAACAGTAATTTATAATATGCATTACATATCCCTTCTCGCTTTAAATGAAATGTATTACTGTAGTTTAATTCTAAATACAGTATACTGTACTACTATAAATTTTTTGCAACTTTGAACTACAGTAAATAAGATCGAAAAAGGAAGAAACAGTACTATGCCATAACATTTTATTCTAGATCTACAGTTCTACAGTACTGTAATTTACAGTTTTCAACTTAACCTTTACGTTCAGGTGCCATGTCTCTCGAAACAGAACAACTGATTGAAGTGAAGAGAATAATCCTACTAACCCTATCATGTGTCGAATACAATTTCATGATCGCAGAAACCTTGGACCCATCAGACAGGTTAAATTTTATGACTGTTTATCCACCCGCTTCCAGCTAACAAGGGATAGCCGGCTGGGCTAGTGGTAGCCTACAAAACCCTTATTGTATTCTTTCATGTTAAGGAAGTTCTCAAAACTAAATTTTCCAATTTCGTAACAGATTAGGTCTTGAAATCCAAGTTCTGTCCGCAGTCAGGAGGTAAAGCAAGCTTTAGGACTGTGAAACAGCTGTCCGTGTCCGTGTCTGAGAGTGTCCGTAAACGAGAGTTAAATTTATCATTATTTCTATATTATTTCAATTGGGGCATAAAAATCTGTCCGTATAAGAGGAGTGTCCGTAAGAAGAGATTTCACTGTATTTATCTTCCTCATCAAAGGAGATGTAAGGATCATGTTCTTCGGAACTGTTGAAACTGGCCAGTACAGGGTGTCTGACTTAAGGGGGTGGTACACCTTTTGCTGGTGTAATTTCACTATAACTCAACATTTTTTTCCTCAGAATCTATAGGTAATTTGATAATAAAAATTGACATGTTTAATATAGATTGGCATGCTTAATATAGATTATGTACAGTAGTGGCAAAAAAAACCGGACCGACCCTTGTAGCTGATTTCAGAGCCTTGTTCACTCCAGAGCACGATAGACTGGTAACTAAGACTTTCGTGGTTCGAATCCTGCCTGGAAAGGAAACTTTTCTTTTGTTCCTTATTCAAATTTATTCCCAATACTTTTGGATTGCTGGTAAAATTCATGTTCTGGGAATAAGTTAATTAAGTAGTAAAATATCGCTGCAATCGAAAAGTATTGGGAATAAATTTGAATGAGGAACAAAAACAAATTCCCTTTCCAGGCAGGATTCGAACCACGAAAGTTTTACTTGCCAGTCTATCGTGCTCTGGAGCGAACAAAGCTCTGAAATCAGCTACAAGGATCGGTCCGGGTTTTTTTGCCACTACTGTACATAACAAAGCAATGTTAATGTTCTTGAAAACGTAATAGTTTTCTTTTGAATTGTGAAATTTGTTGAGTATTTTGTTCAGCCAGATAGAATTTATCTGATAACTAAAAAAGTAATGAAAATATTTTGACGAAACTTTGCACGTATGTGTACTAGTCTGATGTGAACACTATAGTATAAAATTTTAAATGTAGAATGTACAACTTATTTTAGAAAATCACATTGTTTTCATACTAAATTATTCATAACGAATTTTATCAACACTATTGTTATCGGAACAAAAATAAAGAAGGTAAACGTGCGAATTCTAAATGAGGCAGTAGAGCAAGTGGACGGCTTCAAATACTTGGGGTGTACTATAAGCAGTAACATGAGCTGCTGCCAGGAAGTCAAAAGGAGGATAGCAATGGCAAAGGAAGCTTTTAATAGGAAAAGGAGCATCTTCTGCGGACCTCTGGAGAAAGAACTAAGGAAGAAATTACTGAAGTGCTTTGTGTGGAGTGTGGCATTGTATGGGGCAGAAACATGGACATTACGACGAAGTGAAGAGAAGCGAATAGAAACATTTGACATGTCGATATGGAGAAAAATGGAGCGTGTGAAATGGACAGACAGAATAAGAAATACAGCTGTGTTGGAAAGAGTGGAGTGAAGAAAGAATGATGCTGAAACTGATCAGGAAGAGAAAAGAAATTGACTGGGTCACTGAATAAGAAGAAACTATCTGCGGAAAGTTGCACTGATAGAAATGGTAAACGAGAGAAGAGTTCGGGGCAGAAAAAGATATCAGATGATAGACTACATTAAGATACATGGATCATATGCGGATACTAAGAGGAAGGCAGAAAGTGGGGTAGATTGAAGAAAGCTGGTTTTGCAGTGAAAGACCAGCCCTTGGGCAGAAAACTATGGATGATTGAAAGTCTGCGATTATCTTCACTTCCTCTGGCGGGTGGACACATGCTTAAATACTAACAACAACTATTATAAATATGAATATAACTGCACTACGAAGAATGTGGTCCGCCGTGGTTCACGAGCAACTGTTTGGGGCTCCACGCGCCCCGGCAACTGATCAATAGGCCGTTACGCCATAACAGATGATGCTAGGCAACACTCGCATTCGGCAAGCCGTGCTGGTTGCCTGTCTGCCAGGCTGAGAGTTCCAGAAAGTTTGCTAACCGTAACCGAATATCATTAAAGTCGTTGAGATATTGGAATACTCACATCTGCTAGGTTCTTAATTTTAAAATATCTGTAAGAAATATACAAACTGTTAGGATATATTGGAACTCAGCAACACATGCACTGTCGAATCATTATCATAGAATAAAAATAAATAAATAGAAAAAATAAATTAAATTAAAAATAGAATATTGTTGTCTCGTGACGAGAATATTGTACGAAATGGAAATATAAAAATTGGAAATTTATTTTTTGAAGAGATGGAGAAGTTCAAATATCTGGAAGCAACAGTAACAAATATAAATGATACTCGGGAGGAAATTAGACGCAGAATAAATATGGGAAATGCCTGTTATTATTCGGTTGAGAAGCTTTTATCATCCAGTCTGCTGTCAAAAAATCTGCAAGTTAGGATTTATAAAACAGTTATATTACCGGTTGTTCTGTATGGTTGTGAAACTTGGACTCTCACTTTGAGAGAGGAACATAGGTTAAGGGTGTTTGAGATTACGGTGCTTGGGAAAATATTTAGGGCTAAGAGGGATGAAATTACAGGAGAATGGAGAAAGTTACACAACACAGAACTGCACGCATTGTATTCTTCACCTGACATAATTAGGAACATTAAATCCAGACGTTTGAGATGGGCAGGGCATGTAGCACGTATGGGCGAATCCAGAAATGCATATAGTGTGTTAGTTGGTAGGCCGGAGGGAAAAAGACCTTTAGGGAGGCCGAGACGTAGATGGGAAGATGATATTAAAATGGATTTGAGGGAGGTGGAATATGATGGTAGAGAATGGATTAATCTTGCTCAGGATAGGGACCAATGGTGGGCTTATGTGAGAGCGGCAATGAACCTCCGGGTTCCTTAAAAGCCAGTAAGTAAGAATATTGTTGATCTACAATTAATTTAGGTGCAGTTACCGCTCGGTACCGCTATTTCAAGGGCAGCTATCCTTCTTGGATTCTTCTCTGTCTTCATGCTGTAAGAACTCACTTGATATGCATGAAACTATGCCCTTGTGTAAGATATGTCCAATGACAGACCTATCCTTTACAGTTTTGTGAAATGTAGCACTCGATTGCGCTCCTGTCCTAGCCATGCCTCGATCTATAGCGACACTTGTGGCCAACAAAATCGCATTAAGGAGTTTTGCTCGGAATTCTTCTGTTACAGGATTTTGCGGACTTAGAAAATCATAATTGCTTCCTGGCGAGAGGTAGAACTTGTGGCATGTTCAACGATTTTCCTTTGAAAATAGGCTAGCCCATATTTTGCATTTCATATCAAAGATTTTTTTAATCATGGGTTATTTTTATTTTGTGTTTAATTTTCTATTCTGCACTACCTGAAATGAATATTAAACTAATATGGTAGGATGAAAAATATTTATTGAATGATTTGAGCAAATATCTTCTATTTCCAACGGTGTAATGGCTGCAGGAAGAGAGGAAAAATGTCTCAACATGAAGTTAACTTTCGTTCAAGTTCATTTCACAGAATATATTTACTTATTTACATACTTACTTACTGGCTTTTAAGGAACCCGGAAGTGCATTGCCGCCCTCACATAAGCCCGCCATTGGTCCCTATCCTGAGCAAGATTAATCCATTCTCTATCATCATACTCCATCTCCCTCAAATCCAATTTAATATTATCCTCCCATCTACCTGTCGGTCTCCCCAAAGGTCTTTTTCCCTCCGGCCTCCCAACTAACACTCTATATGCATTTCTGGATTCGCCCATACGTGCTACATGCCCTGCCCATCTCAAACGTCTGGATTTATTGTTCCTAATTATGTCAGGTGAAGAATACAATGCGTGCAGTTCTGTGTTGTGTAACTTTCTCCATTCTCCTGTAACTTCATCTCTCTTAGCCCCAAATATTTTCCTAAGCACCTTATTCTCAAACACCCTTAATCTCTGTTCCTCTATCAAAGTGAGAGTCCAAGTTTCACAACCATACAGAACAACCGGTAATATAACTGTTTTATATATTCTGACTTTCAGATTTTTTGACAGCAGACTGGATGATAAAAGCTTCTCAACCGAATAATAACAGGCATTTCCCATATTATTCTGTGTTTAATTTTCTCCCGAGTATCATTTATATTTGTTACTGTTGCTCCCAGATATTTGAACTTCTCCACCTCTTCAAAAGGTAAATCTGCAATTTTTTTTTTCATTTCGTACAATATTCTGGTCACGAGACATAATCATATACTTTGTCTTTTCGGGATTTACTTCCAAACCTATCGCTTTACTTGCTTCCAGTAAAATTCCCGTGTTTTCCCTAATCGTTTGTGGATTTTCTCCTAATATATTCGCGTCATCCGCATAGATTATTATTATTATTATTATTATTATTATTATTATTATTATTATTATTACTATTATTATCCATTGTTTTTCAATATTGTTACAGGATTCGAATGATAGTACCTATGCTTTCTTCGTTGCGCTTCCATATCTTCGATCCTTGTTCTGAAAAGGATTTAATCGCACGTTCTATACCCTATTGTTTGATTTTCTCGTCTAGACTTATTTTTCTTTTTTTTCTTTCTAATAGACACTTCCATTAGATGGGAAGTTGCTGATTAAAATAATATAATATAATTGGCCAATCAAACGAAGGCAGATATATGAACACTACACAGCCCATTGTAGACTGTTTATTTCAGCCAACAGGAGAGTTCAATCGATACGAATAACAGAGGGCAGATATCATCATCAACGTTGACAACGTAATTATCTAACTTTTCGAGTAGGACAATCAGTTCAAGAGTGCAGACAAGAGCTTTGTTTCATTGTACAGATAAAACAAATGAATGATGAGACAAAGGCGAGCACACTTGGCTTGTTTGCATACAGAAAGATATCAAGTGGGTATTACCTGTAGGGATGGCAAAACTACGAGTGGTTGGACACAATCCGCATCTGTGAGGACGATTGCCGCTGATCGTATGAGTGGCTGTCACTATTTCCGGGCATTCGGAACTGAAAGTCCGCTGATCGTACAAGTGGCTGTCACTATTTCCGGGCATTCGGAACTGAAAGTCCGCTGATCGTACAAGTGGCTGTCACTATTTCCGGCATTCAGGAACTGAAAGTCCGCTGATCGTACGAGTGGCTGTCACTATTTCCGGCATTCAGGAACTGAAAGTCCGCTGATCGTACGAGTGGCTGTCACTATTTCCGGGCATTCGGGAACTGAAAGTCCGCTGATCGTATGAATCTTCGTTTACTATATTGCACACAAAAAGAGCTCTTTAATTTTTATGTAGCGGATACCACACCCGTTGGTCACGGGTTCAAAAGCGATCGACAGCGGTGCACGTTAAAGAGTGATGACGTCTTCAGCATGATTTCCTTATGGAGGAAGTGAAGCTGTGTCCCGTATGGTGAAGTTATGACACATGAAGCAACCCTGTCCCTGATAAAAGGACCCAGAAAACAATTTCGACGCCATTTCTCGTCCGCAATGAATTTCGAGGCTGTAGTCGAAAGGTAGCTAAATACAACAGTGGGACTCGTGTCTATGTCAGCCGTGTCGTTGTACACCCCTGTCCTTTACTCAGCAAGATCTGAAGTACCGCCCAGCTTAATCTGGACGCGATAAGCCCTCCAAGATTTAAAGTCGTCCGCACCGATACCATTGCTTTCGCTGGGCGATACTGGCTGCTCTGGTAAGTCTGCTGTCTCCTACTGATCATCATCATCATCATCATCATCCACTAAGTCCTGTCTTTAGCAATGGATGAAGTTACACTTTTAACTTTTCTGGATTCTGAATTTTATGTTCATGATCATTAAGCTAATTCTGAGTTTAATAGTGAACACTTTAATGATTCGGAATCACCTCCAGTTCCCTACTCCATTAAAGTGTGGTATAACACATTACAAGTAAATTCACCTGTAATTTGTACAAATTATGAGAATTGTGTTTTAGAAAATATGGTGTATTCCATAATTGAGACAGGGAAATCAAAAACCCACTAACTTCAATTTTTTACAAAATTGAATTATGGGATGGATGATGCTTTTTACTCATTTCATTTCATTCATTCATTCATTCATTCATTCATTCATTCATTCATTCATTCATTCATTTTAATTCCATAGATCTTACATGACCAATGAAGCTTTAAGATGTGGAACAAGTCAAAATTTTACAATATTACAATTACAATTTTTACAGTTTTACAATTTAGTAATTTTCTATAATTTTTACAATTTTGTGCAATTTTTTTTACAATATTTTGGCGAGATGTAGTGAGATGAGGTGAGGTCTGGAAAACCCAACCAGGTAATCAAATCAAAGGGGTTGATGCCGAGGACTCGCCATAGACCATCCGGCATGCGTGGAAGGCAAGAATACACTAATAACGACATTCATCTGCATTCTGGGGGCTGTTTTAAAACTCGTGGAAGTCAGAACTCCATGGATTAAAAGAGTTTTTGCATTCCAAGCTTAATTTCCCGGTAGGTGGCAACACTATCGCTCAACCAACTGAGTAAAGTGATACGATATTCAGAATTTCACAAAAATCTATGAAATACAAGTAAGTAAGACTATTAAAGGCATAATATCGAGTCGATTAACTTCCAGAAACCCAACACAGATGCATCATTCCCCAGTCAACTAAAGTACAATTCAGCGTTGCCATTGAAAGAAGAAAGCAAAAGGACTTGCAAAATTTAATGCAGTTTATTTCTGAGGAAAGTAGGATGAATTACCAAACTCTGTTTGCGGACAGGAATAATCTAGAATCTAGAAGCACGGGAAGAACATGAGAGTGAGAGAAAAAACAGAATCTGTAACATGAATGAGACTGTGTTAACATTTTAACATTGTTTGTGGTTTTATTTGTGTATTTTGATGTGCTTTATGATAATTTGTGATTTTTTGTCTCATATATTTGAAATTTAAAAAAAGTAGCAATGTTAATCTTAATAATAAACTTCCATTTTCTCGCATATTCCAATGTTCCATAAGGGAATTATGATATACTTATCTTTTTTTTCTTCACATGGCTCATATTTATTCACTTTTCTTAATTCATACACTGTGGAAGTCAGAAAACCACTAACTCCAGCAGTGTTTATTTCAAATTGTAGCGTAAGATAATGTAAAAATTTAGGTTTTGAAGTATTTAATTGATGAAGAATGTAATTTTACACAATATTAATAGATAAATGTATAATATTTAAAGTTAGTAAGAGAAATAATAAGTTTTTCTCTCTCCTGTAAAATTTTGTTTATTGGAGTTAGGCAGTTTTTGATTTCCCTGTCTCAATTTGTAATGTTTTATATCTATGATCTGAATGTGTTATATGAAAGAGAACAACCGCTAGGATCTCCACTGTCGAAAATAAAGTTTATGGTAACGACCACTAGATGGAAGTACTGCTGCAAGCTATCACCACACTCTAGTATATACGGTCACGAAGCTCAAAACGTAGTAAATATGCATCCATAGATAGTTGCTAACCACTAGGATCGCTAATATCGCCTCATTACAGACAATGCGAAATAGTACCTGCACAGTCTATGTTTCTAGTACCCTCATAAACTCAAGATTCGTGACTGTGTATACTTGACTGTGCTAATACTCCATGCAATTCCATCAGGGTTATAGCGTGACTTCTATTAGTCGCTAGATGGCAGCACAGCGAAATTTATGAAAGTTATCTTGGAAGTGCAATCTGTTATATGATTACACTAGAGTTGTCCACTCATTTGGATACGCTAATCGATGCTCATATCGAATCAATTCAGTAGGCGATCCTTCACGCCTTGACAATTACGATAATATTGGATGGACTAGATTTCAACACCCGGTCTGAAACTGAATATATGATTTTGTTTCACAAAATTGAGAACTTTAGCATTAAACGCCACTTTGTTGTAGCGAAATAGTAAATTTGAAAGTTATGTGACGGAAATTTGAGACAAAAATTCTGAAATTTGAAAAAAGAGTAGTAGGCCTAGTGATGTTTCAAAAAATAATTTAAACTTACAAAAAGTTTTCATATAATTTTGGGCCTAATAAGATTAAATTATGTACAGCCACTATTTATCTGTACATTTCAAAGATCTAGCTCAGACGGTTAAGAAAATCAAACTTTCACCTCCTGTATCCTTAAATAACACCCTTCAGTTCTCACTACTGGACTTAAATAGCATGCTCACAATTCACAGGTGCAATAACAATGCGGTGGTTGTACTGTCTGCTGTTGGCGGCGCTCGTGTCGGCCAAGGTCCGCTACGATGGCCACCAGGTTCTGCGTCTGGTGCCGCGCAACAGGGACCAGCTGCAGGTCCTCAGGGACTTGGAGGACTCTCCCAACGGGGTAAGAAGCGACGTCTGGTTTCAAATTGATTAGGCCTATGTTATTACTACGTCTTGTATAGTGTGTCCAGCAACAACTCAACCGCGTGTTTCGAAATCATTTCAGTCAACATGCGTCCGATCCACAGAGTTTTAATTCACGTGCGAATTAAATTTTTTTAAATCACTGTCTTCATGACAACCAACACATCAGAAACAATAAAATCTATACATTCATTCATTTTTAACTTCTTCACAAACAACACATTACAAAGAAAAGGCGAATAATTTAAAATTGAATTTAGATCGGCTTTCCAGTAATGAAAACAGTGACGGATAATAGTAATATACGTTACAAGAGCGGTATGTTGAAGTTTTCATGTTCGAGGAAAAGTTTGAAAAAGCGAAACGTAGTTGAGGTTTTTCATTTTCCGAGAATTGAAATAAAACATATCGCTCGTGTATCGTACATTATTTTGTGCGAAGATCGTTTATTACATACCTGAAAGAGGAATTTATAATTAGTTGCAATGAAATCTCCATCTTGGTTCCTGTTCAATGACGGCAAATTTGGAAAAGAAAAATATCTATCTTCAACAATGTTGCTTTAAAATGTTTTCTGTGTTTACTATACTCCAACAGGCCGTGATATAAGTCTTGTCTTTTTTTCCCCCAGTCCATAAATGCGAACTTAAAAGAAACGGTAAGGTTATGTAATGATTTATTTTTCATTTTAATATTTTAACAATATTATTTATATAACATATTGCAGTAATAACATCGTCATCTGGAATCTTGTTGATTTTTTTCACGGTTTCCTTAATGTTACTTGCATCACGAATGCAGTAACTTAGTGGAGTTGTAGAGTTTACTTAATTTTTGCAAATATTTAAAAACAATAATTAACAGTGCAATTTAGGTGAAATTGCAGTGGTAAGTTTCCAATTTATAATTATTACTATATTGAACGTCTCTAAAAATAATATGTTAAAAGCCTAAAGCAGTCAAATCAATATGTCCTTAAGCGGTAAGAAGAGGGAAATTGTTATGTGTGTTAGGTTGGGAATACTGAATGTGGAATTTTACACTATCCGCGGATTGGTTTTGTGCGGAAACCAAGCAAATACGCACGATCTCGCACAAAGTATTGTGTGACACACGAGAGTAAACAGAGTTCACGCGCTCGTGGAAATCTTCACACTGGGATCTTCTCAGGAGCTAGATTTTCCATTCGTGGATAAAATCTAATTTTACTCTGTAATAAGAATTACTATTGTTATAAAGAAAGTAAGAATTACAGAGTTTCTTTCATTTATACGATGAAAGAGTAATGGAACGGAGAAAAATTCTCTCCGGCGCCGGGATTTGAACCCGGGTTTTCAGCTCTACGTGCTGATGCTTTATCCACTAAGCCACACCGGATACAACCCCGGCGTCGGATAGAATCGTCTCAGATTAAGTTCCAACTCTCGGGTTCCTTCTAGTGGCCGCCCTCTGCACTACGTCATAGATGTCTATGAACGCAGGACCGAAGTCCACACATGTGCTGAGGTGCACTCGTTATGAGTGACTAGTTGGCCGGGATCCGACGGATTAAGCGCCGTCTTAAATCAAGAAGTGATTTACGTATATCATATATATTATTTTAATGTACCGAAGTACATATGATATTTCCTTTCGAAACTCTTAAAATAAAATCTATTCACATTTAATAAGAATTAATTTGTATAATATCTAACCATTATATGCAACACATTAACACTTCCAAGTGAGTTTCGGTGCGAGTCCCGAGAACAAACTAACTAAATTGAATTGAATTGAGTCTTCGAACATGCGCAGTGTCTTGTATCTGGACTGAATATTCTAACGGTACAATCTTTCTTTACACAACTGCACTTTGACATTACTTATTCCCTTGGAGAACATGCTATATTTTTTACAATACAATGGATATCCCTGTGAAACGAGCATGACTAGACCATGACTACGAGTCCACAAGACACCGGAGCGATCTCCAGATCATTTCCTCTGGGGCTCATGAAATTTGTTGCTGGTCTCTTAAGTCGGGTACAAAGGCCCGGCTTGGTTGCAGTGTGGCGATGACATTAGAAATGTAGATGACGTAATGACAGCCATGAATCATACATAAAAAGTACGTGCAAGCATGCTGCTGTTCCTGAACTGCTGTTACAAACACCACGCACTGTAACATGCCAGTGAAAGATACCACACTCCCTGTTTTGAACGGAGCTGTATCATGTATGTTTGACCTGATATCCCGTTCTTGTAACTACAAGGTAGCTTATCCCGTGTTTCGTACTATATACATATTTCATAGGTTTAATTTTTAATTGGTCTGTTTTACAACGCTTCTTAAACTGTGACCAAGTGTACCATCAAGTCTGAAGTTGTAACTTGCTCCAGAGCGCAGCATTACCAAAGGCGATGAACATTCTTCGCATAGGCTGGAGATTCCTACTTCATATACATGCCAAGCTAAGAAATCCTATTCCTAAATAAGAGGGCTCCAGTAAAATTTACCGGCCATTAGCATCTAATTGCATAGTAGACATAAGACATATTGTATTGTATACTTATTAATTTCAAATCAGGAATCAGCCCCTGAACACGAGTTCTACTCTTTCAGGGGCGAACTAATGTTTTTCTGAATATATTATATTTTACGTTCCAATTATTAGCTAAATAAATAGATACATAGTTAAATAAATAAGTAAATAAATAAATAAATAAATAAATAAATAAATAAATAAATAAATAAATAAATAAATAAGTAAGTGAGTGAGTGAATGAATAAATAAATAAGTAAATAAACAAATAAATAAATAAAAACAAAATAAATAAATAAATAAAAACAAAATAAATAAATAAATAAATAAATAAATAAATAAATAAATAAGTGAGTGAGTGCATGAATAAATAAATAAATAAATGAGTAAATGAATAAATAAATAAACAAAAACAAAATAAATAAATAAATAAATAAATAAATAAATAAATAAATAAATAAATAAATAAATAAGTAAATAAATAAATAAACAAAAACAAAATAAATAAATAAATAAATACATAAATAAATAAATAAGTAAATAAATGAGTGACTGAATGAATGAATGAATAAATAAATATGTGAGTAAATAAATAAATAAATTAGTAAATGAATAAATAAATAAACAAAAACAAAACAAATAAATAAACAAAAACAAAACAACAAACAAATAAATAAATAGATAAATAAGTGAGTAAGTGAGTGAATGAATGAATGAATGAATAAATAAATTAGTAAATAAATAAATAAATAAGTAAATAAGTAAATAAATGAGTGAGTGAGTGAATGAATAAATAAATAAATATGAGTAAATAAATAAATAAATAAATTAGTAAATGAATAAATAAATAAACAAAAACAAAATAAATAAATTAGTAAATGAATAATAAATAAAAACAAAATAAATAAATAAATAATTAAATAAATAAATAAACAAAAACAAAATAAATAAATAAATATGTGAGTAAATAAATAAATAAATATGTGAGTAAATAAATAAATAAATAAATTAGTAAATGAATAAATAAATAAATAAATTAGTAAATGAATAAATAAATAAACAGAAACAAAATAAATAAATAAATAATTAAATAAATAAATAAACAAAAACAAAATAAATAAATAAATAAATATGTGAGTAAATAAATAAATAAATATGTGAGTAAATAAATAAATAAATAAATTAGTAAATGAATAAATAAATAAACAAAAACAAAATAAATAAATAAATAAATAAGTAAATAAGCAAATAAATAAATAAATAAACAAAAACAAAACAAATAAATAAATATGTGAGTAAATAAATAAATAATTTAGTAAATGAATAGATAAATAAAAAAAAACAAAATAAATAAATAAGTAAATAATTAAATAAATAAACAAAAACAAAACAAATAAATAAATAAATAAATATGTGAGTAAATAAATGAATAAATTAGTAAATTAATAAATAAATAAACAAAAGAAAATAAATAAATAAGTAAATAAATAAATAAAAAAAACAAAAAAATATAAATAAATAAATAAACAAAAACAAAACAACAAACAAATAAATAAATAAGTAAATAACTAAGTGAGTGAGTGAGTGAATGAATGAATGAATAAATAAATTAGTAAATGAATAAATAAATAAACAAATAAATAAATAAACAAAAACAAATAAATAAATAAATAAATAAATAAGTAAATAAGTGAGTAAATGGGTAAGTGAATGAATGAATGAATGAATGAATGAGTAAATAAATAAATGAATAAATAACTAAATAAATAAATAAATAAATCCATAAATAAATAAATTTCTCCCACACGCCCAAATTGTAATGGAACACAATAAGACCTTTCTGTGTCTGCCCTCTCTGTTGCAATATCTGTGCAGTTTTCCAGCAGTCCTTCGTCACACATTGCTAATCCCAAGTTTGCGAGTTCGTGCTAGACTACAGACAGGCCCTAGCTATCCAGCACCCATCTTACACTGTCTTTTGGTTCTGTGTTCGAAGCTTGACTTCTGGACTTCTGCGAGGGCTGTGAACGTCACAGTAGACGTCAGAGTGCCGCCTCAGATGCGTGCAGGATTCCTCAGCGCCGTCAACACGCACGGCCTGGAGACGCAAGTGTTCATCGACGACGTCCAGAAGTGAGTACGCGTGCGGGATCGACTTCAAACCCTTGGACATGCAAAGTACGAAATTTCGTATTGTAACCATTCCTGCCAGCGGAATGGGAACGAGGGTTTTCACGAACCGCGATATGTAGAATGCAATTAAGGCCAAAACATTCCATAATATTTTGATAAAATTGTCACATTTCATAAACATCTCCATATTATTTGAAGGATTTTTACCTCTCCGCTAATATTCCTACAATTATCACTGAGCTTGTCCAAAATTATAGAGGAAATAGAGATGTCTCAGAATTCTCAAGGACAAGGGAAATCTCCAAATTCCCCTTCAGAATCTTGAACTCATAGCGTCAGTGAAATCGAGTAGCCAATACAAAATAAGTGATTCCTATTCCACCTCCGCTCATACTTGCAGGTCTTTTTAGTGTTGCCTTGTGTACTGTAAATTAAAGTAATCTGCTTTAAGACTCTTGCTGCTGGACATCTCTCTCTTGATACTTCCTTTCTCCTCTTCAGCAAATTCTGCAGACAGATTGGAAAGCTCTCACAAGTGTTGATGACCGAGCGAGCTGGCGCAGAAGGTAGCGTCTGAGACTCGTATGCGGGAGGCCTCGGGTTCAAACTCCGTGGCCGGCCAATCTAACTGGGGTATTTCGTGGTTTCCTCAGTCACAAAGGCAAATGTCGGATTGGAAATTTATATGCCATGATTCATCACCGCCTGAATCATCAATATCATAAACATTAATCGAAATCTCTAATCAGTTACAAGAACACAAGCCATCTACAACACACAACAGAAACAGGAACTCAGCAAGAGTAAAATCGACCTACTGGTATACCCACAGATCCTAACACGCGTTATGACCGCAGTTGTTAAAGCGTGTATAAATTAACGTAACAAAAAAGTGTTAATGAAGGTAAAACACACAGCTCAAAATCCACACAGGTCTAGCGACTTAAAAATTGCACCGATCTGTAGTGTTAGACGAGACTTCGGCTGCAATAAGGAAAAGTAGTTTGAACAAGGAGGTTGTTTGTTGGAATAGTTATGACTACGGGCCCTTGTTTGCAGGATGGTAGACTCGCAGGAGCGGAGAGCAGGGACGCCGCGCGCCGAATTCGACTGGACGTCATATCACGACCTGGACGAGGTGCGTATAATTTCACCATAGTGCAGTCTTGTTATCAAAGGCAAAAAACCAAATTAGATATTTTTTACCGAAATAACGAGAATATGTGTGTATCCAATGCCTACCCACTTGTTTGGTTCATGTTCCGCATATTGCGGATAGATGGCAGGACTGTGATCCATTTTTCAAGTTGCACACCACTTCGGAGGGCCACGCTATGCATGACGCCACTTTCTTGACAAGTCATAGTGATATTAATGAATTGAAAACTCTTACTAATTCCGTTTTTAATAAAGCCAAGAAATGGTTTAGTTCTAATAAATTTCTTTTAAATGAAAGTAAAACTGCATCCTTGTTGTTTAGTAGTACTTACTTACTTACTTACAAATGGCTTTTAAGGAACCCGAAGGTTCATTGCCGCCCTCACATAAGCCCGCCATCGGTCCCTATCCTGTGCAAGATTAAGCCAGTCTCTATCATCATACCCCACCTCCCTCAAATCCATTTTAATATTATCCTCCCATCTACGTCTCGGCCTCCCTAAAGGTCTTTTTCCCTCCGGTCTCCCAACTAACACTCTATATGCATTTCTGGATTCGCCCATACGTGCTACATGCCCTGCCCATCTCAAACGTCTGGATTTCAAGTTCCTAATTATGTCAGGTGAAGAATACAATGCGTGCAGTTCTGTGTTGTGTAACTTTGTCCATTCTCCTGTAACTTCATCCCGCTTAGCCCCAAATATTTTCCTAAGCACCTTATTCTCAAACACCCTTAACCTATGTTCCTCTCTCAGAGTGAGAGTCCAAGTTTCACAGCCATATAGAAGAATCGGTAATATAACTGTTTTATAAATTCTAACTTTCAGATTTTTGGACAGCAGACTGGATGATAAGAGCTTCTCAACCGAATAATAACACGCATTTCCCATATTTATTCTGCGTTTAATTTCCTCCAGAGTGTCATTTATATTTGTTACTGTTGCTCCAAGATATTTGAATTTTTCCACCTCTTCGAAGGATAAATCTCCAATATTTATATTTCCATTTCGTACAATATTCCCGTCACGAGACATAATGTTTAGTAGTACAGTCATGGAAAATAAAAATTTTAAACTTCTTGGTATTACTGTGGACAGCACACTTACTTGGGCAGACCATGTTGATTCTGTTTGTAAAAAATTGTCAAGAGTGATATTTCTTCTGCGAAATTTGAAAATGTATGTTCCGAAGAATTACATTAGAGTTGTCTATTTTTCTTATTTTCATAGTATACTTTCTTATGGACTACTTTTATGGGGTAATAGTTCTCATACTAATAAGGTACTTATGTTACAAAAGAAAGCTATTAAAATTATAATTAATTCATCAATTAAGGCACACTGCAGACCGTTATTTGTAAATGAAAAAATTATGACTGTAACATCACTGTATATTTATCAAGCCCTAAATTTCGTCGAAGAAAATTCACACATGTTGACACATAGGAATGATGTTCACCTATACAACACTAGAAACCGTGACCTTTTTGACATATACCTAAGTGTAGGCTGACCAAAACAATGAATAATTATTTTATTATGTCGTTAAAAATAGCAAATAAATCTCCGAGATATCTTTTTAATCTGGAAAGGAAGTCTTTTAACAGACTTGTCTATGGTTGGTTAATCAACAAACCATTTTATGAAATTAATGAGTTTTTTTAATGTCAATGTTGTTGAGAGTTTTTGAATTAATTTTATTGTTTTGTTTTTTATTACCGACTTTGTCAATTGCACTATGTTGTGTGCTCTGACTGTACAACACTGAATATACTGAATATCTGTGGAGAGGTATGTCGTGTAATAGAGTGAGTGTATGTGTAAGTGTTCGTGTAAATGTAGTGTAGGGGATGGGTGAGGATGATAAATATGAAGAGAGACGGGGAAACCCGGTGCCGGCACGTGGCCTGCTCCTGTCGAACAGCACCAAGGAGCCCGCCAGGCTTAATGTCCCCGTCATTTCATAGACTACTCTTTAACAACGTAATGTTCACAGCTGAACGCGTGGCTGCTGGGCCTCAACCAGTCCTTCCCCGTGGTGCAGCCGGTGGTGGGCGGCCGTACCTACGAGGGCCGCGACATTCAAGGCGTCAAGGTATCCTACAAGGCAGGCAACCCACGGATCTTCGTGGAGTCAGGTACGTAACCTCCCTCATCCCACCCAGCCTATCTGTTGAAACTAGCTGTGACGCCTGGCGATTCTGTTGCAGGCATCCACGCGCGCGAGTGGATCGCGCCGGCCACGGCCACCTGGATCCTGAACCAACTGCTGACCAGCCAGGACGAAGACGTGAGGTTCGTCGCGGAGAACTTCGACTGGTACATCTTCCCCAGCGTCAACCCCGACGGGTACCAGTACTCGCACACCACTGTGAGTGGAAGAGTCTGTCAGTCAGTATTGTAGTCAATTATTGGTTAACCTGTCTGGTTCTGTTATCTTATTATCAGTCCCTGATCTTGTCGTGTTAAGCCTTACGCATGGACCACAAACTCTTCACCAGTACCGTGTAGGCCAGGCCTGCAGAACTCGTAAGTAGGGGAAATATGACGTCAGCCTTACTCCACTTCTATTAGGGATGATCGACTTCCGCGTAGAGTTATTTACATTCTCTGAACGTCAGAGGTCCATCAGTGGCGGCATGTAATTTTCAAAAAGGCTTGTAATAAATTCATTGTTTTTATAATGCGTTATCTCGTTTCAAGGTTTATAATTATGCTAGATTTCCTGTCGGTAGTTTCTTTGAGATTTCTTTGCACCTAACCTGTTTTAGATTTTCGAAAACTTTCCTCCTATCATCACCTACGGAAACATAGATTTGTAGCATTTAAGTAATGAACCTTGAAAGTCACTATTAATTTCAATTCAAAATGAACACAACGAGTGACGTCCTTAATTTTACAGTATATAAATAAATAATCAATATACAGTTCGTAATAATGAACTTATCCGAAAGTTTGTGTATTCCATAATTCTTAATATGGACTTTGTTGAAATGTGGTTTAATATTGAAATGACGAGTAGAAATAAATTGGATGGGACACAGTAAACAAGCAATTCTTTCGTCTTCAACAACAAAATAATCATATTCCCATTTCCTTTGCAAGTAGTATTCCTTCACGGGTTTAGATTTTGCCATGTTCCAGTTCTCTTCAAACTGCAGTACGCGTATTATTTGTTTGTTTACTTATTTAGGCCTACTTATTTACTTATTTAATTACTTCTTTATTTACTTATTTAATTATTTATTTATTTACTTTTTACTCATTTATTTATTTTTTTTGGCTGGAGTGTGTTACAATGTAGAATGACAGCATTAACATCCGGTCATATAGCTATCACTCACTTATCTATGTACAATTTATTTATCGTCCTATTACTAGTAAAACCAGTTAAGACCAGTAATACAAGTTTTGTAAAAACAGGAATTAAAACTTTATTAATGCACGACAAATCATAATAGATTCTTCAAATAAAGTAATTGGTTTGTTGCCTGCATGCACATTTCGGACTTATTTCATTTTAGTAGAATACAGAGCACGGAAAGACAAGTCGGGGACTGTACTTAGCTTATTTTACACAAAAAGTGCATTTAATCGGCTTTACTAGTAATAGGACGATACACGTAGGTAGACCTTCTTACATTATATGTACACATAGGCCTACATTTTAAAATTTATTTTACATGTCTTTTAATTTATTTATTTCCCTCATTCATTTTTATCTTACTTTCTAAAGGTATGTTTCTAAGGATTTTATTATCTGTTCATTTGTAATTCTTGATAGCGTATTGTATACCTGCCGCCGCGAGAATAAATGTTAATGCAGCCGAGCGTAACTAGAACGTCATGACCGCGCTGGTAGAAAAAGTGGGTGGGGCAAGAGGGGTAGTAAAGCAGTCGCTCTCAGGAGCTACAATTCTGCAGGTCTGGTAGGCTATTCCACGACAGATAGCCTATTTCAGTGAGGCATACGGTGCGCTGTCCAGAGTAAAGCAAACTTCAATGCAATAAACAGTGCAGCCTTCATTACGATTTAAAGCGCTCTTTCGAAAAACGAAACTTACAATTAGACCTACAGTACGTACCCTTCTTCCCGCAAATCCCTGAATTAACAAACATATGAGAGCTAGTAGTTGATCCATAAAATACATAGCTTCGTGATGTTTTATAACATTTTATAGTATCGTCTAACCATAAAATAAAATTTAAAAACCATTTCCATAGATTAAGAAATTGCAATAAACCAGGTCTGTCGATTTTGATGAGTAAGATGAAATGAAGGTTTGATTGAAACACGAAGCATCGTGTGATTGCAGGACCGGATGTGGCGCAAGACTCGAACCCCGGGCACCAGGTGCTTCGGCGTCGATGGCAACAGGAACTGGGACAACTACTGGAACCGTAAGAGCATTGGCACTGAATAGTACGAAGTTGTTGACTGGAGGTCCAGTAAGGGGCAAGTCAGCAAGTTTTTTCAACTCAAGAAAAAGTCAAATTTAGCTAAGAATTGCAAACGTGGGAAAGGCGCTTCACCCGACGAAGGTTCTTTCTGGTTGATAAACCTTCAATATTTTATTCTTTGAGGGCAATCTATGCTATGAGAGACGCTATGGAATGAAGTATTCAGTATGTAACTGACTTAGGAGGAGATTTTGAAAAACAAAATAATCTGCCCTCAATGAGGGTGACCATAAAGATCCAGAATAAAAGCACGACAGAAATAATTTAGAAAGACAAAAAAGATTAAATACGGGAATTGTTTAGTAAAACATCCAGAGAAATGCAAATCCAAAAGAATCGTCAATGGCCAAAATATAAATGGTAATGCAATATTTGGATTGAATCCTTAAGAATATCCAATAAAATTTTTTGAATTTCAAAAAATTGGAGACCGAGTGGTTTTAAAATATTCCATGTGAACTTAGGAAGAGTGCACGCGCACCAAACAAAAGACCAGAAACACTCCACTGACTAGTGGGAAGGTTATATTTCTCACTTAGGTATGGGATGCAGGACTCATAGATGGACTTCTTCTCCTCATCAAAGTGTTGTGCCTGCAGGGCATCCCTCTCAAACCGGATTGTAGGATCAAGAATGATTCCCTTAGATTGAGTCCTGTTGATGGCTACAAACTTTGTTATTGTTCTACATTAGGCCTACACTATAAGAGGATTCCACGTTAAGGAAAAAGCATGCAATATCTGGGGCTATTCCATCAAATGAACAGTTGCCATAGAAACGCCTACCTACCACATAGCTTATACAATGTACAAGGCAAGGTCCATATAACCAATGCTTTTTTTCTTAACTTGGAGTGCTCTATACTATAATAAAAGAAAAAGAGAAAAGCGATTCGGATAACACGGAATGCCGGATAATCGGGACTCTTATTTATAAAATTTCAATCTATAGGCCTACGTCGATGATTTTAGGACTAAATGTGGTTCAGCATAGTGTTTAGGATTCAACACAGTTTCATTATTCGGAGCTGCTAAACTATTAGATAATTGAAACACAGTGAATGCTTTCAGTTTACTATTCAGAACTGATTTCAAGTGCTGCAAAATATTGAAGCATACAAAAAGAAATAAGCTGGCAGGCATGTGTCACAGAGCTTCTATTCCTCAATAAGGGCGTACCAGACAGTCTGTCACCCTGGCAACGGACGTGATCATACCGTCCTGCTTGTCTGTTACATGCATCTGCCACAGAACTCTGTACAATTCCTGCGACGCCACGCAGACCACGAATGACGTCAACAGACATATGAACGGGGAATTTGTAATTGAGGGGTTAATTGTGTTAGAACGCTCGAGGCAGCGAGCTTTTGTCGACTGCGGACGTGTTTGAAGAGGCAGAGAAGCAAAGCTGAAGAATGGATTACATTAATCTTTGCATTCCCGATCCATACAGACGTTTAGAAGATTCGATCTGCCTTCGTCTTCATCACACACCGAGGAATATGAACTCTGATAAGTTCCGCGTCTCTGAATGATTTTAAAATTTTCAAGTAGACACACTCAGCGGTCTTTTGCAGAGAGGAGAGAGTGAAATTTTGGTCATTTTTTGAGAAAGAAACAAAATTCTTTTTCTAGAAAGAAAAAAAAATCAGTGATTTTTCATTTATATTTTCGTAAAATTTTATCAACATATTTGTCAGTACCGAAATCTGAAACAAAGTTCCACGAAAGAAAATTCAATCTGACAACTAGAAAGTCACTATAATCCGCTAACATATCGTCGTTGTTCCTGCAATAACTCCTATGTGGCATATTTATCGATTTTCAGATTTTTACTCTATTACTTACTTACTTTTAAGGAACCCGGAGGTTCATTGCCGCCCTCACATAAGCCCACCATTGGTCCCTATCCTGAGCAAGATTAATCCATTCTCTATCATCATATCCAACCTCCCTCAAATCCATTTTAATATTATCTTCCCATCTACGTCACTGCCTCCCTAAAGGTCTTTTTCCCTCCGGCCTCCCAACTAACACTCTATATGCACTTCTGGATTCGCCCATACGTGCTACATGCCCTGCCCATCTCAAACGTCTGGATTTAATGTTCCTAATTATGCCAGGTGAGGAATACAATGCGTGCAGTTCTGTGTTGTGTAACTTTCTCCATTGTCCTGTAACTTCATCCCTCTTAGCCCCAAATATTTTCCTAAGCACCTTATTCTCAAACACCCTTAATCTCTGTTCCTCTCTCAAAGTGAGAGTCCAAGTTTCACAACCATACAGAACAACCGGTAATATAACTGTTTTATAAATTCTAACTTTCAGATTTTTTGACAGCAGACTGGATGATAAAAGCTTCTCAACAGAATAATAACAGGCATTCCCCATATTTATTCTGTGTTTAATTTCCTCCCGAGTATCATTTATATTTGTTACTGTTGCTCCCAGATATTTGAACTTCTCCACCTCTTCAAAAGATAAATTTCCAATTTTTATATTTCCATTTCGTACAATATTCTCGTCACGTGACATAATCATATACTTTGTCTTTTCGGGATCTATTTCGAAACTTATCTCTTTACTTGCTTCCAATAAAATTCCCGTGTTTTCCCTAATCATTTGTGATTTTTACTCTATTAAATAATTTAAATAGTGATACAACAAATAATAAAATCTCCTATATGTAATTATATTTCTTTGTTTCGAAAATATAACAAGTCACAGTCCCCTATGTACGGCTGCCATAGGTTGAATAAATGTGTTTTTCCTTCCTCCTGAAACATTTTATATTTTGCACATAGGAGTTATTGCAGGAACAACGACGATATTTGTAGTAATAGGGGAAAAATTGTTAAGTTTCACCCTTCGGTGTAAAGTAAGGAGATTCAAAGTCCATCGCTGTGGAGTAACGGTTAGCGGGTCTGAGTGTGAAACAAAAGGCCCCGGGTTCAAGTTCTGGTTGGGATAAGTTATCTGGTCGGGGTTTTCCGGGGGTTTCCCCCCAACCAATTGAAGCGGAATTGTTGGATAACTTTCGGAGTTGAACCTCGGACTCATTTCGCCATCATTAATTAACGTATCATCATCATCATTATCCATACCATAGCCCGGTTTCAGTTCACGATGCGGTGTGCTGTACTTGTACAAGAGCGCGGCCGTTGGGCTACCCAATCGTTCACAGAATAGAAGTGGTAAGCACAATAAGCCTCAGGCTGAAATGCAAACCTTTGGATCTCTTCTCCGTAAAAAAAAAAGAAAAGAAAGGGACTCATCAAATTTTGAAGTGCCCCATATTCCATACATTCTACAATGCTCGACAATGCTCATTGAATTTAATGAATCTTGAACTTGTTTGAATGAACACTAAAATTTGTAGGAGAAGCGAATTTTCTGGTAAAGAATTGCGTATTTGATGATAAAGAAATGGGATAAATCGCAATATAGCGAACGCCAGTAGAGGAAGTTATCTCCACCCACATGAAATGTGCATTCGACACAACACTCGCCAATCACGTAGAGTGTCTGGTGAGCTAGTAAGGGGAAAAGTGGAAGGGGTCGTGGGCGGAGCTTCTACGTTCGCTATATTGCGATTTGCCCAAGAAATGTGTAGTTTAATCCGTTGTTTCTATGTTAAAAGGATTTAGTCGTTACTGGGATCAAAACCTACAATTTGTTTACTTACTTAAATTAAAGAGAGTTCTTTTCTGAACGGCATTATTAGAGCTAGACTTGTGGGCTGTCTTACCAGGTGTACTAGCTTAAACAGTTCTATCCTGTCACATTTATTGAAATAGATTAAGATTATTCTGACGTAGGCTACATTTCATTATATTTCTATATTATTTATTGAACTCTCCCTGTATGCCCCAGACCAGCGTTTCTCAAACTATGGTCCTCGAGGTCTGCCCTTGTGGTCCTTCAAAAAAGACAGAAGAAAAAATAAAATTCAAACGAATTGCGTATCCACTATAGCTTAAAATCTCAGAGTTTGTAAATGACACATGGCAATCGTCTTTCACTTTTTCTACCAGTACTGACATTTTATGAAATTTATTTACCGTACCCGTCTATCGACTTCCCACTCTACTCTCAGCAAAAAAAGAGGGATTTAAAGCACTATGAACGTGGTGTTTCTCGACATCTTTTCCCTGCACATCTGGCGTCGTGTCTGTTACCCAGCCAGGGACCACCCGAATTCTTAACAGCACCAAAGTACCGAACCTTTTCATGTATTTATGACTTTCTTAATAATTTGCACATTGAAATGGTCACGTACTGTACGTCGTACACCAATAATAGAACATGCACAATTGCATCTTTACTTGTTGAAAATCGGGCATGTTTTTCCATTAATTTTTTTTATTTCTCTTTTTGCAGATGATGATATAAGAAATTTTCTTCTATTAACATTAACTTAATTAGTTAATACTAATAAAAAACTAATTCAATTAAATTAATTTTAATTAATTATTTCTACATTAAAATTTAAGTATATTGATATTAAAATATTCTACATAAATTATAAATTTGCTTTCGAAGGGAACAAGAGTAAGGTGGTCCACGGAACTGTTCTGACTCAAAAAAGTGGTCCCCACTTCAGAAACGTTTGAGAAACGCTGGCCCAGACCATAACTTAACATTTAAAGGAAGCTCGTTCTTTTTGACAGGGCTGCCTTCTGTTACTTCTAAATCTATGTGATTGAAATTTCTTTGAACTTTGAAATTTAGGAAAAGAAAAAAATTGTACCAATTCATGGACGTGTACTGTATGCATTAATGAAAACTTACGTTATTAATTTTCTTTCCAAGAAACAAAGCCATGTATCACAACTTCTAGTACATACTGTATTTAAAGAGTAGAATGATATTATATAGTAAGCAACAATTCATGCAGTTGTATTGGAACCTAAGCTATCACAAAATAACACGTACTTGTATTTTATTGTTAATAACCAAATCCCCTTAAACTGTACTCAGGGTGGCTCTAATGCGCAGTCCTATGTGACTTCCACTTTATTCCCTCGGTATCTCACGTGATCAACCTAAACGTAATGCTCAGTGCAGGTCGCTCGTTATTTCAGAGGGCGGAGCCAGCAGCAACGAGTGTAGCGAAACCTACGCGGGAACCGGCCCCTTCTCCACCGTGGAGGCCTCCAGCCTGGCCGCCACCATCCAGGGGCTGAGCCCCTCCGTGTACTTGTGCTTCCACAGCTACAGCCAGCTGCTCATGATCCCCTACGGCCATCAATTCCAGACAGTCAGCAACTACGACCAGCTGGTGAGTACGGGTGCAGCAGCTGTATCCTGGCGACGCGACATGTTGTCCGTCCCAGAGAGTGAGAAACGGCAAGGATTAGGCCCGTAACACACTTGCAGAGTTTTCGCTAGCGAGAAATGTGTTGCGAAGAGCCTTCCTCCACACACTTGGCGAGTTCTCGCTATCACAGATCACACCTCGCTATGATCATCTATGCACTGCCTTCATGCAGAAAGCATTTTTCTGATTATAGTAATGACTCGTTGGGGGAAATATTATAGGTTATGTATTTACGTATATTGTCGTACTTAAATATATAACCTGTAAGTATATTGTCGTACTTTACAAATTACGTACGAACGCTATGTTAAACCTGAGTATTCAGATGATGAGGAAATGGAGTTACATGAACATATTTTGTTCATGAAAAGAAGAAGTAGGCCTAAAATTAAAGCCAGAAATATCTGAAAATCACATTGTATCTTACGAAAATAAGGGCGAGTTTTGGACACTGGTTTCGATTTGAATGATGATACGTTTAGGCGTTATTTCAGGTTGAATGGACCTCAGTTTTTTTTTTTTTTTTTTTTTTTGCCATCCATGATATGATAGAGAATTCTTTGCTATATTCTGATTAAAATTACGTAAACTGTTAAGACATATAGATACATTTCAAATGTTTAATCAATAGGCCTACTAATAAATCTCATCAAAATAAAATATAGCCCTATTTATTTTCAGATGATCTGATATTTTTCTCCAGATTTCTTCTTTAAGTTTCGTGTTTTTATAGTTTTCATCCCGTGTATCATATAAATAGGCCTACGGGTGACATCGTGCAAGTTCGATAAGTTTCTGACTGCAATTATCAGCCATCTTTCCTCATTTTCAAATAAAAACAATACAATTCATCGCCACCTGTGATATCTTTTTCTACATTCAATCGTCATAAAGAGTATAAATGTCAAACATCTTTGATAAATGTGTCAAGAAAATTCGCTGAGCTACCGATTCCAGCGAGAAACTCGCGCGAGGTTTTTGCCTCGAACGAGAATCTCTTCCAGTGTGTGGACGTCCATTTGAATCCATGTTATCAATTTTTTAATTTTCGCGCAACCCATTTCTCGCTAGCGAAAACTTTACAAGTGTGTTACGGGCCTTACCAGGGTGTGATTTTTTTGGTACTAAAGGTATACGCGAATGTGTTAAAAACTTAATTTTATGCATGGAAAATGTAGATCCCTTAATGAAAGTTCAAAATTAACTGAAATATATCCGCGAATTTTTCGCCAAATCGATAAAAATCCACGAAATTATTTCATAATCACGGAAAAAAAAAGAAGAAAAAAAAAAGAGATTTCATGGAGAATTCGCACGAAAATGACTTTCTTGCAAATAAAAATGGAAAATTTTCTTCGTTAAAAATACACAGGAACATTTCTAATTTGATCGTTCAGCATTGCATGCGTATGGCATCTGGCAACGATGTACGCATAGTTTACTTCAGGAGCAGCGCAAGCAGACAACGGTCATTTCTCTTTCCTGCAACAACTGCCTTCGTGTAATGAAGAAGACAGTGCCGTCACCCCCTCACAGTTGAATGAAATTGAATTATGAATTTAATTCATTATGCAAACAATTTTCTGTTAGTTTCAAAGGAATTGTTTATTTACTTACTTACTGGCTTTTAAGGAACCCGAAGGTTCATTGCCGCCCTCACATAAGCCCGCCATTGGTCCTATCCTGAGCAAGATTAATCCAGTCTCTATCATCATATCCCACCTCCCTCAAATCTATTTTAATATTATCCTCCCATCTACGTCTCGGCCTCCCCAAAGGTCTTTTTCCCTCCGGCCTCCCAACTAACACTCTATATACATTTCTGAATTCGCCCATACGTGCTACATGCCCTGCCCATCTCAAACGTCTGGATTTAATGTTCCTAATTATGTAAGGTGAAGAATACAATGCGTGCAGTTCTGTGTTGTGTAACTTTCTCCATTCTCCTGTAACTTCATCCCTTTTAACCCCAAATATTTTCTTAAGCACCTTATTCTCAAACACCCTTAATCTCTGTTCCTCTCTGAAAATGAGACTCCAAGTTTCACAACCATAAAGAACAACCGGTAATATAACTGTTTTATAAATTCTAACTCTCAGATTTTTTGACAGCAGACTAGATGACAAAAGCTTCTCAACCGAATAATAACAGGCATTTTCCATATTTATTCTGTGTTTAATTTCCTCCCGAGTACTGTTGCTCCAAGATATTTGAATTTTTCCACCTCCAATTTTTATAGTTCCATTTCGTACAATATTTTGGTCACGAGACATAATCATATACTTTGTCCTTTCGGGATTTACTTCCAACCCTATCTCTTCACTTGCTTCAAGTAGAATTTCCACGTTTTCTCTACTGTAATCGTTTGTGGAAAGGAATTGTTTACATAATAATAAAAAAAATGCCATTTTATAATTTTTTAAAGTTTACTTAGGATACGAAATTACTTTTTTCAATATTAAACGAAATAAAAAATTTAATAACCGAAATGAGGGTAAAATAACCACCACAAAATCGCACTCCTAAGGATTAGTTTGTATGAAGAACAAAGGGAAGGCTGGAGGAACAAATGACGGCTGATTTTTTTTCACACTTTGGAGGACTATCTAAAATATTAATTTTTCTTGTAATTTCAATATTTCACTCGGTCTCAAAGTTAATAAAATACTAAAATGGATGGCACTTTTTGCCCTGCATTGCAATGACATTTATACAGAGTCTGGCAGTTGGTTCTGATGAATTTCAGCATGCTATTCTAAACTGACTGTAAGGTTTACAAAAAATATCAAAATAGCGTAGGGCATGGCTTGAACAACGCTATTTATTGCCATGTCATTATTTTTTTAAGAAAAAAAAAACAAATTTTTGAATGATCCCCTCGGTATCTTTTGGTTTGTTGCAATCTTACTCGGAAATTGTTCACGACACGTTGCAATAAACCTGGGGCTTCTGCCTGTATCCTTTTCTTCAGATCCTGAGTTCAGAGTGGTCTGGTTTGAAGCACCCTTGCTTTGAGATCCTCACAGAAAAAATCAGGAGCTCCAAGGTCTGGAGATCGTGTTATCGCCAAACCAAGAACTTAAGCGTCCAGGAAAAATATTCCTCAGCACCGCAGTGTCTGCCAGTATGGGTCGTAGCCCCGTCTTGTCGAAACCAAATACCATCCCTGTGTAGCGCGTCTGTGACATTTGCCGATATATTTTACCATTCACTGCAATAACTCTCTCATATTCAACTTGAAAGAGAACGGACCAACAGACACAGCACACCATACGTTCACCTCTTCACTGCGCAATGGCCGTTCGCCCGTTCATCACTGTTGCCAACATAGCGCCCTACAATCTCGCTAAGTTTTCAATAAAAAGTAGCTAAATCTCTCGAAAGTTTGTTAAAATATCCCCAGAAATTTCGCTAAAAATTATAATAATAAATATCACTAAATAAAAATAAGAAAAACATACATATGCGAAGAAAAATAACATTTCCTCGTCGTCAGCCTCTTCTGCGGAGTCTGGTTGTGTTGTTGACGGCTGTGACGTTGAGGTGGAACAGCTGATTGTGAATACACTGCACTTGATCCAATCATTGACACTACACTTCTGGCAAATTGTAGGTGTGGAAATTTTCACCTAAGCCTTTGACCACAACTTCTTTTTGAAACCTAACACTTTTTAAACATATATTAAAATATATTAAAACCAGTAAAAACTACAGTCTCATTTGCTTCACAAGAACTGTCGGCACAAAATTATAAAACTCAATTGCCTCTAGTCGGGTCGGAGTGGAAAATCTCCACGTTGCGGGGAAGAACAAAGATTACATTAGCTGCAACTCTAGACTCGTCACGTGTCAATCAAAGTTGCCACCGTTTATGGGTGAATCATTGAATCAGCATCTTTCACCCCGATCACTGATCACAAATATATATCAGGACTTTCACATATGAATCATCAGACTATTCAGTCTTGCACCCATGCCTCTTCTAAAACTAAGAAGTGCATAACTTCAGTTGAAGGATTTAACTTAAAAAAACAAAGAAAGAAGAAAGTATAAGAATATAAAAATCAGCAGAAAAGTCGCTAATCGTACTTTATAAAATTTGTCGCCGAGACTGATTCAAAATTCCCTAGATTTAGCGACTTATCGCTAAATATGGCAACACTGCCGTTCATGCAGTGCCTGGACAATGTTTAATTGTTGCTGCCAAACTCGTCAGATCCATTAACAATAACAGAGACAGTCTTTTGACAATCTGCCTGTACCTACCTTCCGAGTTCGATTAATGATTGTGTTGTATTTGAGAAGGATAAAGTTGATAATAAATTCTGCTTACCATGAATATATGAAGTAATTAATAAAATATTTACTCAAAGTTTAAAATCTGACATGTAACGCTCGGTACAACTAGTTTGATGATTTAAATTCTGCTGTTGCCGGTCTGTAGGCAACGGTAACTCTGCAACAATCAACTTATTCAAGTTGATCTTGATGGGGAAGGGAGAAGAAAAGAAAAACAAACAATATTTATTCTTTATCGTGTGCATCAGGGTTGCCATACGTACGACTATAGTCGTATGATACGACTATTCTGATTAATTGTACGAGGTACGACCGAACTCTATGTCGTACGCAATTTTGTACGACTATTTTTCTAGAGGGGAAAAATTATTTTGGAATCTGTAATGTTGGTCTATATTAAAATAAAATTAACAGTTAATTCCTCACTTTTCTAGACAACTTTTCTTCATTAAGTGTGTCATTGGCTAATATGAAAAAATGCTTTAAAGGGATAAGAGATGCTTTGAAAATCAATATGGTGACTATTTGCCGAGCAAGTCATAATTCGTCATCTTGAGCTCCAGGTTTCATGTATGGTGCTTATTCAAAGTAACACGAGTTCAGAGGTCTGCTAATTTCCTTGTATGTTCAACAATGGAAGTATTTTAACAATGAAATACGAATAGTACCGCAGTAGAATTAAGAAGTCTAAACGCGCGGACAATAAATTATTTAGCGACATTTTAGCGGTGAAGGGTTTGAGTCGACTGCAGGTGGATTAATTTGACGTAATCATCAGCTGCCGCATTGATTGATATTAAATATCTGCCGTCGCGCCGGCCAAAGATAAAGTTTCTGCTGGCTTTCAATATAATAATGTTGTTTCCGACCGAGCGTCGTCGTGCTTGCTTTACACAGGGATGACGGTCTCGATGAAGAAGGTAATTTGAATGCTAAATGTTATTGTGGATATCAACTATGATTTAGTAATATTCTTGATTGGATGAAGAAATGGCTGCTGATTTGTTTGAATGCTGGAAGTCATTGTAGATAGTTAGTAATATTCCTAATTGGGACTAAAATTTTATTGTAGAATTTTATTTATTTATTTATTTATAGGCCTATTAACCACTTTTTTTGGGTGTTGTGAAATATATTTTTGCGCACCATCTATAAAAATAGTAAAATGATAAATGTACGACAATTTTCATAAGTTGGTACGACGATTCCGTTTCCTTTATCTGGCAACCCTGATGTGCATGAACTTCTCTTCAGATTAGATTGTATCTCTTGCCCAAGTTTCCATTTTTATCTCTTACAGATGAGCATCGGCAATGCAGCAGCAGAGTCCTTAGCTCAGCGGTACGGCACGCAGTACGAGATGGGGCCTATCTACGAGGTCATCTGTAAGTAGCCTACAGCTGGAAACATGGCGTTGCGCTTCTGGAAGACTGTAGAAGTAGATATCTAAAGGTATCCTACAACAAAACTCAGCTCGGACTCCTCGTGGCGCGCATGCTATACCCCTCTTATTCCCCTGCAGTAGGCTTGAGAGCATGCTGGAAACGGGAGCATACGTAATCTGTGCGAGACAGGCACGCCCGCTGGTTTCTGTGCATCGAGTTTTCCTTGTTGGATGCCTATAGCTCGCATGTCGCTCTACTTGGGTCTTAAGCGCTGACGATATTTGTGACCGCAGATTACAATGCATCGCCGATATACAGAGACATCATTTTATTTTTACTTCAATTTTTATTGTACCTGAGTTTTTGAATGTACTTTACTCCCACCCCTTCTACTAATGAAGTTCAACCGTCCTCCACACAGATCCAAGACCGCATATACAGTCATAGTAGCCTTACGGTCGTAGTAAACAGTACGTTCCAAAAATATGTTCGCGTTTTCCAGTGACGAAAGAGCTTTGAATATTGAATCATTTTCGCACAGGTACTGTCGTCCATTTGCCTACGTCGTATAACGGTTTCCCCCACCAGCTTTTATTCTCCAACTAGTGGCTGGGCTGTCTTAGCTCTTTTCTGAGATCATTAATTTCTGTTAGGAATTGGAGGTGTACGTAATATTATACAACTGTTTAAAATAACTTAAATAAAAGGGCCTCGTTAAGTAATTAACTTTCACGTGATTTCCTCCCTTTCTACGACCCTACGACATAACCACTTGGACGGACAGTGGATAGTATGTCTGAGTAATTTTATCTTTTTGGATCGGGCAGAAGTGAAGATTGAATTTACAGTACGTAAGGTACTCTTTTATAGAATAGGTACAGAATTATTTCAACATGAGTTACTGATACGAAGTACGAACCTGGTAATTGGGATTAGGTACAATAGTCTATAGTGCGATAATATGCACAAAAGAACTGAAGCCTGTATCGAAATGAACGGCCACCATTTTAAAAAATGCGTTTAAAAATCCATATTATAATTATTTTTCAATTTAACTTCATTCTCTATATTGTACGCTAATGTGCTGTAGACAGTATAATATACACTGCATAATGAATACGTCCGCATGGACAGCTCAGTTCGTGAGTAAAAACACTCGTTGTTAATACTGTACTGTATTTTGATTAAACAAAAACCTAATGAAAATGATCAAACTCAAAATCGCAATATTTCCTAGTTTACGTAAATGAATGAAATACTTTTCTTCCCTCCTATACCTAGTAAAGTGATTTGTTTGTATATTACGCCAACACTTACAACACATTCGTAATCATGTGGTTCCGGCATATACAATGGCAACGGTGAAAATCGCATTACTGCCAGTGAAATGAAATTCATGCGCCGTACAGCAGGTTGCACGAAATGGGACATCAGAAATGAAGATGTCTTGAAGGAGCTCCAAATGATACTTGTTTTGGATCACATGCATTAATATCAAATCAACTGGTTCCAACATGTAAATGAAATGTCAAGCAACAGAATACCAAAAGCAAACCTGAATTATGGGTTCCATCTGTAAGCAAGCAATCTCAGTTCCTGTTAAAGACAAACCTAGAAAACAAACATGTGTAGACCTACTGACGAACAGTTTCTTACTATACCTACTTGGCAGTGTTACTGGCTGACAAACTACCTACTGTTAGCGGCCCCTGGCGAACTTATTTTTTTACGGCCCTCGTAATTGCGGTCGAGTGGCCAAAATTTGTATAAGCACTTCTTTTGACATTATTAACATGGTGGAAGAAAAAAATGTAACTTTTTTTTCTGCCCCCATAAGAACGTTTGCTTGTGAGTCAGCACTGGGATCTGGCGACCAGCTTGCCCCACCCGTCTGGCGTTATACAGTACCCGGACTCGCTGTTTTGAGCAGATGTAGACGGCTGCGGTGACGTCTCGCCGTTCTACAGCCATGTACGCCACGGAGCTCGCGTGCTCTTTCTCTTGTACGCAACAGAGGTGGACTTCGGTATGTTTCACTAGTCTTGGATTGCCCCCCCCCCTTTTCTGTTCCACTTTTGAGTTCTCTCAAAATTAATTTCGAATCATTAACTTCACAAATTTCAGGGTCCAATTTATCCCGCATCATTTTTTCGTGTTTATTTACTCAATCTTATCGCGCTCGCTGAGTTGATATAATCAAACGTCCGGATTGGTTCAGATCTCACGGAGTTATGTGCATAAACTGGCTACCGGAACGCAGTTTTCGAGGCATGTCTTACCCCACCCGTCTCACCGGCCTTGAGGGTCCGTCCGTTTTCGTGACGGTATTTACGGTTACTGGACTCCTTTGTCTACAAAGTGATATACTTTTCGTTTACCTAAGTTTATTTGTTATATGCGATCCTATTATATTGTAACACTTATTTTGTACATGGTTACCGACGACTACCGTGCCGAATACAAAGACCTAGCTCGATGTTATAAATGTGCGACTACTTCAGCCTGGGCGGAGGGGCTCCTTGCTCGTTAAATAAGCAATATGAAGAAGGTTTACTCATGGCTGGCTGACGCACACGTTAAAACCGAGCAAAGAACTAAAAGTTTATGATTTTGTATCTAGGTCAGAAGACAATCCACGGCCATAAAGAAGTACCGTCAATCTGTGTGCACGGAGGAGCAGAACGCAATCATCCGTGTCTACACGACAACCTGTTTTATGGAGCATTAAAATGGAGCGCCAATAGTAGAGAAGTGAAACATCTGGTAATGCGGTGACGTCACTAATCACAATAAGACTTGGTTGACTGAAATTGTGAGTTTAAAACAAGGCAGTTTCGAATTCAGCCTGCCCTTATGAAACATTACGAGGAAGCACAAGAATGTGACATACAAAGTGTTCTGTCAAATGGTAGGTCTTTCACTGTAAAGGTCTTTCACTGTAAACCCAGCATTCTCCGATCTTTCTTATTTCCGCCTTCTACTTAGTCTCTGCCATAATAAATTCAATATTACTGTTACATAAATGAGGGTGATTAAGAAATGTGTGGAATATAAAGACAGAAATAGTTAATTCAACGTGGTCTAGAAAGAAATTATTCTATTAATTCCTAAATGGATGAAATTCTCTGTGATGACATTAGCCTATATCATTATTCATTACAATTTCAAACAACTCATTGTCATACTTACTTACTTACTTACAAATGGCTTTTAAGGAACCCGGAGGTTCATTGCCGCCCTCACACAAGCCCGCCATTGGTCCCTATCCTGAGCAAGATTAATCCAGTCTCTATCATGATATCCCACCTCCCTCAAATCCATTTTAATATTATCCTCTCATCTACGTCTCGGCCTCCCCAAAGGTCTTTTCCCCCTGTGGCCTCCCAACTAACACTCTATATGCATTTCTGGATTCACCCATACGTGCTACATGCCCTGCCCATCTCAAACGTCTGGATTTAATGTTCCTAATTATGTCAGGTGAAGAATACAATGCCTGCAGTTCTGTGTTGTGTAACTTTCTCCATTCTCCTGTAACTTCATCCCGCTTAGCCCCAAATATTTTCCTAAGCACCTTATTCTCAAACACTCTTAACCTATGTTCCTCTCTCAAAGTGAGAGTCCAAGTTTCACAACCATACAGAACAACCGGTAATATACCATAACTGTTTTATAAATTGTAACTTTCAGATTTTTTGACAGCAGACTGGATGATAAAAGCTTCTCAGCCGAATAATAACAGGCATTTCCCATGTTTATTCTGCGTTTAATTTCCTCCCGAGTGTCATTTATATTTGTTACTGTTGCTCCAAGATATTTGAATTTTTCCACCTCTTCGAAGGATAAATCTCCAATTTTTATATTTCCATTTCGTACAATATTCTGGTCACGAGACATAATCATATACTTTGTCTTTTCGGGATTTACTTCCAAACCTATCTCTTTACTTGCTTCCAGTAAAATTCCCGTGTTTTCCCTAATCGTTTGTGGATTTTCTCCTAACATATTCACGTCATCCGCATAGACAAGCAGCTGATGTAACCCGTTCAATTCCAAACCCTTTCTGTTATCCTGAACTTTCCTAATGGCATATTCTAGAGCGAAGTTAAAAAGTAAAGGTGATAGTGCATCTCCTTGCTTTAGCCCGCAGTGAATTGGAAACCCATCTGACAGAAACTGACCTATACGGAGTCTGCTGTATGTTTCACTGAGACACATTTTAATTAATCGAACTAGTTTCTTGAGAATACCAAATTAATAAGAATATCATATAAAACTTCTCTCTTAACCGAGTCATATGCATTTTTGAAATCTATGAATAACTGATGCATTGTATCCTTATACTCCCATTTTTTCTCCATTATTTCATATACTTTTTTTTTTTAAATACAGCACCGTTTCAGAGATACTCTGTCGGATGTTCTCTGACCTCTAGAATAGTAGCCGGTTCTAATCCCTATTCTGCAGCTTTCAACTCCGTACAGTGTGCGCTTTTCAAAGGATAAGATAAGATAGAAAGAAGTGGCAGCATTACTGGACGTTTCTGCTATCCGGGGTTGTGAAGCAAACACTAATGACGTCATAATGAAGATACAGCTGTTTATTGTTGGTTCACAGACGTGGCGACGGGGGGCAGCATGGACTGGGCGGCGAGCAGCGCGGGGGTGCAGTTCCCCTTCGAGTGGGAGCTGCGCGACACTGGCCACTACGGCTTCCTGCTGCCCGCGGACCAGATAGTGCCCACCGCGCAGGAGACCTTGGACTCCGTGGTCACCATTCTCAAGCTGGCTGCAGCGGCCCTGCGCTCGTGATCTGACCCACCGCACAGACCGAGCTTTTCATCTCTTTTATCTAGGAATTATTTCAGTAGACTACATATACCGGGTGTTTCAAAATTATAGCTACAACTGCAGGGGTGGCTAGAGGGAATGGAACAAGCCAGAATATCCCATATAACATCACTGTGGCCATCAATTGAATACACCTGTTTTCTTACATCGCAGACTTAATGGTCGTGCATATGGACTACGCAATCTTTTGAATCATGTTCCTCTATCCCTCTTTGGGAGAGACAGCCACTGTGGTACTTCCAGATGAAGAACCGCTCACTTTCATTTCAACGTTCCAGAGTTCTTATGTACACCACCATGGCCTCCCAGGTCCCCGGATTTCAGTCCTCTGGATTTTTTTTTCGGGATATTTGAATTATTCTGTGTTCTACAGCGCTATTGATAATATGTTTGTATTAATTATTGTAGACCTGGTTGAGTGGAAGAGAAGGTTCCAAGGCTTTAACTCTGCCAGATAAAATAAAATATATTATTATTATTATTATTAGGCCTATTATGTAACGAAATCCAGGAACGCACTGTACAGTAAATGCTGAGGATGTCCTCTAACAATGAAAACGTTAAAAAATAAATAGTAACACTTTAAGAAAGGACAGTTGTATGTGAAATTGAATTCAGTAGATGGAGTTAGGACTATTTAATTGCTATTTTTTTAGTGAGTTATTTGAGCCGTTCAGAGCAGAAGTGGTGTAAGTCAAAATTGGGTAATGCGGTTTAAAGTAAAAATTTTGTAAAATACAGCGCAAAGTAGCAGTTAATATGGTCTTCTTACTATCCACTGATTACTAATAGTTTAAATAAATTGAATATTAATTGCTACTTTGCGCTGTATTTTATAGAATGTTTACTTTAACCCTCATTACCAATTTTTGACCTAACACCACTTCTGCTCTGAACGGCTCAATTAACGACGCTGTATCAACTACGAGATTATTTAGCGTCCATGAGATTGGTGATAACGAGATGGTATTTGGCGAGATGAGGCCGAAGATTCGCCATAGATTACCTGACATTCACTTTACGGTTGGGGAAAACCTCGGAAAAACCCAACCAGGTAATCAGCCCAAGCGAGGATCGAACCCTTTTTAATTGTTATTATTTATTATGATTATTATTAGTAAGTATATCATCATCATCATCACTGTATGCAACTATTGGGGACTATTAGAAACTAGGAGATTGCAAGCTAGGTTTACGCATTGTACAGGAATTATAAAAATCAAATAGCATGGGTACATATACCATGTGTATTTCAAACTATAGCACATAGGGAATTAAAATTCCCGTAGGAAATCCATTATAAAAAATTGAAAGTGGAACTGAAAAGCCATCTTAGTATGGCAGGGGTGACCACGATTTTAAAATCAAAACTAGACAATAGACGGTAAATTTCAATTCCTAAATAGAACTATAAAAACTTGGAAAAGTTGCCTGCAGTGACTTTCGAGGGCTGAACTTCCGTAGGGAAATTTAAAAATAATTTGAGGCACGTTATGATGTAAATCAGCTAATTAAGTTGGTATGTAACTGATTAAGTTTGTATGCAATTAATCACCCTGCTATGTAAATAAGATACGAAATTAATTCGATATGTAAATAATTAAATTAATATACATAATTATTACGTCCCGCGCCGTGGCATCGTGGTCTAAGGCATCCTGCCTAAGACTCGCGTTACGGAATGCGCGCTGGTTCGAGTCCTCATGGGGGAAGAAATTCTCTCACGAAATTTCGGCCAGTGTACGGAACCGGTGTCAACCCAGCATCGTGATGCACTTGGGGAGCTACGATAGGTAGCGAAATCCAGCTGTAACGGCTGGGGGGATCGTCGTGCTAACCACACGTTACATCCATTCTGGTTGGATGGCCGTCCACCTCTCCTTCGGCATGTGGACGTGAGGCCAGGAGCCGGCTGGTCGGTCTGGGCCCTTCATGGGCTGTAGCGCCACGGATTATTATTATTATTACATAATTATTAAGTTGACATGTACTTAATTGTCAAATTAGGTTTAGTTTAAATAATGCTTCCTGTAGTTTAGTTATTATTATTATTATTATTATTATTATTATTATTCTGACTTGGGTAGGGAATTAAAACGTTGGAATGAGACCGTAATAGGCCAAGAGCCCAATACCTGGAAGGATGATGATTATTATTTTCGTATTATTATTCTTACAATTGCAAAATGTACGTTAATGTCTTTTATGCTCGACCATGCCGAAATGTAGTAATTATACACCTGGTAGCAGACCTTTAATGCATGTCATCAAAGTACACCTACTCATTAAAGGTCAGGTCTTTCAGCCAAAGACGACTCAGGTTACAACTGTTCAGCCAATGACAGGTCAGCTTTGTACCTTTATAAAACCGCAAGTATCGATTATTCTCGGATATGCAATCGAAAGAGAATTAGCGAAAAGTCGCGGAGGCTGGAAATCCAATACTGTCGCAGAAGGTTATGTTCTGTTACTATAATAATTAGCGTTAATTGTAAATAATATTCAAATAAATTCAATTTGTCATCTCGTTTTTCAATGTCTAATTTAATTTCAATGTTATCTCTGTAGGTTCTTATGGCCTAGCAAGGTCAGTGTGGACATCTGTTCCTCGGAAAAAATCAATACTTTCGCGTCTGCGCACATCTCACAACATACGGGACATTGGTCAAGGTCAGATACAAAGAAAATTAATAATATCAAGTTAGAGATATGGTCGAGCATAAAAAGTCGTATGAAACTCGCCTATAATGGTAATTAAGAAGCTCGTATGAAAATTATGAAACTCGCTTGCGCTCGTTTCATAAATATCCATACTCGCTTCTTAATTATCTTCACTATAGGCTCGTTGCATAATGTACTATTGTATTAGACTACGTGATACGCGGCAATTCGCAAGCATACAATACAATACTGGACGTAATAAAACCCCATAGAGTTCCTAGCCTGTTTATCAGGACTTTTTGTCTTGATTCACAGTGCTCTACTCACCCCTGCACTTTGTACCTGTAATTGTGAAACACCCTGTATTTCAAAACTCTACGATTACTACCGCCACCCCCAATATTATCGGCATTGTGAGCTGCTCACCCAACGTCCGCAGCGGCGGCTCCTCATCTGGCTGCAAGGGGCAGGGCCACAAAGTGACATGAACGCATTAAGAACGGCAGTTTATTAAGAAGTGTACAAGAAGCTGTCTTATTGTCTCAAAGCGGGAAGAACGTCAACCAGGCAGCACAAGATAAGCGTAATGATATGTTGAGTCGGCGGCACCACGGCCGCTCACAGGTTGTCGAACACGGGGTCGGCGCCGAAGTAGCCCTTCAGGAACTTGACGTGGGTCTCCAAGGGCGTGATGCTGTCCTTGACAGCGGGAACGTCCTTCATGGCCTCCCTCCAAGCCACCTGGCGGCAATAAATAAGAAACAATTTGAAGTGTCTTTTAATTAACTTCTGAAACTGCATCCGCTATTCTCCATCATTAGTAACGGACCAACAAACGCAGAGAGAAGCCTGAACAAACCTAAATCCCTCGTGTACGGAAACTAAGACTTTCGGCCTGAAGGTAAGTCTCCAGGGTTCAGCGGCTGTGCTTATCTCCGAAGTATTCAACAAAAGATACAAAGTTGATAAAACCTTCTCTTCAGTTACTTCGATAGAAACTTACTTTGAGCTATTTGTATAAAAACTTGTTTTTAGCTCTGCAGACTCTCGATTATCCGCTGTAACTAGGGTAGAAAAACCGCGGATAATCCGTCAGTGAGGTGATATGGATGTTCAAGAAGAAATCTGAATTAGTTAATCATTAAAATAGTAAAGTACCGTAGAAGAGGGTAAAGTCGATCAAAATTTTGCAATTTTTTAATGATATTGAGGTTATGGAATGGAGCGAAGTTCCTCAGAAAATAGCATTTTGTCGTCATATCCTTCACTTATGAAGACACGTTACAAGAATTGAATTACAATCTATAAAAAACTTTTTTATTTCACTTGTGATCGAAGTTACCTGCTTAAGTAGGGTAAAGTCGATCACCATTGAATTTTTAGTTTATGATCGATTTTAAAATGTTGCGGAGTAAAGTCGATCACTGTTTATGTTTTTAAAAAAATTAAGGGTATTACATATATTTTATTTGTTATAAGGGGTGTAAAAACAATAATAATCTTCAATATATGCCTATAGCATTATATAGTGTATCTTTTGTTACTTTGATCATACTATCCGATACAATTAGGCCTATAGGTCTCCACTGTACAATCGTGACTATGATTGCCAACTTATAAAACATAAAAACGCATTTTATATTTCACATACCAACAAACAAAAGATTTAAGAATTCAAATTTACATTGAAATACCACCCTTCAATTATAATCTAAAATGCAATTCAGCATTGCTTAGGTAATATCAGATGTTATTTGAAATCTTCCCCTCCTCATGTCACTTTAGAAACTACGTTGTTTCCATAGTCAGGTACAGAGGGGTGTACAAAATATGTTCCTTTGGCAGTGCTTCTCTTACGCAAGAAATTCACCATAATTTCGTCTTCCCCTTTCCCCACTATCCCATCAATATAAGCTATACTATGACAGTTTTCTGTTTATAAGTGTTAGTTGGAGGTATTTCGGTGAACAATTTATTCTTCCTGCTGGTCCTGTCTGTTTCGAGTAGGTCGATGGCATGATCGACTTAACCCTACAAAGGTACAAGTTTTCTTAAAATAATAATAATCATCATCATCGACGCTACAGCCCAATTTGAGCCTCGGCCTCCCTTAGAACTCTCTTCCATGCATCTCTGTCCCTCGCAACCAACCACCATCCTTTAATTCCCACTTTCTTTAGATCCTCTAACACTCCATCCATCCATCGCAGTCTTGGTCGTCCTACACTCCTTTTTCCTCCAAATTTATTCCCCATAACTTTCTTGGGTATCTCATGATCTGCCATCCTTTGCACATGTCCTGCCCATCTTAATCTTGATATTTTAATGACTGTAACCACATCAGGGGACTTATATAGTTGGTAAAGTTCAAAGTTGTATCTTATTCGCCATTCTCCTTTATCACATATTGGGCCATATATCTTCCTTAGAATTTTGGTTTCAAAGGATCTCAATCTTGACATATGAGTCTTTGAGGGGGTCCACGTTATGTTAATACAGGTTTTACCAGAACATTATAAATATTGCATTTTGTTTCCCTTGTAAGAAGTCTTGACTTAAAGTGCCTCAATAATCCAAAATATGCTTTATTTGCATTTTGAATTCTTCTATCAATTTCTTCACTAATATCATTAGTGTCATCGATTAAGGAGCCCAAATATACAAAACTAGAGACCCTCTGAAATTTATATTGATTAATTTTTAAGTGGGTTGTTGTTGTCAAGTCCCTTTTTTGTTTTTTACATCCAACAATCATGTACTTAGTCTTCTGTTCGTTAATTTTCAGCCCCATTTTTTTGGGCTGCTGTTTCTAAAGCAGTAAATGTTCTCTTAACATTCTCCACAGATCGACTCTTAAAATAATAAGTTTCAATACTAACATTTACGAACTGCAAACTATTATTTCAGGATACAATCTCAACGAAAAGTATTTGCGTATACTTCCTGTCTCCTTTCACTGCACTATAATTTAGAGTTTGTAAGACTTTGTTTTCGTTTAAGAGAAAAAGTTGAGAATAACAATTTTCACTTCAACGGTAATTACACAGGGTTCCCATTGTTGGCATTCGCAGGCTTTTTGTTGTCCCTCTCGCTTACATTTGCAATGTCAGGCAATGAAGCCAGCATAACAAAATTTTAACAAGTAACTGAGAGAATATACAATTTTCAATAAAAATCGCAAATGATAGATTTTACACCCACTGATTGACTTTACCCACTTCTACGGTACTGTGGACTTAAATTGTTTCAAATAAATAAATACTATACTACCCATTAAATATCACAATAAGTACTGGATGTACCACTTTAGCTCAACTAAAATACAAAATATACCCACAAACAGTACGTAGGTTCAAGATCATTACCCTGCTGCTGTACACAAAGGTAAGACGTCTGTAATAATGTGTAGCGCATAAAAAGGACACAGTTAATACGCAAAGCGGATAATCCGTCAAAGGACAATCGAGAGTTTGAATAATCTTGACTTGCATAATACACGTCACTGTTCGTTAACAGAAAACCACAATTTAAGTCACACGGAGTTAGTGTGCACTCGAAGTTGGTTGCTTGACGGTTGTCAGCCCACTTTGAGGTCTGTGGATATAGAGGGAAAAATTGGATCGGTGTCGGTTAGAGTTCCCGAGTAGCTCAGTGGTAGAGCGTTGGTACGTTAAACCAAAGGTCCCGGGTTCGATACCCGGCTCCGGAACAATTTTTCCCTCGAAATTATTCAAATCAACTTTACAGGGAGTTATACCTGAAAATCTTGATTTGCAATCGAGAGTTTGCTATACTTGAATGAAAGCTTATTTTCAGCAGTTTCGATAAAACTTCCATGAAAAAAACTGTGAGGATGTTCTAAATAACTTAAGTAATTTTGCTTCTGGTGATTTCCATAAAAAAGTTCCTTATGATCTCTTGTTTCAACACAAAATAAACTCAATTTTGGAAACGTAGGGATTTTTATACTTCCCTAGAAATGAAAGAAAATCCAAAATTCCTTCCAAATACTCCAGCATTGGTTCCTGAAGAGTTACATACCAACTTAGAGAACTTCTCCTTGGGGAACTGGAACTCCTTGTCCTGCAGGGCGCTGGGAACTTTCGAGCGCTCACTCCAAGGCCACATCATGAAGTCCAGCATGCCGGGTTCATCGCCTGTAACAAGATCACCGCATTGGTAGGTCAGAAAGAGGGGGACATCTGTAACGTTACGTTCAACAAACAAGTTTACCAAGTGATTTCATTTCTGCCTGGTAAGACAAGGCAGTGCGCTGCCACGAGAACTGTTTCTAAACACGGCGCATTTCTGTAAAAAGACAGTTATAACCAGTGGCGGTTCGTGGTATAATTTATAGGTTGTTGCTGTCAACTTTTGCATTAAAAGTTCATTTATACTTTTTTATGGCGTCTGAAGAGAACATCTAAGTGAGAAACACGTACAACTGAAATTGTTGTTGTTTTCTAATGCCAGGCGTTTGACAATGAAGTCATTTGACCTCTTGCAGTCCAATATTTTTCAAAGATATTATCATGACCAGCCACTGAAGCACAGATTTTGAGGTGTTCCGAATCCATTTCTTGGTTTGAGTTGCACAATGGGCAGTTAGGGGACTGATATATTCCAATTCTATGCAGGTGTTTGGCCAAACAATCATGGCCTGTTGCCAATCTAAATGCAGCTACAGACGATTTTCGTGGTAAATCGGGAATTAACTGTGGATTATGATGCAGAGAGTTCCATTTTTTCCCTTGAGATTGTGTTATCAAATTTTGTTTGTTGAAGTCTAAGTATGTAGATTTAATAATCTTTTCACAGAGTAATACGTAGATTTAGTAACAGGTCTGTAAGTAGCAGTGCTGCCCTTTCTTGCTAAAGCATCCGCATTCTCGTTTCCCAGGATTCCACAATGGGATGGTATCCATTGGAATACAATTCTTTTATTGAGTGATATTAATTGAGAGAGCATTTTAGTTATTGTTTAGAGACTATTGATAGAATAGCTGCTTTGGAGTCTGACAATATAACTGCATTTTTAAATTTATTGATGTGGCATAGAAGATTCCTGAGACTTTCACTTATTGCAACGATTTCTCCATCAAAACTTGTTGTTCCATATCCAAGAGATCTATAAAGTGAGAAGAGACAGCACGTAACACCTGCACCGGCACCTTGTCCTCTGGAGATCAAGGATCCGTCAGTGTATAAATGAAGCCAGTTTTGTGGAGGGTACCTAATATTAATTGTCTCTAAAGACAATTGTTTCAGTATTTCAGTGTTTACTTCTGATTTCAGTATTTCTTCTCTTAAATTTAGATTATACTACTGGGTTCAAAAAGTTCCCGGAATTTTACTACCATTTTTCGTATTAATATATAACAAGGGATATTATACATTTGTTTTGTTGGTAACATTCATGATGTCATTTCCTTAAAGTTTGTTGATAATGGCGATTGTTGGTTTTGAGTTGTAGGCAATTGTTTATCATAGTGTTTTGTTTGTTCGTCGCATTTTGTAATTATGTCCACAGAGCAACGTACAAACATCAAGTTCTGTGTTTTGTTACACAAAACTCCTGCAGAGACATTAAGATTGTTGGAAGAAGCATATGGCGAAGCAGCAATGAAAAAAACTCAAGTGTATGCCTGGCATAAACGCTTTTCTGGCCCAAAGATGACGTACGCAGCGGCCGACCAACAACTGCAACAAATGAAGCAATCGCTCAGCGTGTGCGTAATGTTGTGAGGGACGACCGACGTAAAACCATAAAAGAGATAGCAGCAGAGGTCGGAACATCAGTCGGAAGTGTACACAATGTTCTTCACAAGCATCTCAACATGCATTACGTGTCTCAGAAGTTAGTTCCGAAAATGTTGTCGGCAGAACAGAAAGAAACAAGAATGACTCTTGCTAGGGACATGATCAGTATGGCTGATGAACATGGTGATTTCTTAAACAAAATTATTGCTGGTGATGAAACTTGGTGCTACTTGTACGACCCAGTCCCTAAACGACAGTCATCTGAGTGGAAATCGGAAACATCTCCTTGGAAGCAAAAATTTCCTAGGGACACTTCCAAAGGCAAAGTTATGTTGGAAGTTTTCTTCGACTCTCAGGGTCTCATTCACCATGAGTTCATTCCAGAAGGTCGTACTGTAACGAAAGAATTGTACGTAGAAATCCTCCGTCGCCTCCGAGACGCAGTGAGAAGGAAACGTCCAGAAAAGTGGGTAGAAAATAACTGGTTCCTTATGCATGACAATTCATCTGCTCATCGCGCAATTATTGTAAAGAATTTTCTTGCCAGCACAACATAACTGCTTTGGATCACCCACCATACTCTCCTGATCTCTCACCACCTGATTACTTTCTGTTTCCCCGTCTGAAAAGTCATCTGAAAGGACGGAGATTCAATGCTGGAGAGGTTGTCGCAAACGCGACGAGAGCACTAAGACGAGTTTCACAAAATGGCTTCCAGGCCTGCTTCCAGGAACTCTACACGCGTTGGCAAAAGTGTGTTGTTGCGGAAGGCAACTATTTTGAAGGGAATGCTGTAGAATAGTGTTTAAGGTACGTTGTTTCTATGATACTAGCAAATTCCGGGAACTTTTTGAACCTAGTATGTATTCTATATTTACAGTAATACAGTTAAAGGGTATAACTGTAATTAAATTTGCTGTTATTAAATGACTTTTAATAACATATGAAATAACACTTGAAAACTATACGAGAAGGAGTTACGCCAATTTAGTAAAATTTTTCGCAAGAGAAATTTAAGACTTCACAGTGGTGTACAGATAGTGCATATTAAAGCATGGCAATTTTTATTTTAAAATGACTTACAGGTTCTGATAAAAAAGTGTTGAAATATAGCAAAAATATATTAGCAAAAAATGTACCTCCGACAAAAGAAAAATTGCTAAAAAAAACTCAATGAAATGCAACTGGGAGACTTCACAATTCAATCCAGGCTCAATTAAAATAATGTATAAAAAAAAGTCCAACTAGGCCAGAAGCCGCCACTACTCTGATGTGCGTAGGCCTACTACGAAGAGATGCCACCACATTTTCCACCCCTGACAGAGCATTTCAAGCGACAAAACAAATATAGGTGTTCAGACGATAAGGATCCAGCCCTCCCAACGCACTGGTGCCTCACCTCCGAAGAAGGTGGTACCACGGCTCTCTAGCTCCGCCTCGAACTCCTCAAGCGGCTCCAGGATGTCCTTCATGTAGTCCTCCAGCGGCAGATTCTCTTTGTTGTAGATGGCGCGCGAAGTGGCGCCCACCACCTGCAAAAAGTTCAGGTCGTACAACATGTCTGTAGATCATAACAACCACTCTTAGGCCCGATTGTATAAACTATTTAATCTTAGATCAGAGGTTAAATTGATCCTTGTTTCAGCTGAACTTGGAATTTTGTGTTGTATAAAGTCTAATCTGAGATTAATTTGTCTCAAACTAAAGTCAACTTTGACTAAAGAAATTTCTCCGATTAAGTTAGATGATCCAAGTTCAGTTATTTCTTTTCTGTTTGAAATATACGAGTGACAGATTGTGCAAATAAAATATCCATTATTATTAATATTAATAGATATGATAGGTACATTTATAAATATTTCTTTCAATTTCTTGCCTTAATACACAGACATTCTTATATTTTATAAGGCTCTATCGTGTTCAGCAGTATCAAATAACATAACCTATAATTATATTATGTTTATAACAACCATTAATTATTAATGGATATGATAGGTACATTCATAAATTTTCAATTAACTGTATTACTAAACGAAAATTGTCGTTTTATAAAGCTTTATTATGTTTAGCAGTATCAAACACCATAACATGATAACTTGGAGAACAGTCAACCTTCTTCTTATTGTCCGCCATTATTTACATTGCACAAAAAACCAGTGTCTCCAACAGAGTGTACGGAAAGTCGCCAAAAAGTAGTTGTAAAGTCGCTAGATTTCTCATTATCAACAAAGAAAGATTAAATTTTGTCACTATGGGGTGCTAAAAAGGTCACTAAATCCCTATTTAAGCAATATAAAAGTTAAAAGAAATTGTTGTTGAAAAGGAGTTAAAGTCGCTAGATTGGCAACACTGAACAAACCTGTCCGCGCATCACGTATTTCACCTGTTTATGCGATGTTGCCAAATCCTTTTCACGTGAACTTAGATTGCATTTGAACCAAGGTAATTTGATCGCAGAAAAGTTTTATACAATAGAAGAAGTATCTGAACTCGGTTCACTTTTCGATCTTCGATCAAAGTTGATCTTTAGTCAGGGAGTTTTATACAATTGGGCCTTACTCTTACAGTTGGTTTACTATCCTCCTGTACAGTGCCCAAGCTCCATTGAACACCCAGTCGACTCAGCGTTAGTGGCCCCAATCAGCACACAATTGGAAATGCGCACCTTGCCGAACTTCTGGATGAGCTCCTTGTCGCGGCCCTTGAGCTCGGGGTCGGCGGGGTAGAGCGGCGGGTCGGGGAACTTGTCGTCCAGGAAGTCGGCGATGTCCAGCGACTCCACCACCACCTTGTCGCCGTCGGCGAGCGCCGGCACCTTGCCCTCGGGGTGCACCTGCAGCAGCCAGTCGGGCTTGTTCTTCAGGTTGATGTTCACTATGCGGTGCGGCACGCCCTTGGCGTTGAGCACGATGCGCACGCGCTGCGTGAAGGGGCAGAACCGCATGCCGTAGAGGCGCAGCTCGCCGTCCTCCATCGGGGGGCACGTCGACCCTGCAGCACAAAATTATATTATAGTAGCTTTGGGTATGCCCTATCGAAACTCTGCCAACAGAAAAAATGGTTTAACCGAAACGCGAAAGTTGTGTAACTTAATTCTTTTACAAAGGAATTTAAAAGTTAAATCGAAGGTTTGCTAATGACGTCGTATTGTACGCCAAATCACCCAGAGAACTGCAGTCAATGCTCCAAGAATTGTGCGACGCCAGTAGATCAGCAGGCCGCCTGATGAATATGACCAAAACACAAGTAATGTCAAACGGGCCGGAGTCACCCATAATAATTGATGGTGCAGAACTACAATACGTGTCTGAATACGTATACCTAGGACAGCTAGTCTCCTTCCACCAGAAGACAGAGAAGGAAATAAAACGAAGGATTTCTCTCGCGTGGAAGGCATTCTGGACACTCAAGTTCATCGTACTGGAGGGAACACTCAGCAAGAAACTCAGAGTAGAAATATTGGAGACCTGCGTAACTCCTGTACTGTTATATGGGTGCCAGACGTGGTCTCTCACTGCCAAACTTCGTAACAGTCTCCAAATATGCCAAAGAAAGATGCTGAGAAGGATACTAGGCTTATCACTGAGGGACAGAGTTCCAAACGAAGTGCTACAAAAGATGGCAGCAATTAAAGATCCAGCACTGCAAGCCACCAACACCAAATGGAAGTGGGGAGGCCATGTTGCACGACTTAGAGACGGAAGATGGACGCAGAAAGTCACACTATGGGATCCCCGCATTGGCAAGAGATCACCCGGAAGACCAAGAAGAAGATGGGCCGATCTCTTCGGTGAACGGTAGGAAGCCATTGGTCAAGCAGAGCAAGACATAGGGAAGACTGGAAAAACCTAAGAAGACAAGTGAACAGCGACTAAAACCAGTGCGACAGAAACAAGCGAACAACACCAAACTGTGCAGAATGTGAACCAAGTGAACAATTTCACTCTTACGCGGAGTAGCTCACCGCGTGAGACAAATAGAGCTCTCCCTCTATAGGAGGAGGCCTTTGCCCTTAACGTGACATTTTTTAGGCTAATCACTTCAGTATTCGTATGTAGGGCCTACTACATTTATGAAACAAAAATTTATGTACAATGTATAATAATAATAATAATAATAATAATAATAATAATAATAATGTTTTATTTTCGCTGGCAGAGTTAAGGCCTTAAGGCCTTCTCCTCCACTCAACCAGCCTTAATCAATACAATACATATTTAAATTACAATTATTTACACTACACTTAAAAGGTTCTCCAGCAATATTCATCAGTTAATTTTTAACGACTAGTAGACTACATATTTATGTAAATTTAGATAAATCTATAAAGTAAAGTAGTAACTTAATTTATGAGCTAATTTAATTCAATCAATTATAATTAATTTGAGATTTGAGATAACTAGTAAAATGAGAATATTAATGTAATTGCATTAGAGGTTTTGTAAATATATTTAGAGAAATTAATGATAATAATAAGAATGGACAGATGTTAGTTGCATTATAAGTAATAAATATTAATCAGCAATTAATCTGTTAAGTAAGAATTTATGTAATTTTGACCTAAATGAAGTTATTGTCCAACAACCCTTTACATCACTCGGAAGCGAGTTCCAATTTCTAGCAACTGAAACTGTATAAGATGAAGAATATAAAGATGTCTTGTGGTAGGGTATAATGAGTAAATTGTTATGATGAGATCTTGTACTTAGCTGATAATATGCGGGTAAATTTTGAAAACGAGAAGCCAAATAGATTGGGGTAGCGGTGCGCAGAATTTGAAATAAGAGAACAAGAGAATGCAGGGCTCGTCGATCGCTTAGGCTTAGCCAAGACAGAGTTTGGAAAGACGGGGAAACCTGATCATACTTACGAATATTACAAATATAACGTATGGTACAATCATGCATTTATTTTTAATTTCAATACTGTGGGCAAAATATAAGTGCGAAGTAGAAGCAGTTCCGACGACAGAGTTGTCACTGCAGGTCAGAGGAATGCGAGCACGTTCTAAACCCTCCCCTAGGACTGAGCAAGCGTCACATTGGTGCCAGAAAAGATGCGAAGAAATAACCAAAAAGAATATTTCGGAATTTTTCTTAAATAAACATATCGATTGGTAATACTGTACCTGCTTCTTGCATGCGTTGTATCAACTTTTTAAAATACATATGAAGTTTTCAGGTACACAACTTATAAGTAAATTTCGAAGTTTTTAAGTGAAGAGTCCACTGCAAGAATGATGGATGTCACTTTCCTGTCGAAAGTGAACCAAGACTGCCAATGCATAGCTTAAGACATATAGAATGTACGTACAGAGTTATGTGGCATTAACACTGATAGTCATTGTCCAGTAATGATCGGAAAATCACAGTTAAGATTTGAGCGCTAAGCATTTCAAACTTTCAATTGCTTCTACTGCAAAATGTATTCCACATGACATCCATCATTCTTGCAATGGACTCTTCAAGTATAAAAATTAGTATACATTTTATTATCCGAAATAGGGCCAGCCCCTTTATTTCGGCAAACTGAGGTTGTACAAAAATATGATCCTAGTTGTTTGTTTAGTCAACTGTTCGAAGACAGGTGTGAACCTCACAAGTGATATCAATATGACACCAATTATTAGGCAACTAGACCAGGAGATAATGGCGTAGGGTGACCAGTTCCTTACCCCCCCCTTCATTGTAAACATCACTGACTAGCTACATATTCTACTAGTCAGACTTCAGATGCATACAAACAATTGTTCTTCCTCTGACACATATCGTCAAGAGAGATGTACTGCCTGATACATAGAATCTCAATCAGAAGTGAATATGCTCCTTTTGCTGCAAAATTAACGAGTCTTGCCTTTAGAAAACAGAAATATTGTAAACATAATTTACATTGTCTGCAACATACAGAATGCCCATAAAGTTACCATACATTTCACGGAGAGCATAACCGTCGCTCATTTCGCTCCAGTGAAGACACGTCCAACTAATCAAAGTGGAAGAATGTCTTATGTGGCAATGACTATGCTGGGTCTTTCAGAGAAAGTACCACAAACAAGTGCCTACCAGACTTGCTGTTCAGTAGCTAGTAAATAAATTTAGACGTACAGGGTGTGCAGTCGATGAACAGCGTCTAGTCAGGTCAGAGGGTAAGGGATGGCATCACCAGGAGTCCAAAGCAGACTGAGTCGTGGGCAATGGTCTTTCAACAAAATGGAGCACCACCCCATATACACAGGCCTATTATAGATGAGATCTTTCCAGGCCAGTGGATCGGAAGAGGTTCGAATGGCATGTGGACTCCCCTTGACTTTTTCACATGAGGTTTTATAAAGAGCACCGTTTACAACACCACAATGGACAAAATAGCTCATAAGGGAAGCATGCTGATACAGTTTGAAGCTCAGCATAGCTTTTGTCACCTAAACGGCATTGCACTACTATTCGTTCAGGAATAGTTAACATTTGGACGTGTTCACTAGTCCCTCAACAGAAATGAGATACAGTTATGATTTCCGTGAAATGTATAGTGGCTTTATGGACACTCTGTATTGTATTCTCTACTTAAGATTATATGAATCAGATAGCACGTCCTCAACAAGTTTAATTAAGCCATAGGACTATTTACATTATACTGGTGCAATAGAGAAGCTACTACAAAGAAATCATTTCAAGACTTCAAAGTATCTAGGGGACAACTTTTCAAAATTAATCTAACCACAGACATTATGGTTTGATTTTGTACGATAACGAATAACTGCGTGCAGAATCTATATATATATATATATATATATATATATATATATATAATTTGAACTGGTAATGTCAATTACGGGAAAACGGCTGAACGGATTTTAATAAATGACCCCTCATTTTGAAGCTTGGAACCCGAAGTTTTTTCAGAAAAATTGTAGTTTTCAGTGAAATATCAATTTTCCTACATTATTTTCCTATTTTCCAAAATCCATCTTCCTTCAGTTTTGAGAACTAATTTTATTTCAGCACGGCCGTGATTTCAGAATAAAACAAAACACACTACAATAAACAATAGCTATTACACGAAGGCAGGATTGCTGACATATTTAGAGCACAAATTCAATTGGTTATTAAAATCTTGAAGACTCGCTAATTTACAGGAATGATTCTGCGGTGTGTAATTTTCTGAGTATAGCTGTGTATTGGATATTGAAATCTACAAAACTTGAAGTGGTATGATTATATTATTATCATTAGAAATGAAATTTCATTATAGTTAATGCCATGATGCGACTATTTTTCATTAATTATACATATTAACGCTATACTGATGATATGAACGTGAAACGTTTTGGGGTTACGTAAGTACATATAGAGAATGTGTTAAATTAGATCTTCATTTCTATAATTTACTGAGTGGCAGCTATTATATATAAAACTTACGTAAGATAATAATATTGTTATTAAAAATCAAATATTTTTATAGTTATTAATCAAGTGGGGTTGGGTTTTTTTCATATAGGCCTACTTAATGGCGGTGTGGTGGAGATATTTATATGCGTCATTCTCTTCAGTATTGGCTCGAGAGAGCGCAAAAATTACAGTTCCTAAGGAAAGACGGTATTACTTACTGATAAAATAAGAGACCTACTAAATTTTGTAGTCTCCCGATCATTTCAGCAAGATCTCTTAGCAGGATAAAATGATTTTACCCTCTACATTTCAAGCTCTATATGCAGCAGCTATACCAAGATGCTATGCCTATTGTTCGAAAGCATAGCAAACCTGACTTTTACAATCCACTATGACCTGAAATAGCTATTGCTTTACTCCCACATGAAAAACCCACTGATCCCCCTTTCATTGTTACTTGCGTTTTCGTGTTGAAACATATAGGATACATAGGTTCAAGAAAAAGTATCGGACATAAAAACCATTCAGAGGAAGTATGTTTCATTATTATGGAAGCAAATAACTTTCAAAATGTCTGGTATTCTTCATTGAAAATAAATCTGAAAAATTTTTATTTGAACGTCTAATGAACTTAGTTTGCAGCATTTGCTGCACAAGCCACTAGTGAAATTATATTTGGAATTGTTGAACATCGTTGAACTTAAGATAATTACACAAATTACTTACAAAAATTAACTGAACTCTAGCCGTTACACAAACGAAGTAAAATTAAGACGACTCCTTTCAACTTGAGCCTTACATAGACCAAGTTGCAATAGACTACATAGCATCCGTATTATATATCCTTTACTCGTAGACTTCCTGCTCGGCTCTCGATAGTACATAACATGAAAACCTCGTATCACACCACACCAGTGACTTAAAACTTATCCAATCTGAAAGACATTATTTTTCCAAGCAGCGAAATGCACTATTTCATATTAACTTCTAGAAATGTTAATTACACACAAGTACGGGGACCACACAAGTTAGAACACGAGTGAAGCCAACAGTTACGTTTTTGATATCATAAATAGTATTTAGTATTAGTATTTAGTATTTATTTATTTAACCTGGTAGAGATAAGGCCATTAGGCCTTCTCTGCCCCTCTACCAGGGGGTTACAACTATAATATGAAGAATACAATTACAATTAATATTACATTTGCAATTACAATTACAATAAGAATTAAAGTACGACAAGATTACCTGATTAATGAAAGCTAGACATTTTATCATAGAAGTTAAGAACAAAGAATATTTTTGTATTTACTGAATTACAAATTAAACCTAGAATAACAAAATTCTATAGTGATGAAATTACCATATAGCCTACTGAGATATTTTGTGACAGATTAAGGGAACTATTTACAAGAAACCATGTCTGAACGAGTCTCAATTACTGACCAAGTGCCTAGTAAGTTTGCGTTTAAATTCAATTTTATTTCGACAGTCCCTGATGCTAGCAGGTAACGAATTCCAGAGTCTTGGCAGGGCTTATGAAGTTAAGAAACCGAAGATCCATGTTCGTTTCTTCTGAGTGCACAGCGGATGATTTCACTGCGTACATCTCCTGAATAATGACTAAAGAAAATAAACTATACACAATATTATCACCTACAACACGATGAAGCAAATGAATTGTTTAAATGTATAATAAGAAGCCATGTGTCACTTTCATCCGTTCCTGTACGATCGTTAAAATGATGTATGGAATTCAGTCAACATAACAGTAAGTAGTGGAGTACAATAAAATTATTGATGGTGCTGATGGCGATCATGGATGTGGGAGTGCAATTATTAATAACGCTCTTGATATATTTAATATCCAACCCTCAGCTACACCGCAGTAAAAACAAACACAAATAATGTTGTATCCAAGGAAGTCCTTGTTCATGTACTTAATGGTGCCATAACTGAGACAGAGTAATGCACGGTAGCCCACAGCTCAGCTCTGCCAGTCCTCACGCGTCAGCAGCCCAACCCACCCAACACTGCCCGACGCGGCCGCTTCCTAGCCCGTCGCACTGGGCTTCGAAACCCACCGTAGCCACCGCACTGCACTGACATCAACCCACCAATTGCTTCTCCGCTTGCGCGCATTGTGTTTTCCCTTCGCCGTTGGCACGAGCATATAGTTCTCCGCATATGGCACAACATACAAAATTACATTATTTTCCATTGCTGTCCAACACAGATTTAAAAACTGCCCAATGGTCCTTTCTTTTAATTTCCATCCGACTCTGTTGTTTTAAACTCTCTAGCAGCGATATTATTCTTCAATACGTTTTCTCTAAAGACACTGTATTTGAGAATGTGTGCTTCCACGGCCGGTGTCTATGATGAAGGTTTTCCGGGCTGACAAGCAAACGTTCTGATGGGGGCAGATAAAAAAGTTATTTTTTTTTTCTTCCACCATGTCAAAAGAAGTGCTTATACAAATTTCGGCCACTCGACCGCAATTACGAGGCCGTCCAGAAAGTGATTTTCCCTGGGGCCGTTTATAGAAAAAAACCACAATTGCATGGAAATATTTATTGAAACAGATACAGCAGTTGTTGCGCTATTTTTCAACATATTCCCCATTGGAATTGAGACATTTGTCATACAATGAGACCAATTTTTGTGTCTTAGAAGTCAGCCGCCTCAGATCGGAACCAGCGTTCGACTGCGTCTGCACCTCTCTCTGTCGATCCCATGATATGAGAAATGTCTCAATTCCGATGTAAAATTTGTTGAAAAATAGCTCAACAATTGCTGTGTCCGTTCCAATAAATTTATCCATTGAAATTGTGTTCTTTTTCTGTTAGCGGCCCCTGGCAAACGTATTTTTTTACGGCACTCGTAATTGCGATCGAGTGGCCAAAATTTGTATAAGCACTTCTTTTGACATTGTTAACATGGTGGAAGAAAAAAATTTAACATTTTTATCTGCCCCCATCAGAACGTTTGCTTGTGAGATGCCGTGGTCTACCATTCTACCAGTCCACAGTAGACCACGACATCTGAGTCCGGAAAACATTCATCACAGAGACTATTTTCTTTGCGATGCACCATTATTTGGACTCAAATTGAAAAACAGAAATAAAAAACTACAACAAAAACGTTTGAAACAGCAGCTGATCGTTGATCGAACCGCACATGCAAGTACAAGCCTGCGCAAACTCAATTAACAAGTAACTGATAGAATAGAAGACTTAGATTCGATGCCTTGATACCATCCCACCGCACAAAATTTCTACGCAAGCAGCAAGCCGGCCCGGCCAGGTGCAGTGCGGAAGCAGACCATGGGCTGGGCCGTTGTGCAGGTCTTTGAATTAACGTACTGTTAAGTGAATGACTATCTGAAGCTATCAAAGTTGACATTAGAATTCCCAAAAAACTTATTAAAGAAGACAAACTAATAAATCCATGTAATTCTAAAATCTTAAACCAGTGATCGCCAAAAGCTGTGTCGCGATACATGTCCCTGTCTCTACTCAGTCGCAACCACGGCATCATACCCCACCCTCTGTTTACAGCCTTCACTTCGATATAAGTAAAGACATTTATCAGCAGCGGACGTACGCATGTAATGTTACAAGTGTGTAGGATAATATGTTTCGATGTCTTTTCGAAAACAGATAGTAAGTAAAAACTTAATTTTAAGGAGCATGGAAGGGAAAGTATTTATTTTGTGCAGATGGCAAAAATATGAGATACTTAATTTGTTGTAACATTTTAAATGAAGTATAAAAGAACAATGTACGTTGTCATTATTCTTCTTGTTATGAAGACTACCACGCCCTTACCTGTAACTTGAATGATAAACGAACAATAAAAAGTAACGGCTTCTATGTCTTAATCGGGGTAAAATACTTCGACTTTTTTTTTCGACGTATGTAGTGTAATTTGTATATTTCATTAATAAATAAACAATAGAAAGTATTCGCTTCTATGTCTTAATCGGTGTAAAATACTTTCACGTTTTTTCTACGTATGAGTGTAATTTGAATATTTCATTAATAAATAAACAATAAAAATATCGGCTTCTATGTCTTGATCGGAGTAAAATACTTCAACGTTTTTTTGAAGTATGTAGTGTAATTTACAACTTCGTGACCAGCCTGGTACGTTTTTCTAATTTAAAATTACTGCTGATGTAAAAACACGCTCTTTCTATGTTAAATAAGAAAATAAAATTTATGTTATTTTATTAATAATACAAAAATAATGAATAGGAGGATAAAAAATTAACATGGAAAAAAGTGTGTATAACTTAGTTAATAAGTAGAAGAATATTATATTGCTTTCGTTTTTTTGGTCACAGTCCGTCTCTGCACTTTATTCACTGCATTACCTGAGGAGATACCCACTCCACCCCTCTCCCTGCGATAGTGGTGTGCGGGTTGCATTTTTATTACGTCATAATTTCGTGGTGTTTGGCAACCACTGTCTTAAACATTAATCAGTGTGAAATGACAGTGGCAGCAGTTCATCGAACATCAGGTGCCTTTCTAAACACGTTTACATCTAAACTGAATTTGCTTGTAACTAATACAAATCAGAAAAATTATTTTTCAGAAGGAATTCCTGTATTTAAAGTACTTGACAATTATTTGGGACAAGATACTTGAATTGTTCAGATTTCACTGCTTGCATCTTGCCTGTAGAAACAGAGCTTACGATCGTAAGAAAACATGCACGTCATCATGCCGCAGTGAAGCATTCGTGACATGTGCATTATTATTCTGTATTTGTGTGGGGTTTACCGATAACAGAAACTATCTGGACTAACTCCTCGCCGATGACTCATCAATATTCAAGAATGTTAATGTGACATTACTACTATTAGTCTGATAGCAACCAAGTATTTCCGTTGATACTGAATGGCCAACATTAACCCTTTCTTGCGTCATGGCCCGCATACTTCGGCGTTTTTATAGATTTCTTCCGAGATAAAAAGACGCAGCACGCATGTAGGCCATGAAGTATCTCACGCAGGCCGTGACGTCTGCAAGCCAGGCACAGTTGGAAGCAAAAACATCGACATTTAATTTACAACCTTCCCCAACGAGTCGCTCGTACAACAGGCTTGGAACTGGAGCTGACTAGGGGCAACATATCGAGGATTTCAGTATTAATTATCAAGGATTTTATTTCTTTTAAATGTAATTTTACCATTAAAATATATTAACACTGCCTATTACGCCTATTTTATCAGCATTTTAAAGTATGGTATCTTGTTAGGAGAGCAACAGTGCTGTCATCAGATTTTTAAATTTCTGAAAAAAGCCATCAGAATTATTACCAATTCTCATTATCGTGAACATTGACGTCTATTTTTAAAGGAAACATCTTAATTCTTACCAGTTTATATATTTTTAATTATTAATGATTATCAAACAAATATTAATCATTAGACTTTTACGAAAGATTGTCATGATCATAATACTAGCCAATTAAGTATGTTTCATCAACCAAAATGTTGACTAACAAAGACCAGCAAAAATTTTCAAGTAATGGCAATAAAAGTGTCCAATAAAATATCCACACATTTATTTACTTTAACCAATGACGAATTTACAAACTTATCTGTAGTTGGCTTATCAGTAAGTCTTTATGATATCAAGAATCTTTCAACTCTAACTTTTAATTTGTATTTGGCAGGGTCTATTACACTATTTCAGAGTCTAAAAACTGTTATGGAAATAAATAAAACACTTTATTTAATGACTCTATATCACATAGCACGTCAATTACTTATTTATTACTCTATTTATTATAAACATATAATTATATCTATTTATTTACATCATCTAGCGGAGTTAAGGAAACTTTTATGTTAAAATTGACAATTTTTTTTTTTTTTCAGATTTTCATAAAATAAGATTCTCCATTAAAGTCTGAACGATTTTATATACGAGATATATATAGTATGTACCGCCATTTTTAAATGGATCTTTATATTCAACGACAGATTACAAAGAGCTTGCTTCTCAAAACTATACAGGGTGTTTAAAAAATACGGGGCATAATTCCAGGTATGTATTTCCCACATGTAGACAATCAAAATAGTTCATTACAACATGTGTCCGGAAATGCTTCATTTCCGAGTTATGGCCTTCACAACATTGAAATTCACCGGAACGTTTTTCTTTCCGCAGAAGATGTTCAAAATGTCCACCTCCTGCTTGAATACAGACCTCACATCGATGTCTCATTGACCTGCGAACACGATCCCAAACTCCAGAGTATTGCGTATGTCCTCAGAACATGCCACAATTCGATTCCGAAGGGATTCCAAATCAGGCACCGGGTGACGAATAAACCAATGATTTTAAATGGCCCCACAAGTAGAAATCGAGAGGGTTCAGATCAGGTGAGCGTGGAGGCCAAGCAATTGGGCTACCTCTACCTATCCATCGATCAGGAAACCTTCGATCCAAGTACCGGCGAGCCGTACGACTGAAGTGTGCAGGAGCGCCATCATGCAAGAAGTGAATGTGTTGACGATTGATCAGTGGAGTGTCTTCTAAAACATAAGGTATGGTTCTGGTGAATTTCAATGTTGTGAAGGCCATAACTTGGAAATAAAGCATTTCCGGACACATGTTGTAATGAACTATTTTGATTGTCTACATGTGGGAAATACATACCTGAAATGATGCCCCGTATTTTTGAAACATTCTGTATACATAACTTACATACATTTGCATATATCTTTTTAATTTATATAATATTTATCTCAGAATGCATTGAGCCTACGTTTGTAAAATTTTCCACAAGATATACCAGTAACTGGGAAAGAATTTAGTGCCTGAAGGTTGTACTTGCATGGACAATTATGCCAGTATGTGTCAATATTGAAAGAAAACTTTACGCAAATTAGCCTACATGAAAGAACATTAATATGAATTTGGTATTTTGTTGCCCAGAAACTTTAAACTGCATTGATTTATGACTAGATATGTTATATAGGTCCGGAAGTTTCAAGCCCATTGCTTTAGTATTTTCAAAGTATTGGTTCTTAACGTATTAATTAAACATAACATTTGCTATTTTCTTGCTCAACCATATTTCTAAAACAAAAAGATATTCAAATATAGCTTTGACCACAACTGTTATGCTTGAAAACTTCCACTCTCTAATCTCGTAATGTTGCAATACTTGACTGAGATCCAACCAGGGGCGATATTCTATCAAGGCCAATCACCTTCCTAGGAAGGGAAGTAGAATTAGGTCGCATAGATTCATAGACTGTCTTTTGAATGTTTCTCACTGCACCGACTTTTCTGTAGTGCTTATATCCTAAGATCAAAATCACATCGAAAAGTGGAAATGTGAAATACAACAACTTAAATGCCAATACGACGTGTAAGCCATTCCAGATACAGCCTTGTTCGATATTTTACTGCAGCAAAATGTGATGCTTACCAACATAATTTTCATACGTCGGTATAGGCTATAGGCTACAGTGCTCAGTTATAAATCAGACAATAACAATTTATATCTAATTAAAGAGACAGAAGCTATTGGCATTATTGTATTCTCAAATGCTACTGATGTCAGTTTTTCCAGTCTTCGAAGTAGAAATTCTTCTCCATAAGTCTTTGTCAATTTCATTTACACTCTCATGTGACAACGATGAATGTGACGCTGCTTTTACACAGCAACGTTTATACCGGGTGTTCATTTCGAAATTTCCTAACATGAATAATTTTAGGTGTGCAAGGGACACGATTTTGAAGATAAACACGTCGATTTAGTTTTCGATGGGGAAGTTCAAAACAATTGCTGATTGAACTCCTACTCCACCTTTTCACCCCATCCCCATTTTTTAATTTAAAATTTTACCCCTTACCTTGAACACATCATTTTAAAGGAAATTATCAACTAATAGTTCGGTGCATCCGTTTCTAAGATAGAGGCAGAAACGTAGCAATAATACGATTACAGGAGTTGAAAATGAATGCAAGCCATTTTAAAGAAATAGGAACAGAATTGCAACTGTAGTTTTGTACTGACTATAACACTTTTACTACGTCACATTACTTTTGACCAATAAAACGGTACGAAAGGACGTCTTTCAACCAATCATGGCTGCTTATCGCACAATTTTATCGCGACCCTAGCATTTGTTTATTTTTATCATTACCCTAGCATTTGTTTCTTTGTTTGCCAAATTTAAAACTACACTGGTCTGGACGTCAAAAAACAGAAAATTACAAACCACTCCAGTCGATGCACAGCACTTTCAAATATGACTCGCACTGGCATTCAAGAACTGGTCATAGTTATGCATCTTCCCTGAAACCCTATTTACAAATAAATGAAGAGCACCAGTCGGAAATCTTGAATACGTTGAGGAATATACCATGTACATTAACGAGTTCCACTTCTTTTACGCACACGTCCAATATAACATCAACTGAAGAACCAATCACTAAAACATTCAAATTTTAAAATTGTACTTTCAATAATTGTTTCTTTTAAAATTATTCATGTTTATTTTTATTTCATCATCGTTAATTAAAACGTTTCTTGCAAATCAAGATTTCAGGTATAACTCCCTGTAAAGTTGATTTGAATAATTTCGAGGGAAAAATTGTTCCGGAGCCGGGTATCGAACCCGGGACCTTTGGTTTAACGTACCAACGCTCTACCACTGAGCTACTCGGGAACTCTAACCGACACCGATCCAATTTTTCCCTCTATATCCACAGACCTCAAAGTGGGCTGACAACCGTCAAGCAACCAACTTCGAGTGCACACTAACTCCGTGTGACTTAAATTGTGGTTTTCTGTTAACGAACAGTGATTTCAAATCAACTTTACAGGGAGTTATACCTGAAATCTTGATTTGCATTATACACGTCACTGTTCGTTAACAGAAAAAAACCACAATTTAAGTCACACGGAGTTAGTGTGCACTCGAAGTTGGTTGCTTGACGGTTGTCAGCCCACTTTGAGGTCTGTGGATATAGAGGGAAAAATTGGATCGGTGTCGGTTAGAGTTCCCGAGTAGCTCAGTGGTAGAGCGTTGGTACGTTAAACCAAAGGTCCCGGGTTCGATACCCGGCTCCGGAACAATTTTTCCCTCGAAATTATTTAAAACGTTTCTCGTTTATTTCATCATCCCTAATTAAAACTTTTCTAACACTCGTTTATATTATTTAGGTTATGTTATAGCTTCTGCTATTTGATATTATGGATAGTCACGTATCAGAGATTGTTTAATACTAAGATTTATTGAAAATAATCTGTCAAGTGACGTTGATTACTGGGATCCGGATGACTGAAGTGGAATGAAACTGTTTTAATAAAAATGAAACTGAATCAATAAAGCCTTCTTGACTAGTAACCGTCCACAGAGTTCAATGAAGATTCCATAGTTGGCACAACTGATAACAAGAAAACAGCTAATCATAACACATTAGTGCCATCTAGCGTAATATTTGTAATGTTGAGATGGTACAATAATACATTTGAAGACAGTTGTACTTTCGTAAGTCAATTAATATTTTATTGTATTGGAGTACTTCGTTACTTCTAATCTTTATATACTTTCTTCTAATCGTGTAATAGTCAATTAAATCACACTCTAATTTTGATTTTCTCTAGATAAATCAAAACCTCTAGTGAGATTACTGTTGATAAATACCAAAAATACTACAAACGCGACAGTGCCTAAGATGTTAGAGCTTGTATAAATAAACTTAAAAGAAAAAACCGTCGGGCAATTCCACGGCAACAGGAACTGCAGTCGTACCAGGCAAACAAGAGATTTGTTTTCTAGTAACCACAATAAGGTCTAATATCAACAAAACTTTTATTCATTACAATACGTCATTATTTTTTTTCAAATTTGAAATTGGAAAGTGAGTGTGAGGGGCGAGGGGTGGAACAAAAACTTCCATCAGCAATAATTTTGACCTTCCCCTCGAAAACTACATCGACGTGTTTTTCCTAAAAATTCTGTCCCCTGCACATGTACTATTATTCAAGATGGGAAGTTTTGGAATGAACATACGGTATAGTGTCCTTGTTTGTTATTGTCATGTCGCTTTTGTTTAACTTCTTTCCTACTATAGTTAATAGCTGGCAATGAGATATCTATACAAGCTGTTTTTCTATTGTTTTCACATCAAAGATATTGATGAATAAAGTGATAAATTGTACACACACTACTCAAAGCGATGATTTATAATGTTGTAGTTTCCGCTGAAACATGAACATTCTTGTTCCTTTACTGCGAAGTCTAATGGTTTCATGCTTGTTCTCGGCTCCATTTGGATCGGGTCTCACGTCACAACTATTAACCTTCAGAATACTGTTTCGAGACTCAATCACTGCTCTGCTATATATAGCAGCAATTCGTCATGCTTTGTAAGAGTTCTACGGCTCACCGCTTGGAATGTGCTTAACGAGGTCTACCCCATCTAATGCTGGTCTTTTGTTTCAGTGTACACTCACAGAGAAGGCTGCCACGCTTTGCCGGCGTGTTTTCTGGTAAGTTTCTACATCTTCTGATAATCTCGATTCGGTATCTGCGTAGAAACAAGATAGGCTATAACCAGTCCTGTGTGTGAGATCCCTTCAAGCGAACTCAAAAACAAATTTTACCCTTAAGATCTCAAGACGAACGGATTCTACTTCAATAAACAAAGCAATATCTTCGTTGCAGAAAACAAAACCTGCGCCGCCATGACGACCATGTGTATGAAAAGTGCCACAAAATGAAGTATCATCTGAATTTTTCCAGCCCGCTTACTTGCCAGACAGAATTTTTGGCAAAGGATAAAATTCAGACTTCAACAAAAGCAGTAGATATTAAGAGAAAAATACATTGTTTCGTAATTATAGAATTGAAAATAGTAACTCTGTTTGAAATGAAGATATTTTTGGAAATTTAATGTATGGTAGTGAGGCCTGGACTGTCCGAAACTCAGATGTTCAACGCCTAACAACTGCGGAAATGAGATTTCTACAGCTTGCTTGACCACAAAGGAATGAACTAATTACAAAAGAATTGAAAATTACACCTATTTATGAACATCTCAACCACTATAGACAAAAATGGCTTAACCATGCCAATAGGATGGACCGTTCCAGACTCCCAAGACAAATTCTCCGCTATATACCACATGGAAGATGATCTTTGGGACGCTCCCTGAGAAGATGGACGGAGACCGTAACAGGCCACTAGGCCTAATACCTGCAAGGACGATGATGATGATGATGATGATGATGATGATGAACAGCAGAAACCAGAATGCCGGTTCACGTGATGCATTCCGCAACTTCGTCAGTCTACGAGTTCCGTAATCTTTCGCACCCTCTATATTTCATTTATTATAATGGTACATTGTGATACATTATGAAAAGGTCTCGAAGAGAAAAACAAATATCCATCGAATAAAATGCACATTGTGCCATTTAAAAATGGAGTCATTATTCGTATTTCTTAAATGTACAAGATAACAAGAAAGATATGCTCATAGTATTAATTCCCCATTGTACGTAAATAACTTTTATGCTCGACCATGCCGAAATGTAGTAATTATACACCTGGTAGCAGCCCTTTAATGGACCTCATTAAAGTACACCTATTCATTAAAGTTCAGGTTTTCCACCAATCAGAACGCACCATTGTAGCAATATGAAAGCGCAAGTATCGATTATTCTCGGATATGCAATCGAAAGACAACTAGCGAAACGTCACGGAGGCTGGAAATCCAAACTGTCGCAGAAGGTTATGTTCTGTTACTATAATAATTAGCGTTAATTTTAAATAATATTCACATAAATTCAATTTGTCATCTCGTTTTTCAATGTCTAATTTAATTTCAATGTTATATCAAGGTCAATGTGGACATCTGTTTCTCGAAAAAAATCAATACTTTCGCGTAAGCGCACATCTCACAATTTACGAGCTATTGCAAGTTAGAAATATGGTCGAGCATAAAAAGTCGTATGAAACTTGGCTATAATGGTAATTAAGACGCTCGTATGAAAATTATGAAAGATGCTCGTATGAAAATTATGAAACTCGCTTGCGCTCGTTTCATAAACATACTCGCGTCTTAATTACTACCATTATAGGGTCGTTGCATAATGTACTATTGTTTGAAGCAATTTGCCACTCGACGCTTAAGAAAAAAATATTTTTGGTGAGCAATATAAATGGGACACACTGAATCTGCCCCCATTCATTAAGACTCTCCATCTATACACAACACTTGGAAAGTTAGTTCACGTAAGTGATATCTACTGTTGTACATGATCATAATTCTGTGTGATGGCAATATATATATATATATATATATATATATATATTGTAGTTTTCAGTATCGAAAATTATAGTTAGAACGACTGTATAAAATCATAATAATCATGTTTCATAGCAACGAGTTGAAGAAAAAAATAATAGAAAAATGCAAATCATCTTTTGCCACAATAAAGATAGCATCAGGATGCAGAACATAGAGCAGAATCTCATTTTCGCCAAAAATTGCTGTCATTGCCAATTCATAATCTTGATTGCAGGCAAGCCTGTTGTTGCTGCAGGTGATATCTGCTAGCATCAGACTGCCCGGAAGTCATCCAGACCTCTCGCACGCCCTAGTGTCCGTAAGCAAGCGAATATTCACAAACCAACAACCTGTGATCTTCAGTGTTCCAGTACAGGACATACGTATTGTTGCTTCGCCAGATCCAGAAGGCCAAAAGCGTAACTACAAGTCATACAAAGAAGTGATGATACCCCAAACTGCCAGGTGCAAAGCCAACAATTCTTCGTTGAAAATCGTCATATTTTCAGATGTGTTCATAACTGAAGCTCTCACAGGTCACCGCAGCTTCACTTGGTCACGTGGTCATATCGATGGTGTGGACATCCTACTTCAAAATTTGCACGAAACAGGCCACTGGCCCATTCTTATGAGCCCTGTAACGGATAGAACATTAAGCAGGAAGGGAGAGTACCAGAATTTCATCTTCGCGATCAATTACAAGAACAATGACCTGAGAAAGTTGCAACAGGACGTCTACTACCTGATAAAATTCCAGACTTTGAACGAGTTAAAAAACCCCACTGGACACTTCATCGTGACGGTGCTCGGTGGCTCTGGCACGGCGCACGTTGCACGCAAAATATTTGAAGCACTTTTTCGTCACCACTACTTCGATGCAGTAGTGTTATTACGTGCACCAGGAGGTAGAGTTATCAATATATTCTACCCAAATACTTTTTGCACCCGTCATCCAGAAGCAGCACTATTTGGCACGTGGATCGGAGGAGGAGAAGATGGAAAGTTTCTGGAGAATGTGGATTTCAACAAGGAACAAATCGAACGAAATTTAACAGGCTGTTGTTTCAAGGTGCTACCCTCAAAAACTGACCCATTTGTAATAGAGAGATCTGTGAATCCTCTTTTGACGGAAACAACAGGATTGGATATCAAATTACTTGAAATCGTAACAAATGTTTTCCGAGCTTCGAACAAGAACTGTGCTGAAGATTCTTTAGGGATTTTGATAATAAACAACATGGCGGCTGTGTTTTATCATTCATATTTTGCCTTCTTAACGCCTTATTTTACCCAGAGTTACAAGTTCTTCGTTCCAATTGCACAAATGTATCCTCGATGGACAAGTTTGACAAGGGTGTTCACTCCGTTTGCCTGGATCTCCGTCCTGGCGTCTGTACTGGTAACTGCTCTCCTTTTACACGTTTTGACAAGGTGGGTGCCCGTCAAAGACCCCAACAGCTACGATGGAACACTGCATTGCTTGCTGAACATTTGGAGTGCAATTCTTGGTATAGGGGTTGATAAAATGCCCCGTAACACATCTCTCAGAACATTCTTTTTGTCCTGGTTACTGTATTCCATCTGCATCAATACAGTATTCCAAGCGTTTATGACCAGCTATTTGGTGGATCCTGGAAGACAACACCAGATAGACACATTTCAGGAAATTCTGGACCTCAATTATACAATGGTATTTGATGGATTCCAACTTTTTACTGCCTATACATCTTTGTACGACGTAAGAGACAGGGCGTACATAGTTATGGTATCCACAGACGCTCTCAACGTTGCCTTTAATTCTGAACAAATGGCTATCATGATCAATGAGGATTTATTCACATACTATGCAAAGAAACTGTGTGTCACGAAAGACATACCCGTGTACCACAAGTTCAGCGGAGATGCGATCCAGATACACGTGCATATGGCAGTCACTGGAGGTCGCTATTTGTCCAGAAGGTGGAATCAGGTTCTGGGTCGCTTGGTCCAGGCAGGAATACCCCGGAAGCTCATGAACGACATCACAGACCCTCTGGGGTATCTCACCATCGACCAAGCTGCGGTGGACCTTGCAGAAGAATACGTTCCCTTGTCGTTGTCCATTGTTCAGTCGCCTTTCATTTTCCTGGTTCTTGGGTTATTTGTGAGCTTAATAGTTTTCTTTGGTGAGAGGACAATTCACTATGCTGAGAGATGCGGAGTTTCTTTGTCGAGAAAGAAAAACTAAGAATGATACAAATTAAGACAAACAAAACAAATCACAAGTCAGACCACGGAGAGGTCCTAAATATGATTACCATTATCTATATGCTTTCTTAATACACACTGAACACTTTTCAGATTCTGACGAACTTACATTTGTAAAGTCATCTGTCAATAAGTATACGATATTCGATGTTTGTAAATTTTATTGTAATTGGACTGTGTATTGTGTATTTGGAGTACTATCTAATGCCTAAAACAAAACCAAACCTTGGTCTGCTGGTCAGTCACTAGAGAGTGAGTATGTATGTATGTATGTATTATGTATGTATGTATTATGTATGTATATGTATATGTATACATGTACAGCTGTAAAAAAAAAAGCCGCACTCGTGAACAGCGAATATTTTCTCAGATCACTTCGGATAACAGCGTTGTTACATGATGCATGCGCTTACAGAAGCAGTTTCGGAACTGAGATGTTTACGCAGAAGTCAATCACATCTGCGTCTCGTACAGCAGCGGTAATGTGTTCGCTTACTGATGCGTGGGTTGTGAGTTCGAGCCTTGTGCATGTTATCATTTTATTTTGTTATCGTTCTTTAGCGATATAAATAATATCCAAGTTATCATTTATATTCTGTGATCGTTGTTTAGCGTTATAAATAATATTCAAGGTATCATTTTATTTTGTTATCGTTATTTAGCGATATGAATAATATTCAAGTTATCACTTATATTGTTACGTTCTTTAGTGATATAAATAATGTACAAGTTATCACTAATATTTTGTTATCATTCTTTAGCGTTATAAATAATATTAAAGTTATCATTTTATTTGTTCTCGTTCTTTAGCGTTATAAATATTAAAGGTATCATTTTGTTTTGTTATCATTCTTTAGGGTTATAAATAATATTAAAGTTATCATTTTATTTTGTTATCGTTCTTTACCGATATAAATAATATTCAAATTATCATTTATATTGTTACCGTTCTTTAGCGATATAAGTAATATAAATTTAATGTTAGATTTGAAACAATACAATTGCATTATACTAGTGTTAGTTTTTTTTCTTATTATTATACTATCCTGTAACACAATAAAATGAAAAAGAGTGACTAAGATTTAAACATGAGACGTTGACAGCTAAATGCCGACGTTCTTCCGACTGAGCTACGGGGGCACAAATAAAGAAGCTTATGCGGAAAAATTTCCCAATTCCCCTCCAAGACATCCTGATGATTTGTGGAAGCTCGTCCAGGATGTCTGGAATGCCGTGACTGAAAATACTAGTCGATTCCATGCCCATTCGACTGCAAGATGTGATCGAGATGGGAGGAAGATGGACTAAATATTGAATCGTGGCTTTTTGTTTTGCTTTTTTAACTTTTAATTGTTTGAATTTCGGTAGAGTTCATTTCCACCCTGTATAAAATCCAAGCTCCAATTACTCTGGTAAGAATTTAGCAGATTTCGATTGTATGTTGATTAAAGTTCCTGTCAGATTTATCTGTCCGCCTACGGCACGAATGATACTGCGATTAATCTGCAAGACGCTTCGTAAATAAATATTACAAATTATGTTTTATTCAACGACGCTGGCAACCGCTAAGGTTAAATCAACGTCGCCGGTGTGCCGAAATTTTGTCCCGCAGGAGTTCTTTTACATGCCAGTAAATCTACTGACATGAGCCTGTTGCATTTAAGCATACTTAAATGGGCGAGATCGAGCCCGCAACCTCGAGCACAGAAGTTCAGCACTGTACCGACTTCGCCACCCAGGCCGTAAGACTTAGGGTGGACAAAGCAGAAGACGATGTGGCAATACAACAATTCAATAGGATGCAAGTAATGAAACGTGCAGCGGACGAGACGCCGACGTCCCTGCATCGTGCTGCATAATTGTGTCATAACGAACGCACATGTGCACTGCATTGCGCAAGCGTGTGGGAATGGCTCATGTTTATGCAGATGCTGCCTAATAAAACAAACAAGTGAGCATATCAAGGAAACATAACAAAAGCAAAGTCCCTTTTGAACGATGTTGGGGGGGGGGGAGGCTTTGAAATTGAAGTAGGTACGAAGTTGTGCAGTGAACATTTATTGCAAATTTTTTATTCCATGTTGTATTGGAATATTAAGTATAACTTCAGAATATATGCAGCAAGTGAAACACAAAACCCAGCAAATGTCTGAACCAACGAAGAATTGGAAGGAAGACGCGCGTCACCCTGATATTCCCGTTTGTAGGTTATTTCCATATGAGCCGTTCAGAGCAGAAGTGGTGTAAGTCAGAAATGGGTAATGAGGGTCAAAGTTAACATTCTGTAAAATACAGCGCGAAGTAGCAATAAATATTCAATTTATTTAAACTATTACTAGTCAGTGGATAGCACGAAGGACATGTTAACTGCTACTTTGCGCTGTATTTTATAAAATTTCTACTTTAAACCGCATTAACTAATTTTGACTTACACCACTTTTGCTCTGAACGGCTCAATCACATCCTTCTTCATATAAATTGTGACCTTTACAGTATTACCACAGTCTAGTATTTACAGTCACGAAGCTTGAGTTGTGAGGGTACTAGGAACAATAGACTGTGGCGGTACTATTACGCATTGTCTGTAATGAGGGGATAGTAGCGATCCTAGTGGTTAGCAACTGTCTATGGATGCATATTCCCTACGTATTGAGCTTTGTAACTGTATATACTAGACTGTGGTATTACGCTAATATAATTATACAGAAGCTGGATTTAAAAGTATGTAGAAATGTGTGCAGACAGGCCTATGATCATTCGCAATGAGATCCAACCGAAGATATTAAGGGTGCTATTCATAGACATTTCGCTATCCCGCGCTACGAGCGTGCTAAACTAGCCCCGGCTATCGACTGGTTACAGGATTCATACCATATCATATCGCTAAAACTGGTTTATGAATACGAAAAACGTTAGTTCGCTGATCATCCACCGGAAGCCCGCGCTAAGAATGTCTATGAATATGGCTCTTAGAAATCAAACGGAAAGAGTAATAGATTTCGTGGACTATCCCTATCAGATACAGACTAGTCTATACAGCTATATAAAATAGGTACAATACGTAATCTTTTATTACAAAGAACGGCCATTCTCAGGAACGACGTTTCAATTACTTGTGACGAAATGTAGCCTACAGCACCAGTAAAAAGTAATGAGCCTCTTGAATATTCTAAGTCCCAAATACAAGACACTGCGCATGCACAGATACACCTTAAGACAGCGGTCATCAGCACAGTGCACCCTCGGGCTAGCGTCTCTTACCCGTGGGCTAAGACACTGCACTAGCGTGCATCCGTGGCTGCTGGCGAGTATGCTTTCTAACTCTCCCTTCTGCACGACGGAGCATATTACGATGCACTCGTTACACTTTACCCATTACAGCGAGTGCTGACGACCACTGCCTTGTCGACCTGGTTGGCGAGTTGGTATAGCGCTGGCCTTCTATGCCCAAGGTTGCGGGTTCGATCCCGGGCCAGGTCGATGGCATTTAAGTGTGCTTAAATGCGACAGGCTCATGTCCGTAGATTTACTGGCATGTAAAAGAACTCCTGCGGGACAAAATTCCGGCACAACCGGCGACGCTGATATAACCTTTACAGTTGCGAGCGTCGTTAAATAAAATATAACATTAACATAACCACTGCCTTAAGCGATCGCTAAAGGAGTTACTGAAATTCATTCAATTTTGAGTGTTGTAGTAACCCATTCTGAAACGCACTTGAAAGAATGCTAAGATAATGGATTTCCTATATATAAATATCGTAGACAATATACAGAAGTGAAGCCTTCCGTCTCGTCTCAGTAGCTCAGACATTGCGAGTCATGCGGAGGGGAGTGGGTTCGCGCCTCATCTTAGTATTTTTTTTTTCTGAATAACACTAAAATCTAATTTTAGAGAGTCTTGGGATCGGTGGTTCAGTTTGCTGAACAAAAAGTGGAATAATTACTGCCCAACTCCTATCAGTTATTATTAGGTTTCACCTGGCCAGACAAAAGCAAACTATTATTTGGAAGATAGTTTGTCTTCCTCAAGCAAAGTCAAGACAAACACAATTACTGATGTTCCATATGAAACGATTTTACTGAAGACGAAACATAGTTTGTAGGGCCTTCAAGATGAATATACAGTAGGCTACATAGCACATCGTTCACAATCTTCCACACCAAGTAGGCCTACTTCCCTCTATGCCACAATAGCGTCTATCCTGTAGGGTACGCAGGTTTCAGCTTTCTGTGCGTCAAAATTATCTGAACAGTACAGTCGTGTCAAAGGAACATGACTATGCAAGTTTGCAGCTGAGAAATCGTAAATTACAGATACAAATGATACAATGTCAAAAGTAAAATAAGTTAGCATTACTAAATTGAACCAACATATTTCAGAGTACGGAAAAAAATGTGTTTATTATTATGAATGAAAAAAATATTCTGTCACCTCTGTAATTGTGATGTGCCACGTGATAACAGTTTCAACGTCAAGTGTCATGTGAACGCGAACATAAACAAGCTCTTGAGAAATTAGAAGAAAAGTTAGGCCTACAGCAAGGTTCAAGGAGTCAATTCATACGTGTTATGAGGAAATGTGTGATGCATTTATTAGTGCTAAATTCCCCACTCCATACTCTGGAAGTAACAAACTGAGTAGGCCTACCGTACATTCTTGAAAAATTACACAAAATGAAGTATTCCGAATGATTCTACATTGCGAAAAGTATTCTAGGTTATATGTGAAAAAAATTATGACAAATCGCGGGCTCAGAATGACAAGGTTCTATCTGACATTTTTAGCAAAATGAGATTTTTGTTGCATTGAATTCTGCTACTTCACAGCTATCTACCATATAAATTATATCTTGATATTTAAATTAATATTTGTGATAAAGTTAGTTTGAAAAGGTTCTTATCTGCACTGATTTTATTAAAAACCAAACTTTTAAAATGCTCTCCTGTAAAATTTACTAAACATTAGATAGAACCTTGTCATTCTGAACCCTCGAAATGCATAAAAAATTATTTGAATAAAAATTTAACAAAAAATTCGGATTTCGGTGCTGCTAATCCAAATCACGCGGCCACGAACCAAGGGAATATAACAAGAAAGGAACACATTTATTTGACTACTAGCCGTACCCGTGCGCTCCGCTGCACTTGTTAGAAATAAATATAAAGTAATTACATAATTAAAATAATACATCTGTTCCAGGGAACATTCGTGTTTGATAGAAGGATAAATCGTTTAACATGTCACTTAATTTATTGTATTTAGATAATTAAAATGCGATCATTTTGATCCAGAGACACTCATTTGGTCATAAAAATTATTTTAGGAAATACAGGAAACGAATATACAGAATAGCCTATCAAGTTTTCTGTGCATAAGAAGCTATTTTAATCTTACCAGTCCTCGATTCACTCAGAAGTTACTGTAATAACATTATAGCATTATGTCCATCTAGAGAAACTACACTTAATTATACAAATCGGTTAATTTAGCTTCCGATATTACTTCATACAAACACAGAAACATTCCCTTAGGCTATGTTTCATAGCTTTCGATTGCTGTTGTCCAAGGCCCCTTATAGACGAAGTCATTTGTTTTTTATTTCATTACATCGTCTTAGATGGCGTTGTTATTGTAATTTTGAAACTCATTTATCTCATTAAATATCAGTTCTATCTAAATTTTGCATAGAATAAAACTTATCGGAAATTATTTTTAAAGAAACTTTTGTCATGTAGGCCTAATATTTTTCATGAAAATTAATAAGGGAGATATTTCGATTTATTTAATTCAAGCCCCCTTATAACCCCACTTTTAAATAAAATATTTTGAATGCCATATAGCTTAAATTCTAAGTTACAACGAACTTAATTTATATTCCAATTTTCATATAAATCGGTTCAGCCATTATCGCGTGAAAAGGTAACAAACATCCAGACAGACAGACAGACAGACATACAAACAAAAATTTCAAAAAAAGCGATTTTCGGTTTCAGAGCGGTTAATTATATATGTTAGGACCAATTATTTTTGGAAAATCGAAAATTACCAGAAAAATTTCGGCTACAGATTTATTATTAGTATAGACTGGGGTATTGGGATTCTGTCAGAGAGTAACACAGTTACGCAGCTTATCTCCGAAACATTAATACAGACGGATGGCCTTAACCCTTTCTTACCTATAGATACCATATGGCAATAATTAACTTTATAGCATTTATATACTTGTGTGTTACATATGAAGGTAAATTTTGCTGGATAACTTCTATTTCAATACATTTTCATCAATATAGTTTTGTTTCAAATGTTGCCACTCCCGTAACTTGGTCACTGAATTGGTCCTAATACAGCTATTTGTTTCAACATGGATTGCTTGTAAATTTAATTTGGGTTAGAAACAGTGGCGTAGCATGAAATTTTGAGCAGGGGAAGGTAACTCAAGTTGTCTTTCATGCAATATGAGAAAACGTATTACAAAAATACAGTCTTAAAATAAATAGTAGTCAATTTCAAGTCTGCAGTCGAAGATTAGTTGGAACATCGTAAGTAACACCAATAAGGCATGACCTCAAATGGTACGTAGTAAAATATGATTTCACGGTTTACACATATCTCTTAACAAATAGACACGTATACGTATAACATTAGCTCACTCCCTGTCATACTTAGAGAAATCACAGTATTAGTATCATTACGTAAGTATGCGTCTGTCTTTTGGTTGTGTCCTTCATTGACAGCAAGGGAGTTGGTCATTTGTTTTTTAAATCACACTTTTGTTCGTAAGTCAGTCTTGATAATACAATTGTCCTAAAAAAATTCAAGTAAATTAGTGCCAGGAACTGTTATTTCACTCATTATTTATTATATCAGCCACAATGCACACTAACACTTCAACTGAACACAACTGACGAAAAGGGATAACTCGGAAACTACTTATTTTAAATGTTAAAGCTAACTTCTTGCGAGCCTTGCGATTAGGGTAGTTTAGTTAGAAAGGGATGGAAAATCTGCGGGGTGCATTACACAGAAGAAACCAGTCTGCTTGGAAGCTGGTGTGTGCAGGCTTCTTGTTTACTGCTGCATCACAAATCATCCTGAGCTGCCGCATCACAATATTTAACGCGTAAATATAAATTCTATTAAAATTAATAAATAATTTTCTCCATAAACTGCCGGTTTATTATGAAATTATTAACTGGCGAAGCTAAGCTTTTTAGCTTACATTGACGCTACGCCACTGGTTAGAAAGGGTTAAAATCGAATTACTTCATAATCCACTTGTCACAAGCCACAACTGCATCGTACAGTCTTTAGAAAAAAGTTTTGTCGCGCAGATATTTTGTAAGTTCCAGAAAGGAGGCAGTGCGCATGATCAGACATAGGCCTACAACGAAAAAATAAACTAATTTTATTACCTCAACTAGTCCTCCTCTTGTGAACCAGGTCGCTCGTCCTCTGATCATGCGCACTGCCTCCTTTCTGGGACTTACAAAATATCTGCGCGACAAAACTTTTTTCTAAAACTGTACGATAATGACGTACTAAAATAAAAATTAGACGGATTACAATGCTTGATACTTCCCTTCTCTAGACATACAGAACTTGACCGCCCCTGTAATCATAAGAATGCGGATGTGAAGCTTCTATTTTCTGTTGCATAATAAGCATCACTAACGTTAAATGAGGCTCCGAGCGCATCTAGTCCCGGAAGCAGCGACAGTTTTTGCCCTCGATTCTTTTTTGTCAGGAGCCGCCATTTCCTGCATGAATACATTTTTTATGAAGTCAAAACGCAAGTAATGACGCTTTCGTTCATTCATGTGAACTGGTAGCATGGAACTAATTGCGAAGCAACGATCGTTGAAGTGAATGACACAAATTTTGATAAAATATAATAATAATAATAATAATAATAATAATAATAATAATAATAATAATAATAATAATAATAATAATAATAACAATAATAATTACAAATGGCTTTTATAGAACCAGGAGATTCATTGCCGCCCTCACATAAACCCGCCATCGGTCCCTATCCTGAGCAAGATTAATTCAGTCTCTACCATCATATCCCACCTCCCTTAAATCCATTTTAATATCCTCCCATCAATGTCTCTGCTTCCCCTAAGGTCTTTTTCCCTCCGGCTCCCAACTAACACACTCTACGCATTTCTGGATTCTGCCCATCTCAAACGTCTGGATTTAATGTTCCTAATTATGTCAGGTGAAGAATACAATGCGTGCAGTTCTGCGTTGTGTAACTTCCTCCATTCTCCTATAACTTCATCCCTCTTAGCCCCAAATATTCTCCTAAGTACCTTATTCTCAAACACCCTTAACCACTTTTCCTCTCTTAAAGTGAGAGTCCAAGTTTCACAACCATACAGAACAACCGGTAATATAACTGTTTTATAAATTCTAACTTTCAGATTTTTGACAGCAGACTGGATGATAAGAGCTTCTCAACCGAATAATAACAGGCATTTCCCATATTTATTCTGCGTTTAATTTCCTCCCGAACATCATTTATATTTGTTACTGTTGCTCCAAGATATTTTCAAACGACAAATTTCAAATTTTTATAGTTTCATTTCGTACAATATTCTGGTCACGAGACATAATCATATACTTTGTCTTTTCGGAATTTACTTCCAAACCTATGCCCTTACTTGCTTTAAGTAAAATTCCGTGTTTTCCCAAGTAGTTTGTGGATTTTCTCCTAATATATTCACGTCATCCGCATAGACAAGCAGCTGATGTAACCCGTTCAATTCCAAACCCTGTTTGTTTTCTTGCACTTCCCTAATGGCATATTCCAGAGCAAAGTTAAAAAGGGAACGTGACAGTGCATTTCCTTGATAATAGTATAATTATTATTATTATTATTATTATTATTATTATTATTATTATTATTAACTGAAAATAAAATGGATCCCAACTCCAATAAAACTGACCACACAGCAACAGATATTGAGCAGCTACGAGCAACACAGACTACAGCTTTGAAGGTCATTATCATTAATAAATAGCTGTGTAATTAAGGCGTGCTTGAAATCTGCTACCGACAACGACAACCAGGATTGCAGTATTGTGACGTAGAATACTTCTTTCCCCGCACTCGTACCGGGATCCGTGGTGAAACAAAAAATATCAGAATTTCATATGCTTACACTATGAGCCAGAGTCGAATGCTAATGTTATTAGTCAGGCCATGAACCAATGTAATTTGTGTGACCGCGCCCAATGACGTCACCTCCCCTCGCTACGGGCATGAGGTCGCAGAATTTGGGTATAAAATTAGGTGTGCCCCGTGGAATACTCAGTAATATCTCGGCATCGAGATCAGCTACTGACTCGTTTGACATGTAGTCGCCAATTTCTGCAATATTAAACTGATAAATAATAGACGCGTACCATACAATTTGAGTGGACCACAGTGGAAAATCTGTTGTGAGTTGTTGTAAGACTTGTAATATTCTGTGTACTGACCTAAGCGCAGAGATTGCAACGTGTCCATAATATTGTGCGTCCGTTTCGTCTGCAATACTGGCCGGCTGATCATGTAACACCACCCCTTGAAATATCATGGCTCCATCTAGGAGAGAGTTGAAAAATCAACTGTCTTCCTCCCCTCCCTCACTTTTAAATAGTGCATTTCTTCAGTCCAATCTACCTCGCGTCTCGTTTACAAAATCTATCCACCCACCATAATCCAGACACACGAACACAGGACTCCCCAGTGCTTTCCATTCCCTCCCACCGAACATTATCGTACTCCTCGTCTTTGTTGTACCGCTAACTGTTCCTCGACTTTGGAATTCCCTACCGAGGAATGTCACACACTGTTAAAGACATCGAACGAATTTAATAATAGACTAAGCAAGCATTTATCAATTCCCCTTACCAATAGCAACTGCTTCAATTTTCGAAAATGTCTATCATACAATAACAGTGTAAGTATCCAAATTACCTCACGGTATTATAGCCGCGCTCTCATGGTTAACATTCGGCAGGTCTTTGAGCGGCCTCGTGAGCAACATTCGGCAAGACTTTGAAATTTAATTATATTATTGTTTTCAATTTCTTGTGTCGCCGCTCCAATCACTTGCCTCAATTTCAATATTGCAACCAATAAGCTGCTTCCATTATAAAATGACACCTACTTGTCTAATCCACGTGGACTAAAACCGAAGTTGCAATGTCTTGTGCTGACGACGAACATTAAGGTATAGGTATGTGATTAAAAATTATTATTAAAGAGTTATTAATAAGAGTTGAGAATGTCAACGTACTCGTATATGAAATAATAATAGTAATAATTATAATAATAGCCATTTAACAATATAACAAACTATAGTCGCGACGCTGTTATTCCCGGCGTGACTCCTTCTCTTTGCTTACGTCTTAGGAAGTCAAGGCTCTATAAAGGCTAGGTAGGTAATATCGTACGCCATTTCTGTTCTTTCGTTGCCGAGCTACCAGATGAGGAATCTATTTGGCACACCGTTAAACATTATCATGTCGTAGCTCCTATGATAATAAATCAAACGCACTGTAATTCAGCAAATAATTGAGCGGCAAATAACGTCTTCGTGTGCTTTCTGCGAACGCCAACTAAAGAGCTAAAATGGCGGGTGATTTTATTAAGTATTTATCGAGCCTTAAGAAATGAATCAGCGAATCATAAGACGCACACGTTTAAATGTAGCCGACCTGCAACGCGATTCGCTGCCGGAAATTAGAGCGACGGGACTAATAGTGCTTATTCTTATCGAGGAAGTAGACTTGACAACGTGACGCTTAGAGTGAAACCTAGAGCAACAATCGGTCGGCAAAATTATGTTTTAAAAGCACACAACACGTTATTGTATGATGCCGACATGTTAAGCATGAGGTCTTGGCGATAATACTACTGCTATTATTATTATTATTATTATTATTATTATTATTATTATTATTAGTGCCGATATTAAGATATACGGATCGTATGCGAAGATTAAGAGAAAGGCAGAAAATAGGAAAGATTTGATAATAATGGGTTTGCAGTGAAAGCCCTGTCCTTGGCAGAAAACGAATGAATGAATATCAATGTTTATTATTGTTTCACTACCGCTATTTATCTAACTTATTTCTTTTTACTCCTATAATTTGCTATTTTTACTCACTGTCATATTATTACATCAGGTTCTACATATTATTGTAATCATTACTGTAATATGTAAGGCCACGTAAGACTACTGTATTATGCTTTCATATGCTTTTCTTTAAAGCTTTTTAACTTTAATTATTTAAATTATCTCAAAATTTTATTATTGTTGGGTGGATAATGAAACAAAAATCGGACTTAAATAAAAAAAAATAAAGATTAAATAAAATGAAAAAAAAAAGTAAAACCCGAATTTCAATTAGAGTCTGCTGAGCGGAAGAGAAGGCCTGTTGACCTTAATTCTGCCTGAATAAATGATTTTTAGTAGGTTATTTTACGACGCTTTATCAACAGCTTAGGTTATTTAGCGTCTGAATGAGATGAAGGTGATAATGTCGGTGAAATGAGTCCGGGATCCAGCACCTAAAGTTACCCAGCATTTGCTCATATTGGGTTGAGGGAAAACCCCGGATAAACCTCAACCAGGTAACTTGCCCCGACCGGGAATTGAACCCGGGCCACCTGGTTGAATAAATGAATGAATGAATGATAAATAAATGAAGAAATAAAAAGAAATGAATAAAGAAAGAAATAAATGTGTACCGGTAAATAAAAAATAAATAAATGTATAAACAAACGAAGAAATAATATTATCAGAATTATATTATTATTATTATTATTATTATTATTATTATTAATTTCGGAATGTCTCTACAGACCCACACTCTCCACCGAAATAAAAATAAAACATTCAAATCTACACAACTGGGTTACGTGCCGGCGTGTCCCTGGTACAGCCCAGAATTTTTGTATTAGTGTAGGTCGACTGTAGACATTACACGTCAAAGGAAGAGATTCTAAGCTAATTATAGAAGCGATGATCGGGATAGGCAAATAACCTGTACTCCAGTTTTTATAAACCTCACAGCAAAAAATGCAGCCATCAGCTATTTAGTATGCGCACAATGCTGTGCTCGTTCACCCAGCCCATGCACGAGCAGCGGGTCACAGGGTTAACTACCGGACTTAGTCAAATGCTACTGCAACGGCATGCAGTCAGCCACGATGCTAAGACCACAGAACCGGAGCCCAATTAACTGGAAGAAGATCGTCGCCCGAACAGATCTCACGATTAGTGACAAGGAAATTTAGCGACCAGCGAAAAAATTTAAAACTTGAATAAAAATAAAGTGATTAACACGTTTCAACTTCTTTGAACTTTTTTTAAAACTATTTCTTCGACCTAAGAATCATTCGTCAATTCCTTTTATCTGCCTTTATCCACGATATTTTACTTTGTCACCGAACTAATGAGATATTTTCGTAATTTGAAATTCACGTCTTATTTAGGCCTATTATCTTTAAATGAATTTTGTTTAGTATTATGAGTCCTTGAAAAATATAATAATAATGTATTCATTTTAGTTTTTCACATTTAACAGAAATACCAGATTGAGTACAAAGTAGGTCTACGAAGATAAATTGCGTTGGTTCCTTCGTGCATTATTGTTTACGTAAATAAAGACAAATTAATGAAAATTAACATGGCACAGAAACGTTATTTTAAGCTACATGGGAACAAACATGAATAATATCCATCGTTCTTAATGATCTTAGGGCAGAAAATAATAAAATATAGCCTATACAGTAAATAAAACATAAATTACAACACAGTGAGCGTATAACAGACAGCAAGTACAACATGTAAGCAAGAAAACGTGTATGTACGGGAATAAAATAGTTATTGTACTTCCAACGTAAGTCATTTAAACTATCTTTCAAATTAAAAGTTAGGCTTACATCACCCGTTATACATCGCAGCTAGAGTATCCAATAGTTCGTACGCATTCGAATGAATTATCCGTACGTAATAATCTGTATATTCATAGAGTTTTTCAAATTACGTTGCAAAGCTATTGAGAGTTCTTCTCAATTGTAAGGATTCTAGACACATCACAGGATGATGGCCATAGCGAGAATAGGCAAAATGAGGGAAAGGAAGCAATCAACAATGAGGACTGATGGGAGAAACGAACATTTTGTCCATTTATCCACATGCTAAATTAATATTATTACAGTACATGTTCGGACGAAATGTGAATGAGATTTAGATCCAGAAAATTATGTTTTACCTTAAACAATTTCTTTCACATCATGCTTCTGCTTTCATTTACACAACAGACATTCGAATTAATTTAAACTCCAAACGAATGCGAAACTGTACCATTGTTGACATGTTTAATGGCGTAAAACACAAAGAAGTACAATGGGCTGAACGTTTAGTTTAGGGCACTGAATGGAGGATACAAACGCGCAATATTATCGTCAAAACGCGGATTTTTATGTAGATCCATAATGAGTAGAAAGGAATACAATATAATATATTATTGCCCTTTCAAAAAAAATCATAAAAAATTGATGAATGTATAAATATTAAGAATATAACGAGGGAAGAATGCATACCAACAACACAACACAATAGAAATAGTACCGGTATGCATTATGTGGACATTGATTGCTATTAAAAAATATTCACACCTGCCTCGAACATCACTTAAAGAAACAAACCTTACCTTAATTTAAAAAATATATATAATATACATGAATGTCAATTTGAAAGGAAATTTGCGAGTGTAACCTAGAACATGCCGCAAGTCCGTAAAATGGGACATGTGGTTTGCCACTTAATATCATATAAACTATTATAATAGTATTGCAATAAAAGAATTATTAATTATTACCTGCTGCAAGATGTTCCGTGCTCATCCTGTTGCAACCTTCACAACACAGAAATAAAAGGAACGAGCAGTTGACAAATAACAATAATGGAAACCGCACAAACGTTGACAGCCGGCAATGTAGACGCGAAGGAATGGCCTGGAGCATCAATGTCAGCAGCCAGTCTAGCGTGCGATCGAAGTCACGGCCTGCATGATCTCTCACAACTCAATATCGACCTTGTGACTGCAGCGACGCTAGAAGTGCAACGGCGGAGACTGAAAGCTTTCGACAAATGAAATTCGGATTCTTACAGCGGCAATAACTCAATCGCTAACAATGCCAATAACATTACAAAGATATCAAGGAATGTGGATCAATATTGCTACCGTATCTTGGGGCCTCATATTTCATGTTCTTTTCTTCTTTCTTAGCTTAGTTCGAAGTAGATAAGAGGAGATGGTGGTAAAATATGGCGAATAATCAGTACATCTTTTTTGAAATTTATTTCCTTTAAAATACTCTTTCATACGTGAAAAATATATTACATAAACTTGATGTACATTTATGACTTAGCTGCGGTAATGCCATTTTTAAAGCTCTGGTGCACAGGTTTTTATCTGACTGCAATATCCCATAACTTCAAATTTTGTTTTACTCCATTAAAGGAGTTGCATATCTTGGGAGCTATTAATACTACGTTCACATTATTCCGTACGGTACACACATTCTTTAAGCTATTTGGAAACTTTTCTCTGGAACAGAAATTTCTTGTTATTCTTCACTACAATTATTATTGTGAAATTTTATTTTATTTCTGTATATTATCATCTTCAATTTGCATGTTCACGATTTTACCCAGCTTATTTATATACAGTATTTCTTCACAGAATATATCATACAACAATCGGTTTTTAAGAAGCCTAAGAGGCTGGTGTTACATGTGCATATTTCATAGAATGTTCCAGCCAAACATTCATCGTGGAATACAATGCATTGCCTCATTTATGTCTCTACAAAATTGCGTCCCGTATCAGTTACATTAGGACATTTCCTATTTGCAGGAATGATAACACAGCTTACAAGCAAAGATATCAGTACAGAATCTCTTCTTTACATGAACCTAAAGCATAGGCTAAACGACCAACAACTAAACAACAACTAACCAATTAAGTAACAAATCAACTGAACAAACAATCAGCCAGCCATTCAATCCAACAATCAGCCAATTAACTCGTCATCCAAATAACTAACCAATGAAGTAAACAACCCCAACAAAGTAATCAAACAATTAAACAGCCAATTAAGCAATCGGACAATGTAAAGCAGAAACGCAGATGAGCGAAGAGCTTGGTCTGTATTGATTCTACTGCAGCAGCACGTCGTAGTCGATAGCTCCGGCCCTCTTGGTGCTTATGAACTTGGCGTAGCTCTGCGGCGGGATGTAGCTCAGCTGCACCGCCTCGTGCGCGATCATCGCCTGCAGCCAAGCCGTCTAGAACACAGCACAGGTTAGGTTAGGTTAGGTTAGGTTAGGAGATGGCGAATAAGTCAATCATCTCAAGATCAGAATGAACATGAAGCTGAAACACGGATGGACAAATGACAAAACAAAAAGAGAACGGAATATGATAATATTCTTTATGCTCGACCATGCCGAAATGTAGTAATTATACACCTGGTAGCAGCCCTTTAATGGACCTCATTAAAGTACACTTATTCATTAAAGTTCAGGTGTCCCACCAATCAGAAAACACCATTGTAGCAATATGAAAGCGCAAGTATCGATTATTCTCGGATATGCAATCGAAAGACAACTAGCGCGAGATTAGACAATGTTAAACTCAGTCGAAAAAAACAACACACAAATTAACATCAATTCACCGTCATCTTCCAGCCTTTCACAAAGCACATTCCCGCAAATTCATTTCACCAATTGCCGGAGAAAATCAAAATGGTCGAGCATAAAAAGTCGTATGAAAATTTACTATAATGGTAGGCCTAATTAAGACGCTTGTATGAAAATTATGAAACTCGCGCTCGTTTCATAAACATACTAGCGTCTTAATTACTACCATTATAGGCTCGTTGCATAATGTACTATTTTAATAGTAGGCTATATTATATAAGGCTATTCAGGATCTTTACACCAAAATCTGAGAGATGATAGGTCGGAAAAAATGGGTTCTGTGACAAAACATTGTCCTCCATGCAAGACCTATCATCTCTCCGTGTTAGGTACGGGGTTCTGAACCACCCTGTGTATATAAAATTACCTGCATATGAAAAATTTACTATATTTCACACATTATTAAGCGGCATGTGGAAGATGTTGAGAAGAGGCTGTGTGTGTTTGACTTTCCCAACGAGTCCTGATATAGATTCAATGAAAATTATCGACTAGTTCAGGAATGTTTAATATATCAGTAAAATAAGAAAAAACAATAAAATAAAAACATGATTTATAAAGATATGGCTACTATTTCCTTTTTATAAATTTATTATGGCAGACAGCACGTGCTTGAAGCGACTTCAAACTTAATCAATCAGTCACATAGCACAAAACAGTGCGTGCATTTTATTTTAATGAGGGCACATGTCAAACCTCCGCAGATTACTAAACTAGCAAGAACGGTATTTTCTTTCTGGAATCAGAGGTCTACACGTCTGAGTTGGGTGTGGTAATTTGATCTTTATAATTTATTTTGTTGGCCTAAGTTGTATACCAGCAGTTTGTATGGGTTTATCGCGTTCTATTGTTAACACACAACGTTAATTTTCATCATCACTATCAGTATTTCAAGACAGATTCCCAAGAATGCCACATGGTATCAACTGGTTTACACTTTAATCTAATGTTACCAGATTTTTTTTCACAATTTTCAGTGACAGATATCAGTGTATATGGCATTTATGTTAGTTTGTCATTCACTTGTATTGCTTTACACACCTTAAAGAATTAAAATACTCATTCTATTTACACACAAGATTAATTCTAGAAAGACACGGAGATATTTCCATCAATTTTTAGAGTTGTGCATAAAAAATTATTTTCAAAGAGAAATTAAAAAAAAATCACTCCATTTTGAGCATTTTCTTATTCCACTTCGCAACTTTCTCTGGAGTCAAATATTTCTTCAAGCAAGACATTTTATAAAATAAGTTATTTCATCCAAGTCCATCTATATTGGAAGCAAAATAAAGGACTGTCCCTTCAATTTTACTAGTTGTGGAAGACATCTTAGCAATGTACATTCCACGGAAGCATTGTGAACGAATACTCCAGTCCAAGCAGTCGGATATTCAGCATCATTTTCATAAAATTATAATAATTAACATTTAAAATTCGCGAATATCTGGGGACGACTTATTAAATTCAAGGACATTCAGGGGACAAAATGCGAAATGTAGAGATTGTCCCGGTAAACGTGAATATCTGGTAACCTTACTTTAATCTCAACACGAAACTTAGTTCCAACTCGTAAGTAAAGAACTAACTAGCCTGTTCGAATAACGTGTTGCAACAGCGCTTGGCTTCTTGTTAAGTCTCGTGTGCCGATAAGCTTCACTGGCTGCAGATACTAACATCAGTGGACGAACAGTAACTTAATTTGTTTGCGCCATTCTGTCTGGATGTTACTTAGCCATTTTCGTGAAGTCTCGCAACTGGTAGAGCGTGCTGCACTCTATCGGGAAGGCAGAGCAGCTCTACCGCCATGCAGTATGAATTGCAACAATTAGTAAGCTGAAACGGTCTTCAAAAATCTGGCAGGATATCAAACCAGCGAATTGGGATTATTAAGAATGTACACTGAGCGAATTTTCCTGTGTTTTGTTTCTCTGTGCGCCAGTGTTTAGTTCCACTTTCAAGCGCTAGAGGTTAGTGTAATCGAGCATATGCTAAGATAATAATTGAGTATAGAGTTGAGACACAGGATCCAAACATCGCCTACCTTATTGCATAATCCGGTAACGCTTTGCTTCAAATAAATTCAAGTTAACAGCTTTTCCTTATTTCTCAGTGGCAAACTAGTTGTAATAATATTTTTTTTTTTTTTTTTTTTTATATTTCAGATATAATAAATTATATTATAAAATGATATAATACATTATAAAATTAAGTATCGAATTCGTTTAATATTTGTATATAATATAATATAGGTAAAGGTTTTACTTCTCATAAGAGTTTTGTTTTTCCATTTTCAGCGCTATCAAATCATTACATATTTTAATTGTTGTTGAGGTCAACGTCTCAACTCTCATTATAAAGGAACTCTAGAGTCTAGACATTACAGTTAGTGACGGATTTATTATTTTATGGATCCAATTTATTTTATTTGAGTACATAATGTACCTAGATGTATTAATTATATGTGTTATATTTCCGCTGTGTCGACTGCTAGCTGGTGTGATGTCAGCGCCAACTCCAGGGAGAAAGCAGAATCTCACGCTCTAGCTGGCTTGAAGGTCATTGAAATCAGTCCGGCTACATCAAAGGTACCGACGCGAAGTGTCCATTCTTTATAATCCCTATTCGCTGATCAAACCGTGTCACTTACCAGGCGAGGAAAACGCTCCTGCGGGAGCTCGAACTGTGGACCCTCCAGGTGGCGCTGCATCTCCACCCGCTGGCACCAGGGCCACAGCATCAGATCCAGCATGCCTGGCTCCGCGCCTGCGCAGAAGACTTGGTGATCTTATTCATCCTGGATTTTGGAGGGATGTTAAAATCTTTGGCGTGACTTTCTCCGACAGAAAATAAAACCCTGGGTCCCTAGTGCGCGCATGAATGTCACCAAGTCAACAATCAGCGTCTATATAGTGACGTTTCTTGCGTGTTTTTCTAAATTACAATTAATTTATTTCATGTGGTGACACATCAAACTGAAGTTCAATAAGACTGCACAGAGGGACCCTAGGTGCGATGGAATGAAGATTGCTGACATGTTACCAGCTCATACCTGCGTAGAAGGCCGTTCCCCTCGTTGCCAGTTCCTTCTCGAAAACATCCAGCTCGTCCATGAGCGGGGCGAAGGCCTCCAGATCCGCGTTTCCGTACACCTTGTAAGCTAGCGGGATCGCCTGCCAACAGACATAAAAATGAGTGCACTGGTTCACGGCACATACGGAAAACGGCTTTCGTTATGAACTCACAACCGCCATTGTTCAGAACCATTGTGAGACAGATATCCAGTGTTGTCAATTCTGAAGAGCCAATATAATAGTATACTTTGTTTCCGAAACTGCAGTAATTTAGAAACATTATTGTAGTAGACCTGCATTAATAGGTACCTTCTGTGAAATATGACAACTGCACACACATGCATGTGCTGTACCTAAATTATATACATACATAGGAGCTTTAGGTACAGACCCTGTTTTTAGGATCTAGAGAATATTTTGTTACATAATCACTTGTTTGAAAACACCTAAGAAATTCAAACATATAGGCCTACTAAATTAACTTAGAAAGCATGATGTTGTTTTAATGATTACAATTTTATAATTAAGAAATATAAGACCAATATTACATTTTAGTTACAATTTTATTACATATAATTTTAATATCTGTATTCACTTTAAATTTTCAGATTGTTACTTACCATAGAGTTTACCATGCAAATAGTTATTTATTAAATACACAAGATTGTAAACATAAATTACCTGGTACATATTTCACAGCTAATATATAGTAAAATTGTATAAGATATTGTGAGCCAAATGCCTGACGATGCCCAAGGGCGAAAACGTTTGCATTTCAATGTTATAATATACAATGATCATTTACTTTTGTAAGTGTTATTGATTTTAAACTATGATATGTCATTTAGACTGAACTCTAAATAAAATTAGATTATATTACTACTAAATTAAATTAAATTTTTAATAAGTTATATTAAATGCTGTCTCTCAAACATCTATCTGGATTAACAAAAGTCAACACTGAAATTTCATTATATAGTGTGTTTATTAAGTATGGAATATTACTCGTAAGTTCTTAAATTTTAATTTTACAAAAAAAAGTTTTATACAAAAGCTGCTGGAGATGAGACATACAATACGATAAAAGTGTTCGAAAGAAGTTAGATAGTCAGGCATACAAGTGTGGCACTAAAATTATTTTTTTAATGGCATCCTGCGTTAAGATTTACAAATTCCGTTTCGTAGTTAAATTTTACGTATGAATTTCTTCCTTTGCGGTTACTTGAAGTCCTGAGTATATCAAGATAAACCAAGAAATACCGGAGGTCTGAAAGGAAGAATTAGATTGGAACAGATCAGTCATGCAACTGTGAGAAAGACAATGGACTGTTTTCGTGAGGGACATTGTTTGGCTGTGAAGGGTTCTCGTTTTGAACATCTATTGTCAAGTTTGGATAGTGACAGTATTTTGTTTAGTTTTATAGTCTACTTAAGGGGAGAGGATGGTATTTTTTAAAAAAATTTTTCTATTTGGTGTAAAATATTAATTTTTTTTAATGTAGAGAGCTCATAGCTGTGGCAACTCAACCAAATAAAAATATTTTGAAAAAAAAAATTATTTGGGGCCCAAATTAAAAAAAATATATATATACCCAATGATATACCCAATGCAGGATTGTACTAAAACCGATATATCTAAACCGTTTTTTAAGATAGATTCAAACAGTTTTTTGCAATGTATTCGCAAAAGCATGTTCTACAAACTATCTGTAACAGAATTTTGATATTAGTCCCTACGTTTGTAAAATAAACAATTAAAATTTAATAACAATTTTCTGATTTCCTTTCTTGCAAACAAACGGACGTATTTTTAAAATGTAATCAATTAACAAAATTCTGTTACAGAGAAAAGTTTCCTAATAGTCTAAAGAATGTGTGTTCTAAATTTCATGCATGTATCTTTGATAGTTCAGAAATTATATCCATTTTTGTCTGGCAATGTAGCAAAACAAAAATGAAGTTACTGGAATCCGATAAAAGCGGGCGTGTGATTTAAAAATCCATAGCGCAGGAAGTTTAAAAATGACGTCTCAACAACCGATAAGGGCACAAATACCCACAAAATGTTATGCAATGCATTCCACACATATCAAAGGGTATTTTAAAGAAAAACAATTTTTTTTTTTTGAAAATTTAATTTACCGGAAACAACAATAAAAGTGGTCGAGTGATTTAAAAATCCATAACGCAGGAAGTTTAAAAATGGCGACTCAACATCTGATAAGGGCACAAATACCCACAAAATGTTATGCTATGCATTCCACACATATCACAGGGTATTTTAAAGAATTTTTTTTAAATTTAATTTACTGGAAACAACAATAAAAGTGGGCGAGTGATTTAAAAATCCATTGCGTAGGAAGTTTAAAAATGACGTCTCAACATCCGATAAGGGCACAAATACCCACAAAATGTTATGCTATGCATTCCACACATATCAAAGGGTATTTTAAAGAAAAATTTTTTTTTTGAAAATTTAATTTACCGGAAACAACAATAAAAGTGGGCGAGTGATTTAAAAATCCATAACGCAGGAAGTTTAAAAATGGCGACTCAACATCTGATAAGGGCACAAATACCCACAAAATGTTATGCAATGCATTCCACACATATCAAAGGGTATTTTAAAGAATTTTTTTTTTTTGAAAATTTAATTTACCGGAAACAACAATAAAAGTGGGCGAATGATTTAAAAATCCATGACGCAGGAAGTTTAAAAATGGCGACTCAACATCCGATAAGGGCACAAATACCCACAAAATGTTATGCAATGCATTCCACACATATCAAAGGGTATTTTAAAGAATTTTTTTTTTTTTTGAAAATTTAATTTACCGGAAACAACAATAAAAGTGGGGGAATGATTTAAAAATCCATAACGCAGGAAGTTTAAAAATGGCGACTCCACATCCGATAAGGGCACAAATACCCACAAAATGTTATACAATGCATTCCACACATATCAAAGGGTATTTTAAAGAATTTTTTTTTTGAAAATTTAATTTACCGGAAACAACAATAAAAGTGGGCGAATGATTTAAAAATCCATAACGCAGGAAGTTTAAAAATGGCGACTCAACATCTGATAAGGGCACAAATACCCACAAAATGTTATACTATGCTTTCCACACATATCACAGAGTATTTTAAAGATTTTTTTTAATTTACTCATTTTTCACCAAATAATGCCATCCTCTCTCCTTAACATGATTTTACGTTCTTATTTGTCTCAAGTTTGACGTCCATGAAACAAGTTTAATAAATAAAGAGTGCGGCAAAACATCCTCCGAAATTTAAAGTTTAAATAAAGAACAGATGGATCAAAATAAGAAAACTGTATTAATATGAACTGTATCTGAACAGTGGGAAATTTAGGTTTACATGCGTTGCCATAGCGATATCAAATGACATGAGCAAAACAACAAGAATTGAATAGGACATTGAATACACGTAACTGACATTCAATTAGTGCAAATTTAATCTGTAACGAATCCCAACTATGCCGTGGACGGGTGAAGAACGTGCTTACGCTGTGGTATCGTTTCTGGTAAGTGGTGATTCCTTTATCGCTGCTCAGATGTTTCCCGGATGCTTAATTTCTTCACGTGGCGACGTCCCCTGGCCAGCACGATCACCAGACCTTGCACCCTGCGATTTTTTTTCTATGGGGGCATCTTAAGGCTGAGGTGTTCAAACATCGGCCGAGGACTTTGCCAGACCCAAGAAATGCAATACAGGAAGAAATTGGTCTTATTCCTCAAGAAATGCTAGTTAGAGTGATTCAGAATTTCAGAAGTCGCATTCAACAATGCAATGATAGTGAAGGACACCACTTGAGAGACACGTTATTCAAAAAATGAAAAATCCCCACTGTTAAGATACCATTCATATTAATAAAGTTTCCTTATTTTGATCCATCTGTTTTTTTTATTTAAACTTTAAATTAGGGAGGATGTTTTGCCGCATCCTTTAGTTAAGTGACACGAAAAGGGGGTTTGGGTATAAAATGTCTACACATTCATACAGAAAACTAATACTTCCTAGGATGCATAACACTATGAATCTCGGCGCGCACCTTGCTGAACAGCTCCAGGCAGATCCGGTCCTGCGCCTTCTGTGCGGGGTCCCCGGAGTGCAGCGGTCTGTCCGGGAACTGCTCGTCCAGGTAGTCCGCCACGATCAGGCTCTCGTACAGGCAGCGGCCGTCCTCCGTCTCCAAGACAGGCACCTTGCCCAGCGGGTTCTTCTCGAACAAGAAGTCGGGCTTGTCGCCCAGGTGCACGTTCACCACGTCATAGCTGCGAACACATTTCGTGGTCGATCATTTTTCGTAAAACAACCCGTGTTCTCCGTTGCCTCGTGTAGGATCTACGCGACGTCGGGAAAAAAGACAGGTTTTAGTGACATTTACGGTTAATTATGAAATGGATTATTCATTTATTTCTTCAAGTACTCTTTTGAAGAGGTGGAGAAGTTCAAATATCTTGGAGCAACGATAACAAATAGAAATGATACTCGGGAGGAAATTAAACGCAGAATAAATATGGGAAATGCCTGTTATTATTAGGTTCAGAAACTTTTATCAGTCTGCTTTCAAAAAATCTGAAAGTTAGAATTTATAAAACAGTTATATTACCGGTTATTCTGCATGGTTGTGAAACTTGGACTCTCACTTTGAGAGAGGAACAGAGATTAAGGGTGTTTGAGAATAAGGTGCTTAGGAAAATATTTGGGGCTAAGAGAGATGAAGTTACAGGAGAATGGAGAAAGTTACACAACGCAGAACTGCACGCATTGTATTCTTCACCTGACATAATTAGGAACATTAAATCCAGACGTTTGAGATGGGCAGGGCATATAACACGTATGGGCGAATCCAGAAATGCATATAGAGTGTTAGTTGGAAGGCCGGAGGGAAAAAGACCTTTGGGGAGGCCGAGACGTAGATGGGAAGATAATATTAAAATGGATTTGAGGGAGGTGGGATATGATGATAGAGAATGGATTAATCTTGCTGAGGATAGGGACCAATGGCGGGCTTATGTGAGGGCGGCAATGAACCTCCGGGTTCCTTAAAAGCCAGTAAGTAAGTACTCTTGCGGACAGGTTACAAGTGCCCTGTCATTTTGCTGCCTCCTTTGGATGGAGCGTTCTTCGGAACACGTTTCCGCTGCTCATGGGGGATGTACCGTTCACGATGTGAGGGGACATGGGATTCACCATAACGTCCCAACGCACTTCAACCTGGTTGTACGAGCACATCTGAACAACATCTACGAGGAGCAATGGATATGGACAGCCGAACCTGTTACGTGGCCAGCGTGATCACCCGACTTCACGCCCTTAATATATATTTTTTTTCTTTCAGGAAATGTGAATTGATACCAGAGAGGAACTGACTATGCGAGTATTAACTGCTTTTGATCAAATTCGACACAGACCGATAACCACTGCTACGACGGTGTAGTGAATGTGATCAGGTTCAGGGTAGACACTTTGAACACCTGTAACTTGTCACCAAACATACTTGAAAAATAATTAATTTCATAATTGTTAATATCACTAAAACCTGTCTTTTTTCTTTCGATGTCGCTTAGCTCCTACACGACATGGGTTGTTTTACGAAAAATGATCGTCATTGCGAGATCTGTCGATCCCCAGAGTTTGTTGCAGAGGTCTTGAATCACCCTGTATATAGCTGTATATATATACATATTACCTCTCTCATGTCAGTATTCTGTTTTTAAACATTTTGATTGTACTATTTCCAATAGCTTCGTAAACAGTGTGTCATCCTTTTGTAATTAGTGTTGTTGAAGTTATTTGGTTCGTTGACTTTGAGGTCCCCGAAGTACAATCAAAACTGTATCGGCCATTCTATTCCTCTCGCCTAACCACTGCATGCATAAAATGATTCCGTTTCAGTGTGTGACGCTTGCAGTGTTGCCAACAGTTGTTCGTATAATCCCGCTAGATGGCTTTCGAAAACCCGCGATTTTCTAACAAATATCTCTAGATTTTAATGTATATTTATTATTCAATAATAATAATAATAATAATAATAATAATAATAATAATAATAATAATAATAATAATAGTAATAATGGTCAAGATAGAGCATCCACCCGCCAAAGTAACGAATATTGCACACTATTATCATTGCCAATGTGGCGCTATAAAGCAATTTTGAACACTTTTATCACAGACACAACATATTTAAATTCTTATTGCACGATATATGTTACCGTTAAAGCCTAAAATTCGACAAAACCAGTTTCAACTAGTAAAAACTAGTTTTAAAATATAGATAGATAGAAAGCGAATTTTCGTAAGATCTAGAATCAATGACAGGTCAGGTTGGGTTTGTTTAGGTTTTTTTTTAGGCTTTTACCAAACAAAAACCTAAACAAACCAAACCTAACCTGACACTGATTCTAGATCATACGAAAACTCACTTTCTATCTTTATTTGCTTAACCCATTTTAACCTAGCGTTACCATATGGTAACGCAGTGCAGAAAGCAATATTACTTGCTTCATACACGTCCTTATTTAATAAAATTGGAATTTTTCTTTGTGAATCCAAGCTACATGATTGGTTCTTTCTTATTACATTATGAAATTACAAATTTATTATACCAGTTGGGCAAGAGGAGCTGCGCGATTTAGATGTTGCTTTCTCAGCAGCAATTTTGGAGAACATCAAGTAGTAAGATAATGTATTTGTTACTTTGATTAATTTGATCGTAATGTTTGTTGTGGTATTTTACTTATTGTTGATTGAGTATTCATGTACATCAAGCACAAGTTTGCAATCCGTAACATTGTTGTGGATATAATACATTGTTTCTTACGTTACCATATGGTAACGCTAGGCTAATATGTTGTCACTCATTCTTTGTGCTCTCTTGCTACTAACAGTAAGATGAAGGAGTTGCAAGAAAGTACAAGCAACAAAATGAATGTCACAAACAGTGCGTGAAAATGCATGAGATACTTTTGGAATTAGAAAACGAAAAATTAGAGCATTCTACATACAGCCACCAAAGCCCAACTCTGTATCTGACGAGAACTCTGCTGATGTAGAGGGCGGCATGTTCGACAACCTATGTGGAAGGAAACTGAGTACTGAAGCTGGGGTTATTTTTGTTAATAGCGACAGAACAGGTGCACCAGATGATATTCCTTTTGTTGAAGAAGTGGAAGTTGAAGAGTCATCTGTGATAAAAGAGAATGATACCGTCAACATTGCAATGTGTGGAAATGGTGACATCAGTGGATAAAACAGTATATTATAACAGTTCAATCGATTTCTCCAGAGAGTGACTTTTAAAGACAGAGATGTGACAAATTTTGTTTTCTTTATAAAAATTCGCCTTATCTATGTAAAAACTGTTTTAGCCCATTTTCACATAGTTGTTAGATGTAGCTATACAAATTGCTTGGCAGCCAAGTAGAAGATCTGGCTCACCATTGAATGAATTAGAATTCAAATGGGAGATTTGAAGAAGTCGGGAGCACCCCAAGAGGCAAGGGGTGACCGTCTACTTCCAAATACAGCGATATTGGAGCTACGAGACGTGTCCAAAAAGTAACTTTCCCTGGGGCCGTTTGCAGAAATAAAATACAATTTTATGGAAAGATTTATTCGAACAGATACAGGAATTGTTGAGTTATTTTTTCAACATATTTCCACCTGAATTGAGACTTTTTGTTACCATGGTATCAACAGAGAGGTGCAAACGGCTGTCACACACTGGTTCCGATTCCAGGCGGGAGATTTCTATGTGGGACAAAAGTTGTTCCCACGGTGTGACAAATCTCTCAGTTCCGGTGGGAATTATGTTGAAAAATAGTTCAACAATTGCTGTATCTGTTCCAATAAATCTTTTCATGAAACTGTGTTTTCTTTCTGTAAACGGCTCCGGGTAAACTTACTTTCTGGACGTCACTCGCAGAACATCTGATTATATAAGATACAATAGAATGGAACATTAGTGATTCCGATACCCGGAAACAAAAGAAAGCGATGTGCTAGTGAGAATGCTCTTCTGACATACAGCTTCCTCAAAATTTGATGTAGCCCATGTTTTACCTTACTACCGAAATATGTGAAAATCACACAAAAAATTATGTAAAACGTTATGTTTCGAAAATGTGTTTTGTTCATACGAATATATTGTGACAATAATTCTATTATGTATATTTGTTCAGGTATTGTGAAAGTAATTTTCTTATTTTTGTATTTTTTGTATTATTTGTATGGAGTGTGGTATTGTGAATGACAAAGACGTGGACATTACGACGAAGTGAATAGAAACGAATAGATGCATTTGAAATGTGAATAAGGGGAAGAATGGAACGTGTTAAGTGGACATACAATAAGAAATGAAGCCGTATTGGAAAGAGTGGGTGAAGAAAGAATGATGCTGAAACTGATTAGGAAGAGGAAAAGGAATTGGTTGGGTCACTGGCTGAGAAGATACTGCCTACTGAAGGATGAACTGGAAGGAATGGTGAACGGGAGTGAATGGTAAAGAGTTCGGAGCAGAAGAAGATATCAGATGATAGACGACATATGGATCATACGAGAAGACAAACAGGAAGGCAGAATATAGGAAACATTGAAGAATGCTGGGTTTGCAGTGAAAGATCTGACCTTGGGCAGAACACTGGATGAGTGATGAATATATTATTTGTATGCTAAAGTTCAGTTAAGTTCAATAAATTGCTTGAAAGATGTCATTATAAGGCAACAACTCATTCTTTAAGATTTGACAACATAATGACCTAGCGTTACCATATGGTGAATGAATGAATGAATGAATGAATGAATGAATGAATGAATGAATGAATGAATGAATGAATGAATGAATGAATTATTGAATGAATGAATGAATGAATGAAAGAAATAGCATTTGGTAACGCCCTGTAATTCCACATATTCGCTTCAACAATTGAAAACAAAAGCATTGTTGTGTTCAATTATATCCATTTAATTAGTCTATAACGAAATAAACGAAAAACTTGACGAAAAATAATTCAGGCTTTTAAGGGTTAAACTAGTTTTTACTAGTTCAAACTGGTTTTGACGGATTTCGGGTTTTAACGGTAACATATATAATATGGAATTATCACTACATTAACACATCCATCATTTCACAAAACACACGCTGAACGAATTAAATGTAATTATGAAAGCCGCTTATAATGCTAATATGAATTTCATTTCAGAAACTTTAAAGATTAAAAACCGCTAGTATTCCCGCTAAGCGGGATAATATAATTTTACCCGCGAGACGGTTATCCAAAAAAGCTAAATTTAGCGGGAAAACCGCTGAATTGGCAACACTGGACGTTTGAAAATCGATACAGATTTCGGATGCTTGTATCGATACAGATCTCAACTATCTTTACCTTCCCTTTTAACTAACTCACACACCCCTGCGGGTAGGGGAGGGAGATTTATCTGATCGTACATTGGACATCTTACAGATGTGGGACTATTTAATCATGGGGTCAGCATGACTCAAGCCTCCACATAGGAATGCAGCGTATGGTGTTGTCACACTCGCAGTAATCTTATTCCTTCATACTTGTACTTATTCCGTCCAACCAGATCAACTTAGAACAGCGCTTGGCGGATAATGATGCTATTAAGAAATGACTCACTAATACAGATGAGATGACAATTCGTGCAGGAAAGGATTGCGTAGGCGGTAGAGGTGACTTTGTGAGAAGTTTACAGAAGGGAAAGGACTGAGTTGTGGCGTTCGCTCCAATGTTCGAGCGGGCATCGCACGCTTGCTGCGGAAATTCCTTCCTTCCTTCCACTGATGAAATTACCTTATAGATACAAAATACTTCTCAGGGGTATGGAGGCCATGTCAACAGGAATTGTTGCCCCCCCCCCCGCCAACAAACATGTTCTTCATTCAGAGTTCAAAGGTTAAAATCTAAGTATAACATTCTCTCTCAAAGTAACAGATCTTCCAGCAGTTACAATAAAAATTACAGTACATACTATTCACGGCAAAAACTGTTCTAATTCTAGTCCTTGTAATTGTCCGAAGTTAAACCTATCAAACCGAGTAAAATACAGTATTTAGCCAGTATTGTTACTGATCGAAATTTACGTTGGAACAACCATGTTAATTATTTATTTATTTATTTATTTACATATCTATTTATTTATTTATATTTATATATATTTATAAATATACTACCTTCACTTCAATCAGTTATAAACATAATAGAAAGGGGCAGGGATAACACGACCCCCACTTCTCTAATTACTACTTTTACAAAAAAAAATAATTAAAATATGTATTAAAATATGTTTGGAAATAATGCTTGATTATCCAATGTATCTCATACTTGATGATTGAACATCAAGCAAAATTATTAATACATAATGTAACGGAAATTCGCACGATTCTTAAAAAAAAAATTCCCTGCGTGTTCAACATTGAATGCTCAGTGCAATTTTGCTAATGAAATTCACAGGAAAACTCTACAAACTGTAAAATTTATGAAAACGATAAGAACTACTTCATATTTTGCGAATGAATACATTTGTTTCTGCAAACATTAATCTAAGTTGGACTATGGAGAATTTCGAAGGCCGTCAAAATTTGCATTTGTGGTCTTTAAATACGAACAAATGAAAGAAGGTGTACATGGTAAACAGTAATTTCAAACAGTTGATAGGAGTAACTCGCTTTATTCAATTTAATTTCTTATTAATATTTTTCTTCTTCTTCTATTTTTTCAAATTGTAAAATTGTTACTAAGGCCCCTTTAGGTATATGATACATTGAAATGCACATTATTTAATAGGAAGTCCCTTAATTGTTAAAAAAAAGTGAATAAAAACTGTTTCAATCAAAAGTGGATAATAATTACAGCAATATATTCTTAAAAGTTTGGCTTAAACGGTTCAAATTTGAGTTTTGTGAGTTGTTTCATTTTGAGTGCCTACCAATGTCTAGACACACCAAGCGCCGGCGTTATATCTTAGATATTATTTAATATACCGAAGTACATAAGATATTTCCATGCAGATATTCTGCGTCATCATACGATGAAAGAGTAATGGAACGGAGAAAAATTCTCTCCGGCGCCGGGATTTGAATCCGGGCTTTCAGCTCTACGTGCTGATGCTTTATCCACTAAGCCACACCGAATACCCACCCCGGCGTCGGACAGAATCGTCTCAGTTTAAGTTCCAACTCTTGGGTTCCCTCTAGTGGCCGCCCTCTGCACTACGTCATAGATGTCTATGAACGTAGGACTGAAGTCCACACATGTGCTGAGGTGCACTCGTTATGAGTGAATAGTTGGCCGGGATCCGACGGAATAAGCGCCGTCTTAAATCACGAAGTGATTTACACATATCATATATATTATTTAATGTACCGAAGTACATAACGAGGGCGCCTCAGCACATGTGTGGACTTCAGTCCTACGTTCATAGACATCTATGACGTAGTGCAGAGGTCGGCCACTAGAGGGAACCCAAGAGTTGGAACTTAAACTGAGACGATTCTGTCCGACGCCGGGGTGGGTATCCGGTGTGGCTTAGTGGATAAAGCATCAGCACATAGAGCTGAAAACCCGGGTTCAAATCCTGGCGCCGGAGAGAATTTTTCTCCGTTCCATTACTCTTTCATCGTTATATCTTAGGTCTTTAAGTTACTGTTACTATTATCATTATCATTATATTATTATTATTATTATTATTATTATTATTATAACCAGACAACCCCGAAGAAAGTAGCCCCACCTCTCTCAATAAGCTGGTGGAGAAGAGGCTAGCCCTACAGTCACCCTGTCCAGTATAGCAGTCACATTTTCATATATATATCGAACCCAGGTTCTCTGCAGAGCCGCGAAGGACACACTCGGCCCTTTTAAACGGGATATCAATTACGACTATTCTCTCCGGGAATTGAACTCTGCGTCCTTGACGGTAGTCATACACGTTGCAGCTTCATTCAACCTTGTGTTGACCTGTTTATCAGGCGATGACGTCACCGAGGATCTGATTAATTAGACGGGCAGCTGTCCGGGCGGCCTGTTTGTCGGGGATGAGCCACAGCGATATTGTTGTGTGCAGACAGGGGCGTCCAGCTACTCACGGGATGTTCTTGGCGTCCAGCACCAGGTGCACCCGCTGGGCGTAGGGGCAGAAGCGCATGCTGTACAGGCGCAGCTTGCCCTGCACCAGGGGCGGGTTGCTGGACCCTGCAGGACACAACAATAGACTAGAGTGCGAACTAGAAATTGCAGGAAATACGGATCGATTAGAGAGTGATTTATGCTAGAAATATAAAATTTTAATCTAAAATGACCAGCATAAGGCCACCACACAATGTATCAGATTAATTATAAATTGAGACACGATAACGCAGCCAATATTTTACACCAGATATCTGATATCTCCTTTAAATATTTTACCTTCAGTAGGCAATAATATAACCCAGGCAATACTTTAGAATAGTACATTATGCAACGAGCCTATAATGGTAGTAATTAAGACGCGAGTATGTTTGTTTATGAAACGAGCACAAGCGAGTTTCATAATTTTCATACGAGCGTCTTAATTACCATTATAGGCAAGTTTCATACGACTTTTTATGCTCGACCATATTTCTAACTTGAAATTATTCATAAGTATTCATGTTATGGTTATCTAAGTGAAGAGCGGAACTGACCTTCTAAATTGTGAGATGTGCGCAGACGCGAAAGTATTGATTTTTTTTTTCCGAGGAACGAATGTCATTGACCTTGATATAATCTAGAGAATAACATGAACATTAATATTGATATAACCTGGAAATTGATTTAGAATTGAAAAACGAGATGACAAATTGAATTTATTTGAATATTATTTACAATTAACGCTAATTATTATAGTAACAGAACATAACCTTGTGCGACAGTATTGGATTTCCAGCCTCCGTGACGTTTCGCTAATTGTCTTTCGATTGCATATCCGAGAATAATCGATACTTGCGGTTTTATAATGGCATAATGGTGATTTCTCATTGGCTGAACAACTGAACTATAATGAATAGGTGTACTTTAATGAGGTGCATTAAAGGGCTACTACCAGGTGTATAATTACTACATTTCGGCATGGTCGAGCATAAAATGATAAAGCAAAGGTGTATTGGTATACAAGTATACTGACAGATGGACGTAGTATAATAATAATAATAATAATAATAATAATAATAATAATAATAATAATAATAATAATAATAATAATCCGTGGCGCTACAGACAATGAAGGGCCAAGACCTACCACCCGGCTGTTGGTCTCATGGATGGCCACATGCCGAAGCAGAGGTGGACGATCATCCAACCAGAATGGCGGTATCATGTGGTTAGCACGATGAGCCTCCCAGCCGTTATAGCTGGTTTGCGTAACCTGATTTCGCTACCTATCGTAGCTCCCCAAGTGCATCACGATGCTGGGTGAGCACCGGTCCCATAGAGTGGCCGAAATTTCATGAGAAAATTTCTTCCCCCATGAGTACTCGAACCAGCGCGCATTCCGTAACGCGAGTCCTAAGCAGGATGCCTTAGAGCACGACGCCACGGCGCGGGACAATATTATAGTTTCGGGTAAAATTAACAAAAAAGACGAAAAAAGTGTTTTTTGCATAGACATCCAAAATATCAAAATATGCCATTTCATAGCCTAAGTAAAATTGCACAATTTCGTGAAATAACTGATGTGCACTTTTTTTATCAATAGCGTTATCAGCAATAGCGTAATTCCTCGTACTATTCATGAGGGTTTGGCTATCAGTAACAACACAATGCTGATATGCAGAAAGTTGCTCTGTGAAGTAGACTCCATGCAACATCGTGCACAGATTTTTCAGCAAAAATTATTCAGTATCTGGTCACAAGAAGAGAGCAAGAAAATTGAGTGTGGTTCACTGAATTTCATTTTGTCTATTGAAACCAGCAAAACTTTTATGAAATCTTAAACCATTAGCAGGAATATGACGACTGATATTGCTTAAAAAAGATTCGCAATCAATATCACCCTTAATGACTTTACAAAAAAATAAATAATCAAGATCCTGACGTCTGGTAAATAAACTACAGCAATTAAAATACTTGCAGTTAATGTCATATTTATAATCAGCGGAATTACGTAAAAATCTATAAGCACACAAGGAAATAAATTTTCTTTGAATATTCTCCAATTTAGCCGAGTCAGTGGAAGTAATGGAGTTCCATACAACAGGATCTAACCAACGTATAGCATAAAATTAATAGACACATAGGAGTAGAAAAATAATAAGTTATAGATCTAATTAGACTAAGCATTCTTAATGAATGGATATAAATATATTGCACATGATCATGGAAATATAATTCAGAAGACATCAAGATCTCTAATACTATCTTTCCTAGTAATTATGACATTATTAGGAGAATGATTAAATTTTAGGAAGTAGTTTTCCGTGAGAAGGAAATTACAAAAGTTTTGGATTGATTAATTTTCATTCTATTTTCAACATATCATAGTGCAATTGATATAACATAATTTTGAAGAATTTGGCAATGAGCCAAATTATTAATTGAGGAGCGTTTTTGCAAAAGTCGATAGATGCAGAAATCAAGATTTTACAGAAATTACACTAAGTGTCAGGATCTATCGAGTTTTGAAAAAACCTGGAAGGTTTGGTAGTCTCTACTTACAGTATGAATCAAGTTTTTGTAAATCTGATTTCATAGATCGATTCCTGAGGTAGAAAACACACGATATCCATATGTAATTCACTTTATAAAATTTCTGCATCTATCGACTTTTGCAAAAACGCTCCTCAATTTATAGAAGATATGTTATTTATAAATAATAAAAATAAGAGAGACCCCAAATTAGATCCTTGAGGATCTCCACATAAACTACTAAATGGATTCGAGAGAAAATTACCTAGTCGAACACAAGATTGTTTATCTGTTACATAATTTTCAAACCAATTAACATAGTTAGTGGAGAGACCAAAATTACTTAACCTATTTAATAAAATTTTGTGAGGAACAACATCAAATGCTTCGCTAAAATCAAAATAAATTGAGTCAATTTGACTTTGAGTTTCAACTGCAGGCATAATGAGATTGAGATAGGAAACTAAATTAGTAGTTGCAGATTTACCTTCAGTAAAACCATGTTGGGCTGAATTGAGCTTATTTTTGACATGAAATGAAATGTGTTTGTGAATAATTAAAAAAAAAATATTTAGGATAGAAATAGGTCTAAAAGTAGCAACATTGTTTCATTACCATTTTTAAAAACAGGAATACTAGATGCTTCCTTCCAAAGTGAAGGATAAATTCCTGTTTTTAAAGTAAGATTGAATAAAAAAGTTGAAACAAGTATGAGAATATTAGAGCATCCCTTAATATAAAATTAGTAATGCTATTAGTACCCTTATATTTATTAGGCTTCAGCTTTTTAATGGCTTTAGTTACATCATCGAACGTAATTTCAGGCAGGGGCAAACAGGCAGTAATATTAGAATCATAAGTAATGAAATTAGACTTATAATTTTGTTGAACAGATTTAAATTGACTAGCAAATGCATTAACAATTTCATTTTGATCCGTGATATGAACCCCATTTAATAATAATTCAGTGGGATAATTATTGTGTTACGAAAAGACTCAACGTATTTCCAAAATGTCTTAGGTTCATTCTTTAATTATCATCAATAGATTGTGAGCATTTAAATTTGTCCAATTTATTTATAGCTGTTTTGACTTGTTTTCTAAAATTAGAAAAAATTTGGTAATGATGATAAGTTTTGTATTTTTTTGAATCTACGATGCGCTCTATTTTTTTTCTTCTGAGTTGACGTAAATTATTTGAAAACCATTTAGGATAGTGTGACTTTTTAAAAAAAGTGACAGGGACGGACAGAGATATAGCATTATTTATAACTGGAGACAATGAATTACTGGCAGCATTTACATTCGTAGTTTGATAAATACTGTTCCAATCAAGGACGCCAGCAAGAATCAATCTCAGTGGTAGCAAGATAGCTAGAAAATTAGAGGAAACGGATGGATGGAGAGAGAGAAAACTGAACCTGAAAAATAGCCAGTTCTGAAATATAAATTACCTGCACACCCATTCATAGTTTGAAGCACTCGCTTTTGTTGAATTGTTTACCGAGGGTTTCAGAAACATGTATCGAATACGTAGAGAAAAATAAAAAAAAACGTGTAAAAATAAAAAATCTCAGTGCTAGGAATTGCTATCACTGGCTACCCCCTGTAGGCACCCTTAGTTCCAATCATAATTATTCAGAATAGAATAGAGATTCTAAGTATGTAACATACTAAGTACGTTATTAGTAATGGACATACCAAGTTTCAACTTTCTAAGTACAATAGTTCTGTAAATATTAATAATTTTATAAAACTTTATATCGTTTGACATAAAATGCTCCATGCACCATATTGTAAGAAATTTTCAATATTTCTTTTTATTTATATGTTCAGAGAAGGTATATAAATAATGATAAGTATTAGTTTATTATGGGAATAATATAGTAATACAGTTATCTTGGTTTTAATTTCATACTTTTAAGGGCACAAAATCAAAAACTAACATTGGAATATCAAAATAAATATAATAAAAATGGAAAAAACCAAATTTTCATTTTTTCTTCAGTTTTGTTCGGCAATTTCACCTCTGCCTCCCCTTAAGTAGGAACTATTATTGCAACTATTATCCCAATATGGAGGTAACGATAAATTTAGTTCAAAATCAATTGAGACAGAGGGGTGATTATTATCCTCAGCAACTAGAGACTGATCAGCGGGTTTAACTGAATTATTATTGACATTAGTAGAAACTAAATCTAGTAAATTTTTACTAATAACAGAAGTTTCACCTAGTAATAATAATAATAATAATAATAATAATAATAATAATAATAATAACAATAATAATAACAATTTTAAGCAGGTTATTTTACGACGATGTATCAACATCTCAGATTATTTAGCGCCTGAATGAAATTAAGGTGATAATGCTGGTGAAATGAGTCCGGGGTCCAGCACCGAAAGTTACCCAGCATTTTCTCATATTGGGTTGAGAGAAAACCCCGGAAAAAACCTCAACCAGGTAACTTGCCCCGACCGGGATTCGAAACCAGGTCACCTGGTTTCGCAGTAAAACGCGCTAACCGTTACTCCACAGGTGTGGACCATGATGATGATGATAATAATAATAATAATAATAATAATAATAATAATAATTTTAAGCAGGTTATTTTACGACGATGTATCAACATCTCAGGTCATTTAGCGTCTGAATGATATTAAGGTGACAATGCCGGTGAAGGGAGTCCAGGGTCCAACACCGAAAGTTACCCAGCAGTTCCTCATGTTGGTTTGAGGGAAAGCCCTGGAAAAAAAACTTCAACCAGGTAACTTGTCCCAACCGGGATTCGAACCCAGGTCACCTGGTTTCGCGGCCAAACGCGCTAACCGTTACTCCACAGGCGTGGACAATGATGATGATGATGATAATTATAATAATAATAATGATAATAATAATAATAATAATAATAATAATAATAATAATGCTTAAATAAAAGCTGTAGTCTAAATATTATCGCAGAAGTTAGTACCCTGTCACTTAAAGGTCCATTTGTTTCTAGATGGGAAAATAGGAACTGTTAGTGTCAGCTGACATTGCATAAAATAAACAAACTTATTTAATACTAATATAGAAATAAATAAATAGTTGACGCTCGCCTTTGCGCAGATGCCGATCACTCATGCCTCCTGCCTCTGTTGTGGCTCGCCAGTCACTGAACTTGTTGGGAACTGCCAGCAGATGACATGGGGCAGCTCAGACTGGCTGGTTTCAAAGCTGTCGCCTGTCACTACCACGTGGCCTTGTAGAAGGTGGTACAGAAGTGGTAACCGCACTGCTACGAGACCCAGAGCTCGCTTTCCTCGTGTCCAAGACCTATATATTTTTAATTTCGCGAATTTGTTCTTAAAGGACACAAATAGCAAGAACCAAGCACATGATGAGCGTTGAAACTAATTCAATGTACGAAGTGTTGCAATGTTGTACTTCTGTGTCGAGCTTACAAGGAGCTGAACTATCTCTAGAAGCAGGCGGAGTAAAAACAGATGACAACCGCCGTTAAATCCTGCGTAAATCATAAGGAAATTGGGTCAGCAAGAACAAGTACAAAATCCATACGAGCCGAATCAGCAGTAACTTATTACATTCAAGGAAGTTTTCGACGACAGACGCTATTTGTTCGTAGTTGGACTTCAGCGTGGACGAGGAAGTACCAACAAAATTGTCTAGACCCCTTCACCAGCGACAGGGTTCTTTAGGGTGAAATAAATCTACAACATTAGTAGTAGTAGTAGTAGTAATAGCAGTAAATTTTATTTTTATTTTATTGGGTTATTTTACGACGATGTATCAACATCTAGGTTATTTAGCGTCTGAATAATATGAAGGTGATAAGGCCGGTGAAATGAGTCCGAGGACCAGCACCGATAGTTACCCAGCATTTGCTCGTATTGGGTTGAGGGAAAACCCCGGAAAAAACCTGAACTAGGTAACTTACCCCGACCGAGATTCGAACCCGGGCCACCTGGTTTCGCGGCCAGACGCGCTGACCGTTACTCCACAGGTGTGGACTAGTAATAGTAAAAATGTTATGTTTTATCTAACGACGCTCGCAACTGCAGAGGTTATATCAGCGTCGCCGGTGTGCCGGAATTTTGTCCCGCAGGAGTTCTTTTACATGCCAGTAAATCCACTGACATGAGCCTGTCGCATTTAAGCACACTTAAATGCCATCGACCTGGCCCGGGATCGAACCCGCAACCTCAAGCATAGAAAACCAGCGCTATATCAACTACGCCAAGCAGGCCGAGTAGTAGTAGTAGTAGTAGTAGTAACTAGACGCAATATAGTATTAGCACAGCAGCAGGGCAGTAGAGTTTAGATGACGCATCGGCAATTACGTTGCCCTTTTGAACTCAAGTCGATAAACAAGTAGACGTTAAATTAATAATAATAATAATAATAATAATAATAATAATAATAATAATAATAATAATAATAATAATGGCTTTATCTCTTACACTCAACCAAGATTAAAAATTGCTTACACAGTTGAACATAAAACTGGATCGGAATTAAGTAATTACATACTGATACGATTTAGGTACATAATGAGATCAAAAGAGGCAGTTACATAAAATTTACCTCATAAAATAAAAATTAACATAGTGGAATGCATATTAATGTTATTAGAATCAAATAAGAATCACACAAAAATTGAAGCCGATAATTCAATAAAAAATGTGCACAGTAAAAATAAAAATAAACACATTAGTATACATATTAGTATTAGATTACATGTAAGTAAATAGGATTCACATAATTAAACCAGAAACCGACAATTGGATAAAATGTACACAATAAAAAATAGACTAATCGTAATAATAAAAGAAAACACAGTGGGGGATAGATATTGGTGTTAAGTGATAAATAAACACGATTTACATGATTACACAATAAAAATAAGAAACAAAAAATAAAAATAAATACAGTGGAATACATTGCATTAAATATTTGCAACGCGTTAGGTCTGGCAACTCATCATCATAAGATATTTTTCTAATTTACATTTAAAGGAAATTAAAGTTCGGCAGCCCTTGACTTCAGGCGGCAGAGAATTCCAGTGACGAGAAGTAGCAACAGTGAAAGATGAAGAATAAAGAGATGATGTGTGCAGTGGTATTTCTAGCGTGTTATCATATTGTGACCGAGTATTTAAGTTATGATACCGAGAAAGACTGTGGAATCGGACAGATAAGTAAGAGGGAGTAGAGGTGTGCAAAATTCGGTATAAGAGAGAAAGGGAATGTAACTTTCTCCTCTCATTTAACCTGAGCCACGATAATTTATCGAAATACCTCATTAAAAATCTTGTCTGTCAGACGGGTTCATTAACAAGAGAAATATAAGCAAACTTTACCACAAATATAAAACAAATATTAAACCAGAAAATAATAAAAAGACCGCCAGCTGTAACGTGCCTCGCAGTTTTAGACCTACTGTTAACATTCACAGAAATGTATTCGGATGTAAAAGATCCGAAGGATAGAATCAGAGACTACTGTAGTTAAATATCATCTGGAAGATAAATAACAACAGCCATAAATGCTCTGAACTTACCGATACATTATCTTGTCAAGACATAATTGATAAAAAAAATCCTTAAAACTATGCAAAAACAATTTAAAACATTCTCAATAGCATCACGTAACGTCGAACCCGGTCGTTGTCGACATTGCAGTAAAATATATTTCACCGTAAGTGGAAAATGTCACGTGAAAAAATCCGGTGGAGGTTCGCTACATAAAGAAGTCTGTTTGACGATAGGTAGCCCTTAACAGGGTCGTCGTCTGGACTAATACCTTTCTTTATGATTTGTAATGTAACTTACTTCTCTATTGTGCAGACGATTCTCCTTCCCATATCACCAGTTACAATATCACATTGTGTTGCTAGCACGATGATCGCCAGCCATCATAACTGCTTCGTGGACACAGGTTTTCGCTACATATCATAGCTCCACAGATTCGTCACGATGCTGGGTGGACACCAGTCTCATACAATGGCCAACATTTCGTGAGAAAATTTCTTACTCTATGAGGACTCGAACCAGCGCACATTCCGTAACGCGAATCCAGGCGGAACTTAGTTCAGATAAAGAAGAAAAATATTATCCTCACACTCCTCTGTGCAGATGACCCAAAACCTCAGAGTTTAATGTCAGCCAACACTAAACAGTTGTCAGAAATAGAGGAGAAAAGAAAAACTGAAAGTCATGTCCTAGATATGACCGTGAGGGGTGTGGAACACAAAACATGTATTGGATATGTGAACACACTTATAACAATTTGTCTGATTCCTAAAAGTCTGTCCAATATAATGACTTGTCCGTCATACATTGATGTCACTAACAGCGCTAGACCTGCTTCTCATCACGTGACTTAGAACCAAGGCTGAGAGAGGACGAGGGAAGAAGTCAGTGTGAATGGGAATTCGAACCCGGTCTGCACCGTGTAGAGAGACTCTCCATCCGGTTGCAATAAACCTGCGACTTCTGCCTGTACCCTGTTCTTCAAATGCTGGGTTCAGTATGGTCTGGTTTGAAACATCTTTGCTTTGAGATATCCTCACAGAAAAAATCAGCGACTTTAAGGTCTGGTGATCGAGCTGGCCGGTTGATATCATCAAACCGAGAAATTAGGTATTCAGGGGGAAAAATTTCTCAACAACCGAAGTGTGTCTCTGACAGAATGGGGCATAGTCTCGTCTTCTTGAAACCAAATCAGAAAATGTTTAAAAAAATTCTAAAAATAATTCATAACTAAAACCATTCAAATAAATATATAATATTAAAAATAAAACTAAAACAATAATTCATTAGTGTTAGTTTTATAATAACTATCACTTTAAGTTTGTTAAAATTTTATTTTGTTAGGTTTTGATTTATTAATATTTAATTATTTTATTGAATTTTTTAATTAAATTATTATTTGTTTGTAATTATGATGAAATTAGTTATTTATATGTTTATGTTTGTGGAAGTTTTGTTAAAATTTTAAAAGGAACTGTTCACGATTAGAAGAAAAAACCCAAACACCACAAAAAAATATAATAGAAAAAATAACTTTCATTAGTTTTAATAATTTAACAAAAATATTGGTCTTGTAAACCAAAAATAAGGAATACCTTTTAAAACTTCAGAAAAAAAGATTACATATTTTCATTAATTTCCAAAACTACCATCCCTGTTTGGTGCATAACTCCCTCATTCTCTCTAGCAGAAATAGCACACAATGCGTTCACCTTTTTACTACTCGTATATACAGGCAGTACCTAGACAACGTTCCATTGTTTCTTCTCTCAATTTATTTTACAGTTCTGCCCAACTCGTCAGAACCAACGTGTCTCGAACAACAATTTCTGGGTAAGATTGCAACAAAACATAAGATACCGAAGAAATCACTTGAAAGTGTCATTTTAAAACAAAATGAGATGCCAATAAATTGTATTAAGGCTCATTCACAATGAAAATTAAACATAACGCAAGCTTTAACTTAACGTTACGGTAAAATCAAGAAGTCATACCATCATTCACGATGGGAACATAAACATAACAGCAAACAAACTTGGTAACCATGGAAACATAACAACGACGCCATTTCCTCATATTCTGTCGTATACTTCAGCGCTCCACGATTGTGTTCTGTTTGCAAATCACGTAAGCATAAGCATGAAAGTTTGGAGTTTGCAAACTTTAATGTTAACGTCTTACGGCAATGTTAATGTCAATGCTTGTGTGAATCATTGTGAATGATCCCATTTGGTAGCCTGGGCGCAAACTTCTGTGTTTATGTTACGGTTATGTTTGATTTTCATTGTGAATGGGCCTTTATTCAAGGCATATCCTGTGTCATTTTCACACTTCTGAACCTTATAGCCATCTAGAACAGCGTGCTGAAATTCATCAGAACCAACTGACGAACCCTGTAAGAAATATTGAAAAGAAGCATATGTCATTGTTCACGTTATCATTTACTGTTTTTTTATAATCCTCTATTTTTTTTTTCAGATAAAATGTCCTGTTCTTTTTTTTCAGCTGAAGGCGTGTTGAAGAGGGAATCTAAATAGCAACTTTCCCCTGTACTGCAGTTCCAGCATGACTTGCAGTCGTGCAACTGATAAATAAGTCCCCCCGCGGTCCGCGATCAGTTGGAGAGAAGCGGTCCGAGACATAAGACACACCATGAGCGAGAGACATCTGGGGAAAGGTCGGTGCAGACAGCTGAGAGCTTTATTTCACATCACTTACCTGACAGTGTTAACGGAGGCCACGGATGAAATTTGTTATACATTTTAAAGCTAGAGGCTTGATTTTTATACACATACTCCTATTTAAATCAGTAATGATGTGTTTAAGTTTCGTGTTTATAGGTTAGGTAGTTAGGAGTTATTACAAATTAAAAAATAATTTATATTTTTTTTTAAATTTTCAGCTCCAAATTTTAAGTATGATGTCTGATTTTTTTTTTACAATAGCTTCGATCTCTTTAGCAAATGTGTATGTTTTCATATTCTTTTAGTTTTACTTTGCAAAAAATAGAGGAAAAAAAATTAAACCTATTCATATTCAAATTTATAAAATTCACTGAGTGCAATGACATATTTTATTTTTATTCAAAAGTTATTTGTTGAGTATACTTTAAAGAACATAGAGTAAATATTTCAGGTTACTAGAATAAAACTTGTGGAATTTTTAACATTGTGAATGCAGGGAAGTACAAATAAGTGAGGGAAAATAAGTTTAAAAGTTTGCAGGCATTTTAAATATAACGAGTGCAGCCTTTATAAAGATGGCATAATTAATTACATAACCGCTGTAGGGTTGTAAAACGTCGTCAAAGTATAAAGTAGGCATCGTAACTTAATTTTATACAGAAACGAAAAATATCATTTTTGACAAAAAACTACCAAATTTTCAGTCATCCCCTCCCCTAAGATATACAGGAAGTACAACCACAGTCTAGTATATACAGTCACGAAGCTCAATACGTAGTAAATATGCAAACATTAGATAGTTGCTCACCACTAGGATCGCTAATATCGCCTCATTACAGGCAATGCAAAATAGTACCGGCACAGTCTATTGTTTCTAGCACCCTCAAAACTCAAGCTTCGTGACTGTGGTACAACGCTGTTCGCTTTTTCGATAAGTGTGAAGCTATAAAGACTCACTTAGCACCACCGCCGTCTGGATCCCCTCGTTGTTAACGACGAGACGCTAGGCGAGGGGATCCAGACGGCGGTGCTTAGCACATACGATGTTGCTCTTTGACCAGTATTCGATTAAAACAAATGAATATCTCATAAATATTGCGTGTTTCAAAGAATTCTCTGATTTATCATGTTGCTAATAATCTTACTGTTCATAGTTTAGGTCTATTTTTTCAACTATTATTGCAATAATGTGCATAAATGGAATTATTTAATATGCACCAAAATAAGAACATCAATTCTTCTTTCCTGAATTGCACACAGAAGGCGTTCTTTGTGATTCAAAAGTAAAGCATTCGACTTTATTTATAAATCGTACGGCTTAAATACATTTTTATAATTCAATTTCCACTAATGTGCAGTACTAACAGTCTAATATTCAGAGAGGGGACTTTTCTTACCCCGGTTGGGAATGAAGACAGGACTGCAGAAAGAACTCTTCCTCAATTCGAGCACTGGGTATCCCTGATCTTGAAACGTGCATTTCCGAGGAAATCTGTAATAGTAATATGCGTTACAAGAGCGGTATGTTGAAGTTTTCATGTTCGAGGAAAAGTTTGAAAAAGCGAAACATAGGTGAGCTTTTTTAATTTACGAGAATTGAAAGAAAACATACCGCTCGTATATCGTATATTATTTTGTGCGAAGATCGTTTATTACATCCTGAAAGAGGAATTTATAATTAGTTGCAATGAAATCTCCATCTTGGTTTTTGTTCAATGACGGCAAATTTGCAAAACAAAAATATCTATCTTCAACATTGTTGCTTTAAAATGTTTTCTGTGTTTACTATACTACAGCAGGCCGGGATATACGTCTGTCTTTTTTTCCCCCAGTCTATGATGAGTCTGGATTCTTGTTGATTTTTTCACAGCTTCCTTAATGTTACTTGCATCACGAATGCAGTAACTTTAGTGGAGTTGTAGAGTTTACTTAATTTTTGCAAATATTTAAAAACAATAATAAACAGTGCAATTTAGGTGAAATTGCAGTGGTAAGTTTCCAATTTACAATTATTACTATATTGAACGTCTCTAAAAATAATATGTTAAAAGCCTAAAGCAGTAAAATCAATGTCACTTAAGCGGTAAGAAGAGGGAAATTGTTATGTGTGTTAGGTTGGGAATACTGAATGTGGAATTTTAGACTTTCCGCGGATTGGTTTTGTGCGGAAACCAAGCAAATACGCACGATCTCGCACAAATGTATTTGTTGCACCTCAACAATTGACTCTTTATCGGAACAAAAAGTAAGCGCAACATCAGTTAATAATGTGTTACGTAATTGAGCAAGTCAATGACCTGGTCTGTGGGCCCGGCTTCGCTCATCTTTCGTATTTCATAACTTCATAGCAGTGCTTAAAGTTGCAGAAGAAATAAAATCACTGCCCGCACCTGGACTTGAAGCCAGCTCTTGGCATAGTCAACAAGGCTCCCGAATTTAGTTTCTAACTCGATCGAAATTCCTGCTCTCTTGGAATGTAAATTTTTTCGTCGATATGAATTTAAGTAAAAGGAAATTTACCCGGAAAACAGAATAGCAAAGCTAAACACGTTCAGGTGACCTCGTGTACAGTATTCAGCCTTGACAAAAAGCAGAGAATGGCGTCACGTATCGTAGATTGAGAGAAAGAATTTCAGTGTTGTTTAATGAAAGAAAACCAATCACGACGTGACGTCTGAGGGCAGCGTTTACTGGCATTATCTACGATGTTCAAACATTGGCAACTTGTATTAATTACGAATTATATAACAGACGGCAGGCGGTGATGACTATACAGTTTGTTTTATCTTGACAGCTAATCCATGAATCATAAACAAAGCATGACAAATCGAGTTTCCAACACGCTGGATCCCTTTCCTAAATCCCTCCAATTCATGACAATTACAGCAGTACAGTTTATCATCACGGCTCTTTCGGCGATGAAGACAAAAGTTTTGTTTCGAAGCAGCCAAGAACTGAGCTGGGTTATAAAATAATTAACGCCTTGTGAACCTTAAATAAACCCAAGAACTTTATTTGAGTGGACTGTTGTCCAACAACAAACTTCTCCGTTAAGCAGTTTGTTCTAGATCTGGAATTATGTCCACTTTTATATTCAGTTACAACAGTTATTTAGACACCATTAAATAATGCAGACATCCCACAGGCCACGTGACCTAAGCTTGCTAGTAGTATTATTTGTTAGCACTAGAATTATATTAACATTTCCCCTTTTTGAAGTAAGTTTTGCTAATGCTTGCAAGCAGAATCTGGACAGTTTCTTACATCTCAGTGGCGTACGCAGAATTTTGTCAAGGAGGGTCATTATTAATAGTACATTATGCAACGAGCCTATAATGATAGTAATTAAGACACGAGTATGTTTGTTTATGAAACGAGCGCAAGCGAATTTCATAATTTTCATACGAGCGTCTTAATTACCATTATAGGCAAGTTTCATACGACTTTTTACGCTCGACCATATTTCTAACTTGAAATTGTTCAGAAGTATTCATTTTATTCGTATCTCACTGAAGAGCAGAAGTGACCTTGTGCAAGCTCGTAAATTGTGAGATGTGCGTAGACGCGAAAGTATTGATTTTTGCCGAGGAACAATAATGCCATTGACCTTGATATAATTTAGAGAATAACATGAACTAATTTTGATATAACCTGGAAATTGATTTAAAATTGAAAAACGAGATGACAAATTGAATTTATTTGAATATTATTTACAATTAACGCTAATTATTATAGTAACAGAACATAACCTTCTTCGACAGTATTGGATTTCCAGCCTCCGTGACGTTTCCCTCGTTGTCTTTCGATTGCATATCCGACAATAATCGAAAACCTGAACTTTAATGAATAGGTGTACTTTAATGACATGCATTAAAGGACTGCTACCAGGTTATAATTACTACATTTCGGCATTCTCGAGCATAAAATTGTTTACAATTCATATTATCGATATTTTAAATTTAAATTTAAATAATACTATTATTATTATTATTATTATATTATTATTATTATTATTATTATTATTATTATTATTATTATTGTGTTACGGTATATTTATTAATATTATACTAAATGGTAATAATCACGATAATAATAGCTATAATATCACTGTATCATATCATATATGTTTTTATGTAATTTTCCTTTTTATTTGTCTTTTCTGTATATTGTATATAATATGTCTATGTCTTATATGTTGAACATGCACTTGTATGTTATGTCTATTTCATGTCATTTTTATGTCATATACCTCCTTAAAAGTAATATGTATATTTCTACGAAATACTTATTTATTATTATTACTATTACTATTATTATTATTTATTTTTTAGTAACAAGTCTGTGTGTGATATGTCCTGGAAAGTACTGTATGTAATATGTCTGCATTTCATATATTGTGTATCTATTTCTATATATTATATCCATTTTATCTTATATCTTTGTATTTGTATAATATAAATATGATTTTCATTGTCATACACATTTCATAATTATGTATATATTTTATGGAACTATTTGTACAGGTCTATGATATGCATGATTAATTACAGCCCTAATATACTTTCGGGTAAAATAGGATCGTATAAACTTGGAAATTCAATAATAATAATAATAATAATAATAATAATAATAATAATAATAATAATAATAATAATAATATACTAAGTTCTAATAGAACATATTCATGAATATCCTTATAAAATCTTTGAAATGTAATTTTTTTTACAGCCATCCAAGTTTTAACAAATTTTAACTTCTGCTTAATTTTGTATAATAAAAAATCCTTGTGCAATTATTACACTCACAGAATAATATTGTATATATACTCGTATACATACATATATATATATATATATATATATATATATATATACAATTAACAGTTATTTGTATGTGATAGGTAAGAAGCTTTACATAAGAGGAAAATCCGTCGAAAAAATCAAATATATTAAAATATACAGGATGATTCACGAGGATTTACAGTCACTTACGGAGCTTGCTTCCGAAGACATTCTGAGCAAAAAATGTCATATAAACATTTGTCCTAATCTCAATATTTTCAGAGTTACATTAATTTGAAGTTGTTAGTAAAATACCTTTTTTCTTTAGTTTTAAGGGTAAAAGAATATTACAAATAGAGAATGAAGTACTCAGAAATATTATTTACTTAATTGGCTAGTGTTCTGAAGCTAAAATGTGTTATTAATTGCTTTGTACAGATTTTGTTTTTCAATTTTTAACTAAAAATTACATCATTCTTACGCACTTATAACAAAAATTGTTACAAATCATACGACTTTAGGAATTTGATTCTTTACAGTTTAATTATGCATCCTAATGTACAGTCTTGAATAATTTACAAGAGTGGCGTGATTTGTAACAATTGTTGTGATAAATGCGTAAGAAAATGTAATTTAGTAGTTAAAAATCGAAAGAAAAAAAATCTGTACTAAGCGACTATGGAATTCACAACACATTTTTAGTTTCAGAGTACTAGCTAATTATATAAATGATACTCCTGAATAGTTCAATCTTTATCTGTAATATTCTTTTACCCTTAAAACTCAAGAATAAAGGTATTTTGATAACAATTTCAAATTAGTGTAACTCTTAAAATATTGAGATTAGGACAAATGTTTATATGCCATTTTTTTCTCAGAATGTCTTCGGAAATGAGCTCCGTAAGGGACGGTAAATTTTTCGTGAATCACCCTGTATGTTCTTAAATTCAAGGGAGGTTCAAACCTGGTAACCTTGCCTTGTGTACGTCCCTGTGCATGACCTACTCTATTAAGGGTATAAATTTAGTAATATTCAAAAGTTAATTTCTAGGCATCCTGAATTAAGCACTGGAATTTTGTATAGTGCTTATACAATACTTTTAGATTAATAAACAACTTTTAGAATCCAAGAAGCTTTTATTTCTAAGGTAAATGTATTTTTAAATTAAGGAGGATGCAATCTGTGCAAAGTGTTTCTTATGAATCCGCAAGGATCAATATTAGGTCCCCTACTTTTTCTAGTGTTTATAAATGATCTTGCCTCCTAATAAAAGATGTAGGTCATCCCATATTATTTGCAGATGACACAAGTATAGTAATTACAGCCAATAACTCCAACACATTCCAATCTTCAACAGAGGAAATCCTCTTCAAAATATCAGTCAATAAATTAGTATTAAATTGTAACAAAACTAACATAATTCAATTTAAATCCTGTCCAAATTCAACGTCGCAAATTTCTAGCGCAATAATTAATAATAGATCCCTATTAGAAACAACAACAACGAAATTTCTTGGCTTAAAAATCGATAATGTGTTAAATTGGAAAAATCATATTAAAGAAATTACCCCCAAACTAAATTCAGCTTGTTTTGCTATTAGATCTATGCAAAAGATAGTAAATATCAATACCTTAAAAACAATATACTTTGCATACTTCCACTCGGTAATGAGTTTTGGAATAATATTCTGGGGAAATTCCACAGATAGTAACAATATATTTCTATTACAAAAAAGAGTAATTAGAATAATAGTAGGTGCCAAATCTACGGAATCGTGTAGGACTATTTTCAAAAAACTACAAATAATGCCCATGGTTTGTCAGTATATCTTTTCATTAATAATCTTCCTCATATGTAATCGTGAAAACTTTGTAACTAATTCAACAGTTCATAGCATAAACACACGTAAAAAAATGACTTTCATACTCCATCGGCAAGTCTATCGTGCTATCAAAAAGGAGTGCGTAATATGGCAGTAAAAATTTTTAATAGCCTCTCTATCGATATAAAAAATGAAACTCAAAACATAAAATTATTTAGGACCAAATTAAAGAAGTACCTAATTTCTCACGCCTTCTATTCTGTAGGTGAATTCATGACATTCAATAACACTTCATGAAATTGATACTAAAACTTTGTGTTGTACTAGTAGACTATATTGTAAATCTCTTCTGTATATTTTTCTCCTAGACTGTGACTATAAATTAAGATTTTATAATAGTATTAAAGTTTTTTGACTTGTTCCATGTTCTAGCTGTAAGCAATGTATGAATACCATGGAATGTTAATAAATACAATACAATACAATACAATACAATACAATACACACATTAGAGGATATTTATGCTAATATTGAGTTTGAAATAAGAAGAATTTCTGTTAATGGGCTTACAGTGACCACATATTCTCGCGATATCCAGCTTGTACACGAGCTAACGGACGACACTTTCGACGTCTACTGTAAGAAAGGTTTCATAATCCATTTCTGCTTCCGCCATTGTAGGCAGCATTTAACCAGCTGGTGCTGCCCCTGTCGCCAGCCTGTTAATTCGCCGCCGTCTCTTTCTTGCGCAGGCTCCACGAACCCGCCCTTCACGAAGGGCAAGCTGCGCCTGTACAGCATGCGGTTCTGTCCCTACGCGGAGCGGATTCACCTCGTGCTGGATGCCAAGCACATCCCGTGAGTAGCGCCTGGAGACAGAACACGGATGTGCAGTAACGCCACGCAGTTCACAAAACCCCAGAACTCTTGTCTACAGGCATGACGTGGTGAACATCAACCTAATGCAGAAGCCGGACTGGTTCCTGGAGAGGAACCCGCTGGGCAAGGTTCCTGCCATAGAGACGGAGGACGGCCGCTGCCTGTACGAGAGCCTGATCGTGGCGGACTACCTGGACGAGCAGTTCCCGGATAGTCCGCTGCACTCCGGGGACCCCGCGCAGAAGGCGCAGGACAGGATCTGCCTGGAGCTGTTCAGCAAGGTACGCAGTAGTCCGGGCCACTCAGGAACACGTCCGGAGCGACAGCGCTGACTTCTCCTGCTAGAGAAAGCTTGGGAACACGTACAGATCATTTCAAATATTTCATTGCGTTCAAGGATTGAGAGTAATTCTGTGATCGGTCGGACTGTCTACTGCTTTTTAAGACCTTGCAGTGAAGACTAGGTTTGCTACCGTGAGACATAAACGTCACTTGTCAAATTGGGAAAACAGTGACAAAGACAATAAGGACCACGACGAAGACAAAAAGCACCTTGTTAAGGATAATAATAATAATAATAATAATAATAATAATAATAATAATAATGATTTATTTTAGCTGGCAGAGTTAAGGCCGTAAGGCCTTCTCTTCCACTCAACCAGCAAAAAGTGTATATACATATGCATGAACTTACAAAGAATTCAACAATTTGATTTAGATGAGAGTTACATGTATACAAGAGTTATTTACGAATTAAACAACAAAATACTACGAACTATTAATTAAACACTGAAATAAACTGTGTAGCAGAATTAAACTAAAATACATAGAATGTTAATATATTTCAAATGATATTAGATAATAGAAAGAGATTATTATGAGACAATTTTGAAAATGCAGCACAATCAGGATGATGTCTAAAGAAAAAAGCAACAGTGTAGTCAGTGATAGTTTAAATCAGTATGATTGGAGTGAAATGCTAATAAGGTTATCTTTTAAGCTGTTCTTAAAGGTGTTTGTTGTCTTGCAGCCCCTAATACTTTGTGACAAGGAATTCCATTGACGCGAGGTGGATATTGTAAAAGATGAGGAATAACAAGATGTTCTATGAAGAGGTATATTTAGAGTGCCACAGATAAGTGATCTGGTATTTACGTCGTGGTTAGAGTATAGATAAGAAAAACGAGACGAAAGGTAATTTGGTGTTGAGGTGTGCAGAATTCGAAAGAGTAAAGACAAAGAGTGTAAAGTTCTGCGTTCTTTAAGTCGGAGCCACGAGAGACTTGCGAAGGACGGTGATATGTGATCATATCGTCGGATGTTGCACACGTATCTGACGCACATATTCTGAGCTCGCTGTAACTTGACTGACAGTTCAGAACTTAGATCACTTAACAAAACGTCACAATAATCGAAGTGCGGCATTACTAGGGTTTGTACTAGGGTAAGTTTTAGTTGCTGGGGCAAGAAGTTTCTCAAGCGACTCAAAGAGTGAAAGGAGGAACAGATTTTTTTTATCGTTTCTTTAACTTGAAAATTCCAACTTAGATTATTATCAAAAAAGAAGCCAAGATTTTTTACGACAGATGAATAAGGGATTAGCGTGTTGTTAAGGATAACAACTGAAAGATTACTGTTATTAAGGGAGTTAACTAAACGCTTATGTCCAATAATTATGGCTTGAGTCTTACTTGGATTAAGTGCGAGTCCGAAATTGGCCGCCCAAGTGGAGACAGTGGCTACGTCACAATTTAACTTGTCAATCGATTCATTGATCGTATTGGGTCTGGAATGTATGTAAAGTTGTAGGTCGTCGGCATAGAGGTGATATCGGCCAATATGCACCACTACAAGAATCACGATAAAGATGACGACATGAACTACAATAAGAATTATGATAAAGATCACGACAAGGACCACGATAAGGATGACGATATGCACCACTACAAGGATCACGATAAAGGCCACGATAAATATGACGACACATGACAAAGACAACAAGAAAATCGAAAAGGGTCATGATAAATATTAGGACCACATTAAGAACTATGACAAAGACAAGAAGGAGTACGACAAAGACAAGAACCACGATAACTCAAACAAAATTTTTCTAAAAAATTAGTTTTTGCGAGATTTTAAGCTTCATAAACATGAAATGTTTCAGATCAAAATGAGTAATTTTTTTCTGCATGAAACAGAGGACTGTTTGTTTATATTTAGAAGAATAGAATATTTGTTGTTATTATTATTATTATTATTATTATTATTACTGTATTATAACGACCGTAGTGGTGGTTGTGATTGTGCTGAAATACGAAACTTGAAACTCAAAATCCTGTGTTTTAATATCACAACTTGAACGTCAGCTCCTGATGCACAGGAAAACTGGCACAGAAGTCAAATTAGGAAGCTTTTATCATCCATAAAAGATGCCTATAAAATAATTAAATATCAATAAATCAAAACCTAAAAATATAAAATTTTAACAAACTTATAATGATAGTTATTATAAAACCAACACCCATCAAAAATAACAGAAATTATAATAATATACCAACAGAGCTTATCCCCCATAGTATTTATATTAATAAAATAAAAACTAAAGAGATAGAAATACAAATAATAATAATATATGAATTAAATTCATTTCTTGAAAAACCAGAAACCATTGAAGCCGAATAACATTTCACTACTAATTAATTATTATTAATAATTATAAAACAATAACTAAAATAATTAATTAGATCCTTCAAAATCGGGAAACAAAAAATCTATAATGCAATTTAGTAAACCCTGATACACAAGGCACAATAAAAATTTACTTTTCAAAGTAATAACACAACCTATACAGTAAAAATAAACTGTAATTGAAAAAATTTAATCAACAACATATACAAAAACAATTAATTAATTTTAACATAAAAATAAAATAAATAAAAAAATAATTTATAAAATTTATCAGATTATACCGAATTCCACGATAAAATTATTCAGTGTAAATGAAATTCTTAACTTAAAGATTTAATCCGTGCTGTCAAAAAATTTGAAAGTTAGAATTTATGACCACGACAAAGACGATAAGGACCATGATAAGGAAAATGACAAAGACAATAAGGACTATGATAAGGACCATTACAACTCCAACGACAAGGATCACGATAAGGACCACGATAAAGATGACGACATGAACTACGATAAGAATTATGATAAAGATAACAAGGACCACGATAAGGATGACGATGTGGACCACGACAAGGATCACGAAAAGGACCACGACATGGACGACAAGGACCACGGTAAAGATTACGACATGAACTACTACAAGAATTATGATAAAGATCACAAGGGCCACGATAAGGGTAACGATGTGGACCACGACAAGGATCACGATAAGGACCACGACAACGATGACGATATGGACCACAACATAATCGAAAAGGACGACGACGAAACAACATGGATCACGATAAGGAACATGACAAAGACAACAAGAAAATCGAAAAGGGTCATGATAAATATTAGGACCACATTAAGAACTATGACAAAGACAAGAAGGTGTACGACAAAGACAAGAACCACGATAAGGAACATGACAAAGACGACAAGGACCATGATAAGGAACATGACAAAGACAATAAGGACTATGATAAGGACCATTACAAGGCCAATGACAAGGATCACGACAAGGATCATTATGCTTGTCGTAGTCCAGATAGTGATCCTTGTCATGGTCCTTAGTTTTGTCCTTGTCGTGGTCTTTATAGCGTCCCTTGCTGTTTTCGTCATGGTCCTACACTTGTCATTTCACAATAATATTGTCTCCTTCGGCATGTCACTTTTGTGTCTCAAGGTACGTTCCATGCTTTCATAAAAGATAAAAGAGCATGAACGTAAACAGAGACCTGTACCAGAGAAAGACAAATGGTTATAAGTTGAGTGGAAAAACGCATGCGCGGTCAAACGTCTTCACTATCTATTGGTAAATAGTTTCGGATATCTGGGATTAGTGACTTAGTAACTTGGGACGTGTTGCACACATTAGTTATTAAGTGTGCAGGGAATTCCGAACAGCTAATTTATTTCAAGCTCTGGATGAATGCAGGTGACGCAGCTCGTGTTCCGGACCATCATGGACGCTGACAATAGAGAGCAGCACTTCAGTGACCTGCAGACTGAGCTGGACCGGTTCGAGAAGGAACTCTCCTCCAGAGGGACGCCCTTCTTCGCAGGTTCGTAGGTCACGTCGTGACTCCACTTCGGATATTTAGGTTCTAAAAATTAGAGTTCAGGTGCCTAAAATATCTTCAATAAAACTATGAAATAGGCTCTCAAAATCGTATCTAAAATAACATTTCGTCGAATCTTAATCAAAAGTAATATAATCTCTTATACCTACTGATGGTAATGTACTTCAACCACGAGAAAGTCTCTGGGGAATGAGACGCAGCGGGGTAATGTTGATGTCATAAGGTCACACACGTGGGTACATGTATCTCTATTAGCTAGCTCTCACAGCACAAACAATAACATTGATACACACATACTTATACTACCCTAGTTACAAAATTAGATCACTGTTAATCCCTCCATACAGGAAATAACATATGCAGGAGAGCGTATGTTTTTTAAACTGACGTTATAACGGTAATATTATTTATCTACTTCGCTCCAATAGAAGACGCAATAGTAAGCACATTCCTTTCACGGTTGTTCTCCTGGTTGAAGAACAGTAGTTGAGTACCAAGTACCTTATAAAAATCATGTTTTTTAGAAATTGCCTTAAAAGTAAAGTATTTTCCTGGCTAGCTATACAGAGTGCAGATTTTAACAGCTTATTCCTTGGGTAGAGTACAACAAAAAATTCTGTGGTCAGGAGGAAAAAGATCTTAAATCAATTTTTTGTGAAAATGAGATTTTTATATATTCTGAAAGTGGAAACAATTCTCTACAATCTGGTAAAACGGCTAAAGTCAAATAAGACTCCTGACTGGATTTATAGAGCGTTACCAAATGTCCTAAGTACTTTTTGAATCGAGCACACACAGAATAAAGGACTTAAGAATATTTAATACTTTATTCCTTACAAACATCACATGTTTACTTTCCATGCTTCCCTATTAAAAAGGTCTAACTTGTATTTTAGCTATTTTATCACATACTGATGCCCTTTCCCTTTAAAACTTTAAGCACCAGGGTAAACAGTCCTATAATTGTTTAAGACCCATTTTGCATTCCTAATAATTCACATTTCCCATGTATTTTGACATGAAAAAGGTCTTATGTTTAATAGTCGCTTCTACTCAGTTTGGGCTCTAGTCTTAAAAGGGCTTAAGTGCGGCTATTTTTGGAAACAATCAAGAAAATTTTTAAACGAGCAACATTACCTATTTTAGAAGAAATATGAACGAATAATATCCAGGAAAAACCTCTTAATTAAAAGAACTCTACACCAATTTCAATCTTTCTACTGCTCTCCTGAAAAGTATAAAATTTTTACTCAAGACCTTTTTCCTCCCGGTCACAGAATTCTAATACCATGTTAGTCCCAAATTAATACGTTTCTCAGGAAAATAATTTTCCCCTAAATGTTAGCACTGTTTTATTCGATAAGTGCTGTCCGTGCGTTTCTCATTTCTACTCTTATCATTTAGAAACTGATCTCTTCTACACGTAGCCTGCAAGCCATTCTGTAAGCCGAAGATCTCCAGACTCCTTGTCAGAGGGTACAGTATGTCATCTCTGACATAGGCCTTAATTCAGTGGTACCAACGTCACAATTACAAAAGTGCTCACTTGTTTGCTACGGTTCAGAGTAAATCTTACTTTCTTTGATATAGTCGAAGATAAATCTGTCTACCGAAAAGTGTACATGCAAGGCATGCCAAAATCCTGAGCAAACCAAAACCTAACCTTTCACTGGTTTTCGACGTTATGAAAACTCGGTTAAATATATTTTCAGATCTTGACAACAGCGATATGCTTCCCGAGAGTCCTCTGCCGGATATAGTGAGGACTGATGAGTGATGACTAGGGCTAGGATTTTGATGATCTATAAATCATGAAAAAATGTCCTAAAAACAATGGATTTATGACCTAAAAATCTTTTAAGAATGCTCTAAAAATTGATCTTACATAATTGGCTTAGTAGGAAAAGAGGTTTTGTACTACTTAATATTTAGACTAGTAATTAAATTAAATTTCACATAACGTTTTCTAAGTAGTATACTTTAATTAATTATTTTGCCCGATGTAGTTTCATGTATGATCGTTCACCTCTACTTCGGCATGTGGACGTGAGGTCAGCAGTTGGCTGGTCGATCTTGGCCCTTCATGGGCTGTACCGCCATGGATTTACTTTAGTTTTAGTTTCCATGTAGTCTACCACAAGGCCACTCTTATCCGGAATTAGCAGGTATAGAGGAGTCTGTGTTCAAGGGGTGGTTGGACTGATCCATTACATGGGGTGTACTACGTTAAAATGGCAATATTTGTGTAAGAAAACGATTAAAATACGAATATTATACAAACTAATGGGTATTAATGGACAAACTGTGTAAAGAAAATATCGAAGGAAATAAACATCATTTTACATTAATAATGGGGATTTATGGCCAAAATTAAATGAAAATGTCAAAAAAAAGACCGAATAAAACAAAAGATGCTCTTATGCGTTGAAACAGACAAAAAATGCAAAAAATGCCCTAACAAGTATGCAAATCAAGATTTCAGGTATAACTCCCTGTAAAGTTGATTTGAATAATTTCGAGGGAAAAATTGTTCCGGAGCCGGGTATCGAACCCGGGACCTTTGGTTTAACGTACCAACGCTCTACCACTGAGCTACTCGGGAACTCTAACCGACACCGATCCAATACACGTCACTGTTCGTTAACAGAAAGCCACAATTTAAGTCACACAGAGTTAGTGTGCACTCAATGTTGGTTGCTTGACGGTTGTCAGCCCACTTTGAGGTCTGTGGATATAGAGGGAAAAATTGGATCGGTGTCGGTTAGAGTTCCCGAGTAGCTCAGTGGTAGAGCGTTGGTACGTTAAACCAAAGGTCCCGGGTTCGATACCCGGCTCCGGAATAATTTTTCCCTCGAAATTATTCAAATTATCCCTAACAAGTATGTTTTAAAACACTCAGTTTATCACATAACATATAAATACTAAAGCAGGAATGTTTCTGGCTTAGTAGAAAAAAGATGCAATTGCATCAAAATCCTAGCCCTAGTGATGACATATAATTTTGTAACGGACAACTTTCTTGAAATGTTTCTTGAGTGGAACTTTTTTACGAAAGTGTATAAAACGTGATATGTGCCGCGTCTATACCTGTAGAGTTATTCCATCCCTCACTTACACGTCAGTCCCTGTATGGTATAGAGGATATCAACGTTGCAATAAAATCTATTTCTAATTGTTAGCGGACGTTTTGTGACACATTCCATCACGGTATGAGGATGTGTCAGTTTTTATAACAAAGTGTAAAATTTGTACATCGTATACTGTCGGTGTCTAAATCCACTAGCAACCAACATCATAATTGCTTTTTTATACAGGGACATCATTTTATTTTTAGTTCAATTTTTATTGTACCTGAGTTTTTGAATGTACTTCACTCCCACCCCCTCTACTAGTAAACTTCCAACCATTCTCCACACAGAACCAAGGCCGCGTATGAGTTAGTGACTATAGTACGTTCCAGAAATATGTTCGCGTTTTCCAATGACGAAAGAGCTTTCAATATTGAATCATATTTTCGCACAGGTACTGTCGTCCGTTTGTCTACGTCGCATCCCGGTTTCCCCCACCCTGCTCGTCCCTCTGTAAAGGCTAGTAGCTGGGCTGTCTTAGTTCTTTTTCTGACAACATTAATTTCTGTTAGGAATTGGATTATACAACTATTTAAAATAACTTGAATAAAAGGGCCTCGTTAAGTAATTAACTGCCACGTGATTTCCTCCCTTTCTACGACGCTGCGACAAAACCACTTGGACGGACAGTAGATAGCATGTCTGAGTAATTTTATCTTTTCGGATTGAGCAGAAGTGAAGATTGAATTTACAGTACGTAAGGTACTCTTTTATAGAGTAGGTACAGAATTATTTCAACATGAGTTACTAGTACGAAGAACGAAACTGGTAATTGGAATTAGGTACAATAGTCTATAGTGCGATAATATGCACAAACGAACTGAAGCCTGTATCGAAATGAACGGCCACCATTTTCAAAAATGTGTTTAAATATCCATATTATGATTATTTTTCAATTTAACTATATTGTACGGAAATGTGCTGTAGACAGTATAATATACACTGCATAATGAATACGTCCACATGGACAGCTCAGTTCGTGAGTAAAAACAGTCATTGTTAATACTGTACTGTATTTCGATTAAACAAAAACCTAATGAAAATTATCAAACTCAAAATCGCGATATTTTCTAGTTTATGTAAAGGGATGAACTACTTTTCTTCCCTCCTATACCTAGTAAAGTGATTTGTTTGCATTTTACGCCAGTATCATCGAACTCCAGTCGTGGAAGGGGGTAAGTTAATCCGAAGGTATAGCCAGGTTAATATTAGAAATGTTAGTAAAAATAAAATGATGTCCCTGTAGATCTGTTAGCTTCATTTCCTCCTATATATTATGTAAGCCTAGTTGTACACCCCTGTCGCAGGCAGCGGCGGCCCGGGCATGCTGGACTACATGCTCTGGCCCTGGTTCGAGCGCGTAGCGGCGCTCGGTGTCTTGGCGGACCAGAAGCTCAGCTTGCCCAACAAAGAGAAGCACGCCAAGCTGGTGAGTAGCCTACTCCATGAGACACCATAGCATGAACGGCTCTCAGATCGCGTGGTTAGCATGACACTCGTGTTCGCAGGTCCAGTGGCAGGCCCTGATGGAGAAGGACGCGGCGGTGAAGAAGTGGAGCCTGCCGCCAGAGACGCACGGACGCTTCCTGAGCGGCTACAAGACGGGCACGGTGGACTACGACATCCTGGTGCGGTGACGTGACATGTGCCCTGCTGTAACTTGTAGACGAGGAGGCATGCGAGAGGGGAAAGAATGAGCTATCAGGAAGAGAGTTTGTTTCATGATGGTTAATAGGCCTAAGTTATTATACGAATACTAGTGGCTTGTGCAGCAAATGCTGCAAACTAAGTTCATTTAACGTTCAAATAAACATTTTTCAGGTTTATTTTCAATGAAGAATACCAGACATTCTGAAAGTTATTTGCTTCCATAATAATGAAAGATACTCTCTCTCGAGCCAATACTGAAGAGAACCACGCATATAAATATTTACACCACACCGCCATTAAATATATGAAAAAGACCCAACCCCACTTGATTAATAACTATAAAAATATTTGATTTTTAATAATATTATTATCTTACGTAAGTTTTATAGCTTTCAGTAACATATACTATATATACAATATAGCCGCCACTCAGTAGAATATAGAAATCAAAATCTAATTTAAGTTATTCTCTACATCTACTTATATAACACCAAAATGTTTCACTTTCATATATCATCAATATAGCATTAATATGTATAATTAATGAAAAATAGTCACATCATGGCATTAACTACAATATTTCATTTCTAATGGTAATAATGTCATCAAACCACCTCGAGTTTTGCAGATTTTAATATCCAACACACAGCTGTACCCAGAAAATTACACACCACAGAATCGAACCTGTATATTATTTTTAGTAAGTTAAGTTTTTAATAATCAATTTAATTTGAGCTCTAAATATGTCAGCATTCTTGCAGGTCATGGCCTTCGTGTAATATTGTTTACTGTAGTGTGTGTTTTGTTTTATTCTGAAATGCAATTAGCTAGTTCTCAAAACTGACGACAGATGGATTTTTGAAAATAGGAAAATTACGTTGAAAAATTGACATTTCACTGAAAACTACTATTTTTCTGAAAAACTTTGAGTTCCAAGCTTCAAAATGAGGGGTCATTTATTAAAATCCGTTCAACCGTTTTCCCGTAATTTCCATTACCAGTTCAAATTATAGTCTATATATAGATACCGACACGGAAGTTCATCTTAGATTGAAACCTATCTTCCCCCCTCCATACTCATTGGTGATACAGACAAGGCATGTGGTAAGGTCACAGTACAGATCTTGTCTCCTCTACTGTACACGAAATTCATTTCAGCAAAACCTGAACGTCATCTGAAATAGTTAAAACAACAATGTCTGAACTAGCAAGGAGTGGTCAATGCAACAGAATTGGAAGAAAAGAAGAAAGAAAGCGATGTAAAAACTAAATAGGAAATAAATAAATAAAAACTAAAACAAAAGAGGAGGAAAAAAACAGCTTAATTAATTAAAATGATGCAAAATGAACAAAAAGGGAAAATAATGGGTTGGGAGGGGGGGGGGAACGAATTAACCATGTCCGCTCTTAGTTTGATCCAAATGTAAACATCAAACCCACGTTCCATTGACAGAAGTAGTGCACGGTGTAAGCAACGTGCATACAATACAATTACTTATTTCTGGTCTGGTTTTTGGCGGTTGTATACAATTTGTTTTGTTTACGTTGGACCCATTCTAAGAGCGGATATACTGAAAACGAAATAAAAATAAAGAACGCAGAGGGAAAACAGAGCAATGCAATAAGAAGACAGAAGGAAATAAATATGAGAAGATAAAGACGGCAGAAGGAGACAACGGAGAACACAGAAACAAGCTAAGGTAAAAAGAATCGATGAAGAAAAAACAAAAAAATAATCTTCGGAATGCTACTGTTAAAGCGACTGAAAGTTTGTCCAAAGTGATATGACATTACCGCACTAAGTTACTGTACACTAGGTAGTCTTTTGTTCTATAATAAATGTAACTCAGTTTCCAAGACAACCGTTGTTAGGAAAAAAAAAAACTTAATTTAGCTGCTGCATATTTTTTTAAGTTAACAGTCTATGAAATCAATGCATTTAAATCGAGAAGACTTTCGTGCTATGATCTCTTATGATTTTAATCGGCACCGATTCCAAAAGAATGCATCTGACGACTTCAAAATGCTTTTGGTGATGAACCATTATCAGGAAGACTGTGTACAATAATTGTGAAGTCTGATCCCAAAACGCGTTAAGTCCATTTTTATGAAAGGACTGGCCTAGTTTCTGTATCCACCGATATATGGACTGAACGAGTTTTCAGGTGACTTGCACAATAACACAAACTTTTAGAAAGGATTGGCGTTGTTTTTGAAGAAAACATGCTTAAAATATCATGATAGAGGGTTCAAACATAATCATTTATGTGTATAAATCATAAAAATGGCTATTTGGAGTAAGCGAGTTTTGGGATCACACTATTTAATTGGTTTGCGGACCTGAAAGGAGGATGCTCTTACATCAGGGACGATTTCCGCAGGGTCGCCCTGCTACAGGGACTAGCGAGAAATCTACACCTCAGAGGTAATGAATGACAAGTCAAAGTTGTTCGATTTTGACATTATAGGGTTAGGTCGATGTGAAAGTATACTCTGTTAAGTCCTGGACGACTGGTTTCGAATTTGATAATTTAATAAGATGAAAATATATTAGGGACAAAGTACGACCAGTCCCACATAACCTACCCTTCTATGTGTCTTATAATTTTGAAGGTATAGGCCTACTATGCTTCTACCACAGTCTAGTATACACAGTGACGAAGCTTGAGTTGTGAGGGTGCTAGGAACAATTGACTGTGCCGGTACTATTTCGCAATGTCTGTAATGAGGCGATAGTAGCGATCCTAGTGATTAGCAACTATCTATGGATACATATTTACTACGTATTGAGCTTCGTGAAAGTTAGAATTTATAAAACAGTTATATTACCGGTTGTTCTGTATGGTTGTGAAACTTGGACTCTCACTTTGAGAGAGGAACATAGCTTAAGGGTGTTTGAGAATAAGTTTTTTAGGAAAATATTTGGGGCTAAGAGGAATGAAGTTATAGGAGAATAGAGGAAGTTACACAACACAGAACTGCACGCATTGTATTCTTCACCTGACATAATTAGGAACATTAAATCCAGACGTTTGAGATGGGCAGGGCATATAGCACGTATGGGCGAATCCAGAAATGCATATAGAGTGTTAGTTTGGAGGCCGGAGGGAAAAAGACCTTTAGGGAGGCCGAGACGTAGATGGGAGGATAATATTAAAATGTATTTGAGGGATGTGGGATATGATGATAGAGAATGGATTAATCTTGCTCAGGATAGGGACAGATGGCGGGCTTATGTGAGGGCGGCAATGAACCTCCGGATTCCTTAAAAGCCAGTAAGTATGTAAGTAAGTAAGTATTGAGCTTCGTGACTGTATATAATAGACTATGGTTCTACTATACGAAAAATAAAAGTAATAGATTGGTAAGTTTACCAGGCAGAGAAAAAATGTGAAATTTGTTTTTTGCCTCTGTCCTAAATGGACTTATCATACAATACTTCTGAGTATAGAAATGTTTAAAGAAAATAATCGATTCACCTATGTCGAGTTTTGGATATCTTAGCGGATAGGTATGAGTACAACACAAAAAATTCTTCACAATCGTCGTGCTGTGCGGCAACCACGCGATAGGGCTGCCCAACTCGATTTTTGCGAGTGGCGAATGGCTGTGCTACTGTACAACCCCTACTTTTGCACGATCTCGATGGCTTCTACTTGGTTATACATATTAATTTCACAGAACTTGACAAACAAATAGGTACGTGTTGATTTGTGGACGAAAATGCTTAAAAATTTGCAGTTGTACTGCACAGTAGCAAAGTCATTCACCATTCGGAAAAAAAAAAAAAAAAAAAGAAAAAAAAAACAGTTGGGCACCCCTATCGCGTGGTTTCCGCAACACGGACAAATGAATCCGACGTCACAGGAAGCGGCAGTGAGGTAGCCTTCGCCCCGTGGGCTGGCACAGCAGAAGGAGAAATGACGCCGGCGACGCTAGTCCTGTTGCAAATGGCGGCTGTGACACGAGGTAAACGACTGCACGAGCTCTCGCACGTTTTGGAAATTCATTCTTCACTCTTAGGGAGAACACGCTGAAAACTGCTTGAGAGGAAATATATTGTATTAAGTTATCTCTTCTTCACATCCTCTTGTTTACTTTCTTGCATTCTCGTTTCTTCTGTTTTTTTTTTGTTATTTTTTATATTTGAAATTCTAGTGACTCATTTTAATATAATAATCTGCAGACGAAAAATTTATTATTATTATTATTATCATTATTATTATTATTATTATTATTATTATTATTATTATTATTCGTAGGGCTAATGAAAGGAATATGAATAGTTCTAATAATGGTACCTGCAATAGTAGTAGTAGCGTCAGTAACAATACAAGTGTTATTTACTGTATATATGAGGCGATTTTCGAATGAGTATGGATCAATTTAACAGAATATAGAGCTGAGAGCACTTAAGGATTCTTTTAACTTGTGCAAATGTATTTCAATCAATAGACAGTTACTAGAATGTTAATAATAATAATAATGATAATAATAATAATAATAATAATAATAATAATAATAATAATCTATACTAATAATAAATCTGTAGCCGAAATTTTTCTGGTAATTTTCGATTTTCCAAAAATAATTGGTCCTAACATATAATATAATTAACCACTCTGAAACCGAAAATCGCTTTTTTGAAATTTTTGTTTGTATGTCTGTCTGTCTGTCTGTATGTCTGGACGTTTGTTACCTTTTCACGCAATAATGGCTAAACCGATTTCGATGAAAATTGGAATATAAATTAAGTTCGTTGCAACTTAGAATTTAGGCTATATGGTATTTAAAATATTTTATTTAAAAGGGGGGTTATAAGGGGGTCTGAATTAAATAAATCGAAATATTTTCCTTATTATTAATTCTCATAAAAAATATTACATGATAAAAGTTTCTTTAAAAATAATTTCCGATACGTTTTATTCCATGCAAAATTTTGTTAGGACTGATATTTAATGAGATAAATGAGTTTCAAAATTACAATAACAACGCCATCTAAGGCGGTGCAATGAAATAAAAAACAAATGACTTCGTCTTTAAGGGGCCTTGGACAACAACAATCTAAAGCTATGAAACATAGCCTACAGACAATGTTTCTGTGTTTGTATGAAGTAATATCGGAAGCTAAATTAACCGATTTGTATAATTAATTATTATTTCACCATTGGAAAGTGTAGTTTCTCTAGATGGACATTTGGTCATAAAAATTATTTTAGGAAATACAGGAAACGAATGTACAGAATAGCCTATCAAGTGTTCTGTGCATAAGAAGCTATTTTAATCTTACCTGTCCTCGATTTACTCACACGTTACTGTAATAACATTATAGCATTATGTCCATCCAGAGAAACTACACTTTCCAATGATGAAATAATAATTAATTATACAAATCGGTTAATTTAGCTTCCGATATTACTTCATACAAACACAGAAACATTCTCTGTAGGCTATGTTTCATAGCTTTCGATTGTTGTGTCCAAGGCCCCTTATAGACGAAGTCATTTGTTTTTTAATTCATTACACCGCCTTAGATGGCAGTTATTCTAATTTTAAAACTCATTTATCTCATTAAATATCAGTCTTATCAAATTTTTTTAGGGAATAAAACTTATCAAAATGATTTTTAAAGAAACTTTTGTTATGTAACATATTTAACAAAAATCAATAATAAGCGAGATATTTCGATTTATTTAATTCAGACCCCCTTATAACCCCCCTTTTAAATAACGTATTTTGTATGCCATATAGCCTAAAATCTAAGTTACAACGAACTTAATTTATATTCCAATTTTCATCGAAATCGGTTTAGCCATTATTGCGTGAAAAGGTAACAAACATCCAGACAGACAGACAGACAGACAGACATACAAACAAAAATTTCAAAAAAGCGATTTTCGGTTTCAGGGTGGTTAATTATATATGTTAGGACCAATTATTTTTGGAAAATCGAAAATTACCAGAAAAATTTCGGCTACAGACTTATTATTAGTATATATTTATTTATTTACTTATGTACTTATTTATTTATTTATTTATTTACTTATTTATTTATTTACTCATTTATTTATTTATTTACTTATTTATTTATTTAATTATTTATTTATTTACTTATTTATTTATTTATTTACTTACTTCTTTACTTATTTATTTATTTACTTATTTATTTATTTGTTTATTATTTATTTACTTATTAATTTACTTATGTACTTATTTACTTATTTATTTATGTATTTATTTATTTACTTATTTATTTATTTATTGATTTAGTTATTTATTTAGTCATTTATTTATTTACATATTTATTTGTTTATTTATTTACTTATTTATTTATGTATTTACTTATTTATTTATTTACTTATTTATTTATTTGTTAGAGTACAAATACCTTCATTTAAGCCTGTATGGTAGAGAATTCCCAAAAGCCTAGACCTCAGCGTAACTAGCAAAGGAAAACAAATGCCTGGAAGTATTAATTAACCTCAAAACATGGTGATACTTCATGTCTAACAACAACTTCGAAGACAAATTGTTTCTTAATGTAATTCAGCATATTATATTCAATTACCTCCAAAAGTATTGCAGGTAACCTGTACTGCGATAATAGTAGTAATGATAGTAATACAATAGCACGTGGTAGTAGTGATATTGCTAATAGTGATGCACTATCAGGATAGAACAGAAGAAAATCAGCTATCCTCAACTGACCTAACAGGTTCCTTATGGTTGCTGCTACTGCTACACATCATTATTCAACGCGGAGTAAAGACCCAGGGCTATGAAGCAAGGACTGCTGTACTTTCATATTCAGGGCGCGCACTGCTTGTTCCATATTCTGCTCATTCTGCGCAGTAAGTTCTTAATTTCTTGTCCAGCGCACTGGACGACGGGACTCGACTACCGGCACCCCGAGATCGTGAACGGTCGTCTCGTCCACCCCAGTGAGTTCCCCTTTGTGGTGAGTGCCTCCTGGGATCCACCCGACGGAGATGAGATGTGCCAAGAGTGTCGGAACATGCGGCGGAGGAGTTCCAGTGTCATTCCTTGAAAATAGGCCTGCATATCGAGCTGTTTCAGCTAGCAGCTACGTACACAGCCCGTGGCCCAACGTCTGATAGCCGGTGCTGCGCTGCAGAAGATTCCACATTGAGAAAAAAGCATTGAGCATATGGGGCTATTCCATCAAATAACCAGTTGCCATAGAAACGTCAACCAACCTCAGAGATTCTAGGCAAGGCCCATGTAACCAATGCTTTTTTCTTATCATCTATAACAGTATGTGACTGTTGACTTTATCTTTGTATTTAGAAAGCCCTGTAAGGCTTGGCACCAAGATTTAAAATCAACGGTAGCCGTGACATTCGGGTAAATAATTGCCACGCCATGGTAACGAGCGACCACAGCGTCGGATGTCCAAGCTACTAACGGGTTCGAAACCTGGCCATGCATTGATTGCACTAGCATTTCAAGACTCGACAATTTTCTTAATAATAATAATAATAATAATAATAATAATAATAATAATAATAGTAATAATAATAATAATAGTAATAATAATAATAATAATAGTAATAATAATAATAATAATAATAATAGTAATAATAATAATAATAATAATAATAGACCCTAATAATAATAGTAATAATATTAATAATAGTAATAATAGTAATAGTAATAATAATAATAATAATAATAATAGTAATAATATTAATAATAATAATAATCCTTGGCGCTACAGCCCACGAAGGGCCAAGACCGACCAGCCGGCTGCTGGCCTCACGGCCACATGCCGAAGCAGAGATAGACGATCATCCAACCAGAATGGAGGTATCATGTGGTTAGCACGATGATCCCCCCAGTCGTCATAGCTGGTTTGCGTAACCGGATTTCGCTACCTATCGTAGCTCCCCAAGTGCATCACGATGCTACGTGGGCACCGGTCCCATACACTGGCAGAAATTTCATGAGAAAATTTCTTCTCCCATGAGGATTCGAACCAGCGCGTATTCCGTAACGCGAGTTCTAGGCAGGATGCCTTAGACCACGACGCCACGGCGCGGGACTCGACAATTTTCTTACCGCATAATAATATTACTAAGCACCTTTTAAACATATCAGGATGAAACGGAAATTACATTGGTTAAATTCATCTTGTGGTAAATTAAACAAATAAGGCAACATTCTATAATGTATTACGAATGTCATCGAACTTCTGTTTAGAAAAGGTGAAGTCATTGTGCATACATTAAGAAATGGTCACTAGAAATTATTCATTCATATCTTCTCTCAAAAGTAGCAGAACCAGGATGCGAAATCAATAACAGTTTTCTGTTTTTAAAAGACCTGCACAAGATATCAATATTATGCACAGACATATAGTATGCCAGTTCACTGTAAAAATCCATTCAACAGATCATATAATTTTTGAAGGGTACAAAAATCTACAGCCAAATTTAAATGGTTAATTCTGCTTTAACAGTATCGATATCATTTATATTATTGTACTAATGTTGTTTAGTGTTGGACATATTGTTATTTAACCTATTGTTTCTATAGGTTATATATATATATATATATATATATATATATATATATAGTCGACCTGGTTGGCAAGTTGGTATAGCGCTGGCCTTCTATGCTCAAGGTTGCGGGTTCAATCCCGGGCCAGGTCGATGGCATTTAAGTGTGCTTAAATGCGACAGGCTCATGTCAGTAGATTTACTGGCATGTAAAAGAACTCCTGCGGGACAAAATTCCGGCACATCCGGCGACGCTGATATAACCTCTGCAGTTGCGAGCGTCGTTAAATAAAACATAACATTTTTTTTTTCTATAGGTTATAATTCACCTTTCAATTTTGTTATTAATTTATATATTGTGTTAGCAATACGAACAAAAATATAAAATTTATATTTAAAGTAAATGTTACGTTGATTGCACGTGTCCCCGTGAATTACAGAATAAAATTGTTTTATGTGAACAGGTTACAGATACCTGTTTTCATTAAATACAATACCTACCATGTGATGCACAGATCATACCTCTATCTTTGGGGAATCTCAAAAGAAACACAATTTCATCTCGTTTTTATTGTAATTTACAACACTATACAGGGTTAGTTAGAAGTCCCGCACCACCTAAATAACTTTTGAAGCATACGGTTCAGTGATATTAAACTTGGTATGTGAAGATAACCATATGCTAAGAACTCAATAATGGTATTACCGAGTTTTTCTGCTTCCGGTTTAACCGGAAGTAACTTCAACTGTCTTATTTTAAATGGAACACCCAATATATTTTTTTATTTTTGAATAAAGCTCATTAAGAGCTTTTCAAAAAGTACCCACACTTGATACTTCTGTACAAATTCAGTGTTGCTAAATAAAAATGGAAGTGGTGTAAGATATTCCTAAAGTCTGGTTAAATCATTAATTAAATGGTTTCTATTATCGAGTGACATATTGTAAAACAGCTGAGGGCTATCAATTTGAACACATAATTTAGAAGGTGAGCTAGCTTTGTTTTGTTTTTGTTGAGGAAGGAGTATTTTATTATTTTAATATTCGATACACTTTTCTGTTTTCTTGACTTAGCAACACTGAATTTGTACAGAAGTATCGAGTGTGGGTAATTTTTGAAAATCTCTTAATGAGTACTATTCAAAAATAAAAAAAATATATATTGCGTGTTCCATTTAAAATAAGAGAGTTGGATTTACTTCCGGTTAAACAGGAAGTAGAAAAAACTCGGTAATACCAGTATTGAGTTCTTAGTAGGCCTATATGGTTATCTCCACATACGAAGTTTCATGTCACTGAACCGTATGCTTCAAAAGTTATTTAGGTGGTGCGGGACTTTTAACTAACCCTGTATACACACATTGGCTTTATTTGGTGATATGCACTAATTACTTTGATTGACGCCATTTACAAAATAGTTCAGCAAAGCAGAGTGCACACACTGATTGTCAGCACAACCCACAGATTGCTGGACATTGGAAGCGCTAGTGTAGGGTCAGCTGTCAAATGTTGTAATCTTGAAGTACCGCGAGTGCTAAGCTGTGATATCAGGTGGCTAAAATCCTACAGACCATCTTCATCTTTAATGTCGCAGTTTATCAATGAACACACAATAAATGATAAGATAAAGTAGTCAAACGAAGGCAAATCAATGTGGGGATGACGCTGCATGAAATAAAGTATATACGTACTCAATTAAAAAAAAACTACGCATCACATCGTGGCCTTCGGAATAGTCCCTGTGGCCGTGGATGATGTACGCTTCTCGCAACAATCGCAAATGATAGTACCGTTACAGTTCACATTTTTTAAATGTCACTCATCCAATTAAGCTAAACTTTCTGCAGATTGCACCACAAGAGGCAATATTCATAACACCGAAACTAAAATATTTCAGCCAAGGATTAGATTTCATTCGGCAATCCCAATTAAACAGATTGATATAATAGTTTATTCTATGTATTTCTTTCACGAGGTGCGTTTGGAAAGTTCGTGGCCGGACACATATGTAGATGGTATTGAAAACGTGTCAACAATGCACCATTGTTAGCGGTCATTTTACATTAGTTCAAGAACAAAAAATCATAATTTTATGTTCACTATTTTTTGTGTAGTTTAATTCTGAAGTCAGTGCGTCGATCAAATTGGCAAAAATGGAAAATATCGAGCAAACAATAAATATAAACCAGTTAATATCAGTACTATTTGTACAAATTGTGAATCAATGACTGTTATACAGCAGAGCACTGCTGTGATTGTGGTTCCAGGTAGCTTTGCAGTACAACCGGAAGAGGCACTGCACAGCCACCATCTTGAACCGCCTCTGGTGCCTCACCGCCGCACACTGCTTCACCAAGCACGGGTGAGCGCTCTAACTCCTCACATGTAGCGATGTAAACAGCAGTGGCGTAGCGTCAATGTAAGCTAAAAAGCTCAGCTTCCCCAGGTAATAATAATTTCATAATAAACCTGCAGTTTATGGACAAAATTATTTAGAATTTATATTTACGCGTTAAATATCGTGATGCGGCAGCTCAGGATGATTTGTGATGCAGCAGTAAACAATAAGCCTGCACACACCAGCTTCCAAGCAGACTGGTTTCTTCTGTGTAATCCACCCCGCAGATTTTCCATCCCTTTCTAACTAAACTACCCTAGTCGCAAGGCTCTCAAGAAGCTAGCTTTAACATTTAAAATAAGTAGTTTCCGAGTTGTCCCTTTTCGTCAGTTGTGTTCAGTTGAAGTGTTGGTGTGCATTGTGGCTGATATAATAAATAATGAGCGAAATAACAGTTCCTGGCACTAATTTACTTGAATTTTTTAGGTCAATTGTATTGTCAAGACTGACTTACGAACAAAAGTGTGATTTAAAAAAGAAATGACCGACTCCCTTGCTGTCAATGAAGGACACAACCAAAAGACAGACGCATAGTTACGTAATGATACTAATATTGTGATTTCTCTAAGTATGACAGGGAGTGAGTTAATGTTAAGAGATATGTGTAAACTGTGGAATCATATTTTACTACGTACCATTTGAGGACATGTCTTGTTGGTGTTACTTACGATGTTTCAACCAATCTTCGATTGCTGACTTGAAATTGACTACTATTTATTTTAAGACTGTATTTTTGTAATACGTTTTCTCATATTGCATGAAAGACAACTTGAGTTAGCTTCCCCTGCTCAAAATTTCATGCTACGCCACTGGTAAACAGTAGCTGTTTCTGTGAAGTGATGATAACTAAGGAGCGGATTCCTATGTAATTAAATATTCTTTTTGCGTGTGATAAAACACAATTAACAAAGTTAAAAATTCCGAACATGAAGTTTCAAGTTTAAAACCCGAATTTTATTTTACATAAAAACACATATTTTCACAAAAAAATTATGTAAATATATATTTCCAGGAATTCTATTATAAACACATAAATCTTGTTGTGGTTCCCTGTTATCGGGCTTCGTCAATCGATATCCTTCAAGATATACTGAAAGATGGTTGTTTAAAAAACGATTTGGCTTTCCTATTAGCAAATCTAAGCTTTTTGCGTGACACCACAAAAAACTCGAAACATCCAAAAACCTGTTGTCTGAAACAGGGAGGTGCGTGCCGTGGAAATTAAACTAGACTCGCTACCAGGTTCAGAAGTACAAGTACTAAGGGACAAATTCCAGAATGTGTTTGGGAAAAACAGTGGATATAAAAAATGTGTAAAGTTGTTCAAATATTGGAGGATGTGCCTGTAGGTGAAATTGACGGTGTTTGTGTTTGTGACATTCCTCTCTTTAAACATCCACGTCTGACGTCCTGTGATGTGGAAAGATCGTTTTCACAGTATAAAGGCTGGTTCACAATAAACCGGGAACGAGAACCAGAATGAAAACGAGAAGCAGAGGACGTGAATATGAAAATTTTTGATTCACAATAAACCAAGAACGTAGACAACTATGCATATCGATATGCATTTCAATAACGACATGTAAAGTCGATATTACGCATTCTGATGTTATTTGTGTATAATTGATCAATGGCGTTCTCTCATGAGTACAAGGCAGCCAACATAAACACAGATTAACCAACTTCGAAATTTCAACTGAAACATTTAATTAGGTACGGTACTATAAATATGCCCATGCATCTTTATTATCACAACCTATTTTAAGTCTACCATAACGTAAAATAATTAGAGAAGAAACATTTGTAATAAAACAAAAAGGAACACAACAGTAGTTGTTGAATTGAAGCATGAATATGTAGTGTGTAATACAACCGATACAGTAATAAAATATGATTCACTTCCGATCGGTGTTCAAAGATGCAGCTATCGAAAGCCACGTATTCTCCTTCATTTTCTCATCTTTATACGAGGCGCGCCGCTTATCGTAAACGTGAGGATTTTCCTCAACACTCAATATTAGAATCTCATCAAATAAAACTTGCTCCATGATGCACAGCACAGAACAAAATAATGCATAGGTTATGTCACGGTCTTCTTGCTACAAAATATACGGCGACAAAATAGCTTTTAGATGGCAATAGAATGAATCTAGTGGGCTGTGATCGGAAACGTGAACGCCAAAGTTGAAACTTGGCCAACTCTCCGTTCCCGATCCCGGGCTCCGGCAAGCTTTTCGTTAATTGTGAATGCTCACATTTAAATGTACACATTTTAACAATTTTACCGTTTTCGTTTTCGTTCCGATTCTCGTTTCCGGTTTATTGTGAACCAGGCTTAAGTCGTTGTTCAGACATAATCGGCATGCATTTGTGATGGAGAATTTGGAGATGACCTTTGTTGTTCACTGCAATTCTCGGCCAACTACTAGCACTCAAGTGTGGTTGGTGAGTACCTAGTAACATTTTTTTTTTCAAGCTAAGTAAGGTATTTTTGTCATATTTAAAATAAATATTTTTTTTTAATTTTTAGCAAATATTTTCGTACTTTTAGCACATAAAAATAAATATATTTAAATTTTTAGCACATAAAAATCCGTTCCCCAATGATAACCCTTGCTGCAGGTTTGCTCCTGGAAAATACCACGTGGTGGCCGGCACGGTGGACGTGTCCAAGCCAGGCCGGGTGCGAGAGGTGCTGGAAGTGGTGGCGCACAACTACACGGGCAAGCGGAACGACGTGGCTGTGATTCGGGTCAGACCAATAACTAAGTTTCACTTGTCCTTGTCCTCTATAATGGATCGTGACTAGAGCCCGGATGTTAGCAAAATGCCTTTTTTAAACTCAGTGTATGTATGAAAGACCTATTAGAGATAAACACGTTTCCACACATTTGGGGACGATAGGTCCAATTTTTATTTTGTCTTTTTTGCCTATTTTAGCTTCCGTTGCCTATTTCAAAATTAAATGCCTTTTTTTCAGCCTTTTTACGTCGTTATTGTAAATTTTCTATATTTTTAATGCATTTAAAATAAACCGCAGATAAATTATATTAAAAAACTAAAAAGAACGATTGTACAAACTAAAAATATAATAATAATAATAATAATAATAATAATAATAATAATAATAATAATAATAATAGTAAACTGCCCCCCATTGAGGGTAGCCCTTACGGACTCAGTATATCCTCAAAAAAATTATTATACATATGTAAACATAGATATTAAATTTTAAAGAAGGGAAACAAAGAAAAGGGCGTGAAAAGTACAATTGCTATTAGTGTGGCACCATGTGATTAATTAGGATTTGGCAGGATTTTTTTAACACAATTATCACAATGTCATCCCTCAGAGATGTTGGCAGAGCAAACTGCCGTCGAAATTCTTCGAAAAAAGCTGGTATAGTCCCTCGAGCACCTATGAGCAAGCCGAATACCTCAACGTGAATTAAGGCATATTTCAGCTTGAAATAGTTGACTGTAGGCTCATAGATCGACTTCTTCTCAAGGGGGACCTCGGCTGACTGATGACATTCTACTTCAAAACGTATCGTGGGGTCCACAATGATGCCCTGTTTAGTGTCAGCATTGTACGCTAAAATATCTACTCATTTTCAGCTAGACAGGAGATTTCTTCGTCTACTATCCAGCCCTTATTTATTAATGCGGCAGCAGTTTTGGATATTACAAGATGATGTCCAGAGTTCCTCAAGAACAATCCCTGTTCACAGAATCCCAAGACGTGTGCTAAAGTTTCAATCTCCGGGCAGCCATGTAGTAGTAATAATAATAATAATAATAATAATAATAATAATAATAATAATAATAATAATAATAATAATAATAATTCTTTATTTATACTGGCAGAGTTAAGGCCATAGGGCCTTCTCTTACACTCTACCAGGTCACAAAGTATACAAGCAGTTAAAATTTAACAAAAAGTTAAAGAACAGAATACTAACATATTACAAAAAGAAAAAAGAAAGTAATAATAATAATAATAATAATAATAATAATAATAATTCTTTATTTATACTGGCAGAGTTAAGGCCATAGGGCCTTCTCTTACACTCTACCAGGTCACAAAGTATACAAGCAGTTAAAATTTAACAACAAGTTAAAGAACAGAATACTAACATATTACAAAAAGAAAAAAGAAAGTAATAATAATAATAATAATATAATAATAATAATAATAATAATAATAATAATAATAATAATAATAATAGCATAAATAAAATCGACACTAAACAACATGAAAATAATACCATAATAGAAAAAAAGGAAAAGAAAGTAAAATGCATTCGAATTTAGTGAAAGCAACTCATTTAGTACAAATGGTTAATATGAAAAAACGTAAGGAAGAATATATCAAAATGGAAATAAAATAATAATAAAAAATAAAATAAATACGAAAATTAAATTCACGATAAAAAGGCTATGATAATAAATTCATCGGCTGATAAAGAGAACGAAAAGGGGAAAGGAAAGAAAAAGAAATATATAGCCTATATTTTTACAAAACTATGGCAGAGAAAAGGGCTTATAACTGAAAGGAATCTAATTCAAAAAGTGCAATTTTAATTTATTTTTGAAACTAGACAATGTCCGACAGTCTCTGACATGTTGTGGTAGAAAGTTCCAGAGATGAGCTGCAGAGACGGTGAAAGATGAAGAGTAGAAGGATGTTCTGTGTTTAGGAATGGAGAGTGGAGTGTAGGCAATTCATTGGCGAAAGTGTTCTTTATCAATTTTTACAGTTTGTTGAGTTTTCCTGCATTAGGAAAATTGCACCAAACATTCAATACTGAACATTTTGAAATGCACTTAATAAGTAGGAATAAGGGAGTTTCTATATAGGCTATAAATGCGTAAGTAAACTATAGGCGCCCTGCACACTGCCAGTTTTATTACTTGAAGTAGTAGGATTAGCGATCTAGTCGAAGAAGTCCTTTCAACTGTCTAGAAATTACTGTTTTAATATATTGTAGACCTGCTTTCATTTGTTTATATTCAAATACGCTATAACAATGCAACTTTTGACGGAGTTCGACATTCTACATAGGCGGAAGTCCAAATTAGAAATGTTTGTGAAAACAATTTTTTTTATTAGTTTGCGAAAAATGAAGTACACTAGTTAATATCATTTTCATAAATTTTATAGATTGTAGAGTTTTCCTGTGACTTTTATTAGCAAAATTCCACAAAGCATTCAATACAGAACATTTTGATGTACACATTCCTACAGGAAATTTTTAAAGAATTAAGCGGATTTCTATTAGGTTTAATTTATTATTATTATTATTATTATTATTATTATTATTATTATTATTATTATTATTATTATTACTACTACTACTACTACTACTACTACTATTATAGTCCACACCTTATTTCTTAATGCGGCAGCTCACACAAATATTTGCCGAGGATCTTATTCTCCAGCAATACATTGGCAGTCTTACTAATAAACCGTGTATAGTTTTTATACGAGACTTATGCAGAGTTGAGACAGAAAACATTACTAATAAACCGTGAATAAGCTATGGACGTATAAACAGGCTGTAACTATACAATGGGAATTGCTTTGCAGTAGTTATATACACGAAACCCCTTGTTTAAGCGTTGTATATAGGGAAAAAATGGCAGCCCCTTTAACAGCTGTTCGTATCGACTGTCATTTTATGATGATGTTTACCTTGTAACCCAACGAGTTAGATACTATAGAGAGGCTAAAGACCTCTGATAAGCGCTCCCTGCGGAGGCCAACAGTACTATGGATCGTTCCCTAAAAAACATGGCGTCTTTAGTACCGCCAGCCTCCGCAAGGAGTGCTTATCAAAGGTACACTGTAACGAGTTGGTACATGTATTATATTTTTCAGATACATCAATATTTAATTTAAACATTTCGCTATAGGTTTTGTAAAAAGCTGATTTATAAATGAAAAAGTAATAATTAAGACTTTAAAATTTCCAAAAATGTCTCATTCCCTCGGATTTAAATGAAATGTACCGTAAATCATAATATTCGTTGCTGGATAATTAAACCCTCTCAATACAGGTACCATTGCCGCAGAGAAATATAAGATAAGACGGACTGAGCATAAGCGAAATATCTGTATTAATAAGTTTGTACCATCAAGAGTTTAGTATTTATTGTGTTTATAGGGCCTACTCCAATTTTCTTTTTATTAATGCGTTAGGGCTCTTTTTGTTACCAAAGAGGAAAGTTAGCACATGCATCACACACAATTTGTCATTATTGTTCAAAATAATGTAAGAACAGTTTTATTCTGCAAAAGCCTCTGCTTAGTTGCGAGACACGTGTGAGATCAATGCTTGTTTCAAATTATATTAGATTACACGATGTCTCCATCACGCGAAAAGAAGTGTACCTAGCTGTGGCTCCTGTTGTTTCTGATAACAATGTTAATCGTAAGTATCTTATCGTTTCAATAAATGTGGTGAGTTATGATCATGAGTAACTTTCTATTAGTGTCATTCTTTAATTATTATGTTGCATGCTAAGAGATTATTTGTAGTTTTAATAATTTCAGTTTTCAAAAGTTCTCTGTGTTAATTCCAATTTCAAATGAATTTTTCTCAATAACTTAATTACTGGATATTTTTTTTTAATTTTCGCCACTACCTTTCCTATATTTTACTCCTATTAATTACATACGTCGTCTCTCTTGAAATCACCTGGTGAGCACTGAATTACATGATTTTATATTAGGTTAGACTAGCTGTAAGGTAATTAAATTTGTGACGAAGTCAAAAAATTATTTATTTTTCTTCTGCCGGTTAAATTCATCCGTCTTTAGGTGCTTTGCTTTGGTTGCATCGAGTATAGCTTGTCATTTAATATCTGGGCTATATTTAGTGAAACTAATAAAACATAGGCCTACAGCTGTTATAAAACGTAAAGTTTTGTGTGTATTTTACTTTTTACTTATTAACATAGTCTTAATATGTAACTCAATTCACAATAATACTAACTTCATCACAGTCATTTCCTACAACATCCGAGCCACGCCCCTTTGTTTTGACTAACCGAAACATGGCGGACCAATGTTCAATTGTCTTCAACTTTCTGAGATCTTTGTCCTCTCTATAGTATCTAACTCGTTGTTGTAACCACAGAAGAACAAACCAAAGATCATAGAATTATTAGAATAATATTGCTGTAGCTTGTACTCTTTGAACAAAATGTAGTGTGGTAATCGATTAGAACCAGTTGTACTATCGATATTTAACACGCCACACTACAGCGCTCTACCGGATCCAGTAGAGAACCTCAGATATTCTATTACCTTTCGTAACGAAGTAATGACGAAACTATGACGTAGCTGTGTAACAGTTATACTGTTATACACGACGTATGTAGTGATTATTAGTAAGGAATTTACACACGACTTATAAACGAGCTACTCATTGTATAAGTATAAGACAGTTAAACGTCTGTATATAGAGTTTTTATTAGTAAGACCGTAGGCCTATATGTTTCCAAGAAGTCGTAAACTTTTCTCCCCTACCGATTCCATCTTTTATGTCGCTTAACAAAGATGTTTGAACAGTATAATCGTCAGTGCTCAGGTCACTTCGGGGTTTACCAGCGAAAGAAAGGGGATGAGGGAAGTATTAAAAGCAAGTCTCCAGGTCCCGTTACTGTTGTCGCTTGCACGCACAAGTCACGCGTACTTTGAAGTCTCTAATCCCTTCTCACACCCCTCTTTTTGAGACAATACACAGTTTTTTTTTTTTTCCAATCTCTGAAAGAAAGTAGAGGCAGTCCTTCTGAAATAAGTTTTTTAAGTTCGCTCCAATCACTTCAGTAGAAGCAGAAAGATCTTTTTCCACCATGAAAACGTTCTCTCTGACAGGCGGCTCACTATGACAGTTGACAACTTAAACAGATCTTGTTGTGACATGTAACCAAGGAAAGTGAGTACCGTATGGATAGTTTATTATTTGTCTATTTTTTGTCTGTTCCCATGAATAATAAATGCCTGTTTCACTGTCTATTTTTACTACTTTAGTGCCTATATGCCTGTCTATTTTAATCAAAATAAATGCCTAAACATCCGGGCTCTGATCTCAACAAATAGCTAGCTGTTATCAAGCGCTTCATGCTGGACTAAGACGTATGACGTGTTGTTTGTTCCTTCTGGTCGTCCTTAGCCTTGCTGTAAGGACCACAAGCAGGGCTGAGGCCAGACGTCAGAACACGTCAGTTGAGTTGGAAACCTCGTGTTCTTCCTCCTTGTAATACAGCCCTGTGCTCAATTTCAGTCGCAAATCAAAGCGATAAAGCAAAACAAAATATCGGCAACGAATAATATTTTATATTTTTCAGTAGTACGAAATTTAGTTTATTCGATTTTTCATAACTAGTGACATTTTCCGTCCTGTAAATAATGTCGCTAGGTATCTTCGTACACAATCTACGCTATATTCACATTGGTTAGGAGTGATTTATTAAAGAACTAGCCGTACCCGTGCGCTCCGCTGCATCCGTTAGAAATAAATATAAAGTAATTATATAATTAAAATAGGGCATTTGATCCAGGGAACATTCGTGTTTGATAGAAGGATAAATCGTTTATTATGTTACTTAATTTAAATTTAATTAAAGAATTAAAATGCGATCATTTTGATCCAGAGACACTCATTTGGTCATAAAAGTTAGTTTAGGAAATACAGGAAACGAATATACAGAATAGCCTATCAAGTTTTCTGTGCATAAGAATCTATTTTAATCTTACCTGTCCTCGATTCACTCAGAAATTACTGTGATAACATTATAGCATTATGTCCATCTAGAGAAACTACACTTTCCAATGGTGAATTAATAATTAATTATACAAATCGGTTAATTTAGCTTCCGCTATTACTTCATAGAGGCGGCCGGGTAGCTCAGTTGGTAGAGCAGCTGGCTACGGACTGGAAGGTCCGGGGTTCGATCCCAGGTGGTGACAGGATTTTTTCTCGTTGCCAAACTTTCAGAACGGCCCCGAGGCTCACTCAGCCTCCTATAAAATTGAGTACCGGGAGGTCAGAGCGTGGTGCCGACCACACCACCTCATTCTAGTGCCGAGGTCATGGAAAGCATGGGGCTCTACTTCCATGCCCCCCCAAGTGCCTTCATGGCACGTTACGGGGATACCTTTTTTTTATTACTTCATAGAAACGCAGAAACATTATCTGTAGGCTATCTTTCATAGCTTTCGATTGTTGCTGTCCAAGGCCCCTTATAGACGAAGTCATTTGTTTTTTAATTCATTACACGGCCTTAGATGGCAGTTATTCTAATTTTAGAACTAATTTATGTCATTAAATATCAGTCCTATCAAAATTTTGTACGGAATAAAACTTATCGCAAATTATTTTTAAAGAAACTTTTGTTATGTAACATTTTTCAAAAAATCAGTAATAAGCGAGATATTTGGATTTATTTAATTCAGGCCCCCTTATAAGCCCCCTTTTAAATAATGTATTTTGAATGCCATATAGCCTAAAATCTAAGTTACAACGAACTTAATTTATATTCCAGTTTTCATCGAAATCCGTTCAGCCACTATCGCGTGAAAAGGTAACAAACATACAGACAGACAGACATACATACAAACAAACAAAAATTTCAAAAAAGCGATTTTCGGTTTCAGGGTGGTTAATTATATATGTTAGGACCAATTATTTTTGGAAAATCGAAAATTACCAGAAAAATTTCGGCTACAGATTTGTTATTAGTATAGATGTACGCCTATTCAAGACTAATTTAGAGACATGTTAAATGAGCTGCCCTTGCACCAAAAACGAATGATGCCGGGACTAAATGATCTCATTTTAATTATTTGAATACAATAACCATTAAGAAACATATTAAAGGAATTATCCTGGCACCAAAATGTATGATCCCTGGACCAAATATACAATTGCAAGTAAGAAATACGTCAAAATAATTATCCTTGCACAACAAAACTGGTACTCCGTGAATCAAGGGTTCGTATCTTAATTATTTCATTCCTTCATAGTTTCATTTGATATTTTATGAGGTTGTTATGACTGAAATATCTATTCAAGACTAATTTGTTCTTATTAATAACAGTAGGCCCTGACTGACCGAGCATATAAGGACTCGGGCTCAGAGGGGTGCAGGTCGGGGTTTGGTATGCGCACAGGTAGGTACTGAAGATGTTTGCTTGGATAATTACCCAGTATGCAGTGTTGTGTACTATACGGAACTGTTACCTACTAAATAAACAACTTTCACAGTGATCACATCGTCTCTCTATATACTTGTTTTTTTGAAAGATGGGACATGGCAGTTAAGCGGCCGAGCTTGGAACTACAGCGCCATGTTGCCCATGCTGCCAGCTGATGGAAGCTAGCAATCGTCGTTAAGATGGCTGACGTTAAAATATTAATTGACTATTGACGCGAAGGTAAGAAAACAATACAAAAATCGACAGAGAATCAAAGACGATCCGTACCAATGCTAACATTGTGTGCACAATAAATGCCGCCAAGAGAGCTATTAAGCACTCGCCACGTGGGAACTGTAAGTTTGGCAACTCAACCGTTGTTACCATAGCAACAGGCCTACCACGCTATGTGGCATTCAGTTGTTTTTCCGATCGCAACGCTCCTGTCATGTCCCATCTTAAAAAAAAAAAAAATACCGGTATAGAGGTGAAGAGGAATTCCCTGGGTGTCTAGAGTCTGGAAATTTGTATGAATGTGAGTGTGATTGTGAGTGTGCCGGGTTAATATTAATTAACCAATCATCACAAATATAAAAAAAAAATACATCAGGACTGTCGCTGGGCAGTAACCTGAACACACGTTTCACCGTCACATTGTTGACAAGTAACTCCATCTGTTAGCACAACCATAAAGCATCTAACAGATGCTATAGAGTTACCACTAAAGATTTTGGTTTTCACTAAAAGATTCCCACACTTACCAGAAGAACTCACAGTTCAACAACAAAACATACCTTTTAATTCGGCTGTAAAATATCTCGGCATTTATCTTGATAGAAGACTGACTTACAGACAACATATAAATTTAATCAGAGACAGAGCTTTTCAACGTTTCATGCTGCTGTACCCTCTTTTCAAAAGTCGCATCTCTCTTAAAGTCAAAGTTTTATTATACACTTGTCTGATATCAGTAACTCTCAACTATATGAGTCACTAAATATAATGTTATTTAGTGATTATATTCAAAATGCCAGAACCAAATTTTTAAACTCTGTAAGAACACATCCAAATCCAGTGCTCAATAGTTTAGTAATTTCTCGTGTTTAATGAATGAGTGATTTCTTGTAAAACACTTCACTCTTGGTGAAAGTTTTTGAATGTAAATTGTATTTTTATACTGAATCATGTACTAGGTTACATACATCTTGTAAAAGGCATGGGTCCATTTTGCGACCTGGTACTTAAATAAATATACATTTCTGAAAAAAAAAAAAAAAGAGTTACCGACAACGAAAAAAAAAAAGTATAGAGGTGTGTGTTACAATTTTGAGGTTACATTCAATTACTGAAGTACGTTTTTTCTCCCATGGGAGGATGTCTTAGCTTCATCTTATCAGAAATAAAAGCAGATACAAAGACTGCAATCTGCTGTCAAATGTCTGTTGTTGCAGCTGGCCGAGCCCCTGTCTTTCGACGACCAGGTGCAAGCAGCGCTCCTACCGGAGGACGACTGGGACGTGTTCAACCGCACGCAGGGAACGCTGGTGGGCTTCGGCAGGTTGCAGGTCAGACCCTACTGCAGGCTTATCTTGGCTCCAGCTTCTTATTTTCTTGTGAACTGAAGTGAGAAGCTCACAGAGTAGGCTGCTGTCAGATGGACTAGGTGGGGATACAAGAAATTATAACTTAATTCACAGCTAGAGCGCATGCTCTCCTTTTAAGCGGGCGCCATTTGAAGCGGTGTCTGCCTGGATAGCATAGTCGGTATAGCGCTGGTTTTCTGTGCTCGAGGTTGCGGGTTCGATCCCGGCCCAGGTCGATAGCATTTAAGTGTTCCAATGCGACAGGCTCATGTCAGTAGATTTACTGGCATGTAAAAGAACTCCTGCGGGACAAAATTCCGCCACACCGGCGACACTGATATACAATCTGCAGTTGCGGACGTCACTAAATAAATCTTTTTTTTTTTTTTTTTTTTTGGAGCGGTAGCCCTAAGTTTGTTATGAAAGCTCACACCCATCCTTTTATTCTTTCTTCAGGTTGGAACTCCATTGGTTATTTTATAGGGCAACGGAATTGTATTTTGGGTGAAAATGTTTATTTTATTTTTATTTTTCCTATGCATTATTCAGGTTTTCCTCTTTAAGATGGCATGTCGCCATTTTAATTACTCGATTTTCTGACAAGGATGTAGGCCCTACGAGTTTTAATCTTAACGCTCATTCTTCATATAGGCCTATTTACGGATTTTGGGAGCAAAATTATACAATTTTTATTTTTCTAATTTATTTCCTAAGTTCCTCTTTAAAATCGTATATCACATAGGATTATACTAAAATTATATTAATGATTTTTAGTTGGTTATTTAACGACGCTATATCAACTACTAGGTTATTTAGCGTCGATGGGATTGGTGATAGCGAGATGATATTCGGCGAAAGCGGCCGAGGACTCGCCATGGATTACCTTGCATTTGCTTTACGGTTGGGGAAAACCTCGGAAAAAACCGAACCAGGTAATTAGCCCAAGCGAGAATCGAACCTGCGTCCAAGCGCAACTCCGGATCGGCAGGCGGCTATATTAATGTTAACTTTTGGTTCCTCTGAGGAGTGGTGCAATGCATGAATAGGCTATGTCTTAGTTTAACTCTAATTTTCCGTAATTTTAGTCTTTCCACACGAAAGGAACCTTTCCTCAGCTTCTATTTAATCTGGAAAGCTGAAATTTTCAGGAATTGTTTATTTGAATGTTTCACATATAGACCTACTGAAACAATGTTTTTGAAATATGTATGGTAAGACTTTCCTGTGTTAAATTTCAACGTACCTCGTTTACATGTTTCGACCTATTTATGGGTCATCTTCAGAACTGGTCGTTGTTGGTCTTGGCACCACTTGTTCTGTTTCCTGTGAGGGTGTGTTCCTGTGGTATAGTGTAGAGTCAAAGAGTGTGTGTGCTTTGAAGTTGAGTTGTGTGTTGAGAATTTCGGTGGGGTGTATTTTTGTTTTGTGTATATTTCATATTGTTCTAGTGCAGAGGTCTCCAAAAAGCGTATCGTATTTCGTGCTCTCGATGCAGCCCGCCGAACACAGTGTGCTGTAAGGGAAAGAGACTCGTACCTGAACAGATGGGAGCGATCAGTGGGGGATCGCGGCAACGGTGTGCTTAAGTTTTCAAATAATAACATCAAAAGAATAAGAAATATCATACGTTTGTGTATTGTTTTGACATACTATGAAGCTGCTGTTATTGACACAAGCCATTGCAAATTCAACCTCTTCTGTCCTATGGTGCCTTTCAGTGCTGGAAAAGATCTTCTCCAGTTGTATTTTGTAATTACATCTAGAAGACATTCAGACACAGTAAAATGTTCATTAACTCCTCGGATGAAAATGGCTAGGTGAGCTTTGTCATTTCTATCTGTGCTTCCGTCCAATGCAAGTGAGTAAGCTACAAACTGGTTAATTGTGGTTTCGACTTCAGATTCAATTGCATTTACAATCTTGAAATTCCTTCTCTGAACTGTAATTGGAAGCAATTTAATTTTCTCAAACTTTGACTTTGTTCTGGACATGGTATTTTAGTAACATCCTGTATGCAGGATTTTACAAATGATTCTTCTGTAAAGGGCTTCATTGACTTTCCAATATTCCAAGCTAGAACATAGCTAGCAAGAAGCTTTTATTGTTTAAGACTGAGGACACGTGTGTGATTTGTGTTTGTATTTTCTTGTTTTATATTTATCAAAATATTTGTAGGCCTACGCACTTCACCTAAAATTAAACGAAAAACTATACCTATGTTTGTCATGCGGAACTGAGTGTAAACGTTTTGTAATACACTGATTATTATGTATAACCAACAGTTATACAGATAGCCCCAAAATAAATTATTTTCACATGTCCCACATACCTGTAATTGTATGATATTCTTTGTGAAGAGTCGAGTATTGTCGTCGCATGTTGAATTTTAACACACCCTTAACAATTTTCGAACAAATTAAACATTTCACATTCTCCCCACTAACTCAAAAAAAATTTCTCTTCCTATTCATTCTTGAATATACTACGTCCACGATTAGAAGACATTGTGAAAATGTGGAACACTCCGACCAACACAATGATAATGGCAGTCCGCCACTGCTCTTCGTTTGCGCATAAACATTGAGTACAATATAGGTGGGGATGGGTGAGGCGGAGCAGCTCATTACGTACTGGCTTCGGTTCCGTTCAGGGGCTTACTCGTGAGTACGCTTTTGGAGACGTCTGTTCTAGTGTGTTGAGTTTCTGGCTTTTTGGTTGGATGTGCAGTATTTCCATGTCTGTGTTGATGTCTCTGTAGGTGTGGTTAGCATTTGTGATGTGTTCTACATATGTGGAGGTGTTTTGTAATATTGTTATGGCTGTGATGTGTTCTTTGTAACGTGTTTGAAATGACCTGCCTGTCTGTCCTATGTAGAAGTTGTTGCAGGTGTTGCATTTGAGTTTGTATACGCCTGTGTGGTTGTATTTGTTTGTTTGTGTGTTGAGATGTTTTTGTAGAGTGTTATTTGTTCTGTATGCGATGTTGTAATTTAATTTCTTGAATGAGGTTGCAATTTTGTGTGTGTTTTTGTTTTCGTATGTTAGTGTGATGTATTTTTTGTGTTCTTGTGTTTGTGTTGTATTCTTATGTTTTTTGTGATTATGTTTTGTCTTACGTATTATGTTGTCTATTATGCTAGGATTGTATCAGGAACAAACCCTCACAGGAAACAGAAGAAGTGGAGCCAAGACCAACAACGACCCATAAATAGGTCGAAACATGTAAACGGGGTACGTTGAAATTTAACACAGGAAAGTCTTACCATACATATTCCGAAGTGATACAGTGTTAAAAGTTGTGTAATCAAGATGTATAATGTTTTTGAGATTTGTTAAAGTTTGGAGATGTTACAATGTTCTGAAAATCGTTGGAAAAATATACGAATATGAAAAAAAATATTTCTCAATAAGGAAAGAAATTAAAGAAAAACTACTGTTTCAACATAAAGTCAAGTTATGTGTACATGAGGTGTAAAAAATCAGCTGTGTAGCTTCAACAGTTTTGGACAAAACGTTCCTTATATATTTTAATTTAACGTTGTCAAGATAGGCGATTCCTTGTCTCGTTATGTACAGGAGAACATCCCCACCACTCGGCTGCATAGCGCGGACGTGGACGTCTTCCCCACGGAGGAATGCCGCGAGATGGCGGCCGCCCTCTGCCTCAAGCAGAAGATCCTGGACTGCAACATCTGCGGCGGCCTGCTGGAGGGCGGCAAGGGCCAGTGCAGCGTGAGTCACAAAGTGTTCCTGTATTAATGCAGTGATGTACTTGCCCGTCTATGAACAGGATCCTTCAGAAATAATTAGTGCATACGTAAGTCCTCTGTCCGTGTGCCCGATGCCCTTCCAATCGGCATACTGCCACCAGTGTTGCCATCAGTTGTTCATATAATCCCGTTAGATGGCTTTCGAAAACCCGCGATTTTCTAACAAAATCTCTAGATTTAATACGTATTTATTATTCAATTTTATAATAATAATAATAATAATAATAATAATAATAATAATAATAATAATAATAATAATAATAATAATAATCTATACTAATAATAAATCTGTAGCCGAAATTTTTCTGGTAATTTTCGATTTTCCAAACTTAATTGGTCCTAACATATATAATTAACCACCCTGAAACCGAAAATCGCTTTTTTTAAATTTTTGTTTGTGTGTCTGTCTGTCTGTATGTTTGTTACCTTTTCACCCGATAATGGCTGAATGGATTTCGATGAAAATTGGAATGTAAATTAAGATCGTTGTAACTTAGATTATAGGCTATATGGCATTCAAAATACGTTATTTAAAAGGGGGGTTATAAGGGGGCCTGAATTAAATAAATCGAAATATCTCGCTTATTATTGATTTTTGTGAAAAATGTTACATAACAAAAATTTCTTTAAAAATTATTTCCGATAAGTTTTATTCTTTGAAAAATTTTGATAGGACTGATATTTAATGAGATAAATGAATTTTAAATTAAAATAACTGCCATCTAAGGCCGTGTAATGAAATAAACAAATGACTTCGTCTATAAGGGGCCTTGGTCAACAACAATCGAGAGCTATGATCATAGCCTACAGAGAATGTTTCTGTGTTCGTATGAAGCAATATCGGAAGCTAAATTAACCGATTTGTATAATTAATTATTATTTCACCACGGAAAGTGTAGTTTCTCTAGATGGACATAATGCTATAATGTTATTACAGCAACTTCTGAGTGAATTGAGGACAGGTAAGATTAAAATAGCTTCTTATGCACAGAAAACTCGATAGGTTATTCTGTATATTCATTTCCTGTATTTCTTATAATAATGTTTATGAACATATTCATTTTTATCTCAGAGAATTAACGAACAACGAGAGTGTATTGATTTAGTATGTAGTAATAGTACGTTAGCTTAGCAATCCATTATTTTATAATTCAAATTTTAACTATGCTCAATTGAATCGTGTTAAAATACATAAAATACATATGCAGTAAATGCAATGCAAAAAAATTGGGTAATGAGCCAAGCAGATTATGTTGCGCTGTTGTAAAAGTTGTTCCTCCTGAGATTCAAGAGCTCCCACAGCAAATTAAAAACTTTCTAATTCGAGTACATCCGTTATCAACACACTTTTTCATAATATAATATAATATAATATAAACATAATAATAAATCTGTAGCCAAAACTTTTCTGTTAATTTTCGCTTTTCCAAAAATAATTGGTAATAACAATTAAGAAACATGTTAAAGGAATTGTCATTGCACCAAATGAGTGGTCTCTGGATCAAAATGATCGCATTTTAATTATTTAAATACAATTTAAATTAAGTAACATATTAAACGATTTATCCTTCTATCAAACACGAATGTTCCCTGAATCAAATGTCCCATTTTAATTATGTAATTACTTTATATTTATTTCTAACGGGTGCAGCGGAGCGCACGGGTACGGCTAGTAATAATAATAATAATAATAATAATAATAATAATAATAATAATAATAATAAAATAAGTGGTATAGCGCACAAGTGTAACTTCGCAGAAGCTGGTCAATGAAGCTTTCGTTTCGGCACAGTGTAAGACATTCAATTTTACACGCATGCAATTAGTATTGATGAGAAGCACGTAATTTAAAAATCACTCACTCAAATTAGCAGCTCCTCTGGATCATCTCCATCTGAACCTTCTAACGCAGGAGTATAATACTGTGACTGTGAGGTCCCCGGGGTAGAGTAAGTTATTCCCAGCCTGTCCACTTTCATTTTTGTACATAGTCAAGGTACCTATTTTCTCCAAAATCTCTGGTAGTACCTGATAATTCTTGCAACACTTGTTCACGTGATCCAGACCTGCCCGTATTGTCAGAATTACATCCATTAATTCTGTCCCCATCCGTTTTCGTAGACTTCACGACATTCATCATACTAAAAAATATTCTCTTCACTTGAGCATTACACCAAGAAAACAATAATATCAAGCAATTCTTGAAAAGGATTTATATTAGATGCGTCCCTGTAAATGGCTACTTACTTACTTACTTACTTCCAATGGCTTTTAAGGAACCCGAAGGTTCATTGCCGCCCTCACATAAGCCCGCCATCGGTCCCTATCCTGTGCAAGATTAATCCAGTCTCTATCATCATATCCCACCTCCCTCAAATCCATTTTAATATTATCCTCCCATCTACGTCTCGGCCTCCCCAAAGATCTTTTTCCCTCTATATGCATTTCTGGATTCGCCCATAGTGCTACATGCCCTTCCCATCGCAAACGTCTGGATTTAATGTTCCTAATTATGTCAGGTGAAGGATACAATGCGTGCAGGTAAATGGCTACTTGGCTCCAGAATTCAATTGTGTTTGTCTTCACGTAGCCACTCTTTACGAAACCGTTGCTGATCTTGAGGCCCCACATCTCAATTATTTACGGATAAATAGCACAGAGAAAGGTTTAACGATATCGTACCGGTATAGTTATAAAACGAGTAATAGTTAACACTGTCATGGTACACGTCTTACACAAATTATATTCTTTAAGCAATTGAATTTAGTCTGAATGTAATTTCTAATATATTATATTATTATAACATGTGAAGTACTAGTGTACGGCGACAGCAGATGTTCGATGTTCAACGTTTAATTAGAATGCCACCACACTTACATATTTTTACTGTACGATTGTTAATCAACCAGTATTAAACTTGGAAGAACAACAATAACGCTAATATAAATATTTTATTTTCAGAAACTTCAAAGATTAAAAACCGCTAGTATTCCCGCTAAGCGGAATGATATAATTTTACCCGCGAGACGGTTATCCAAAAAAGCTAGATTTAGCGGGAAAACCGCTGAATTGGCAACACTGACTGCCACTCTTCTGATTCAGGGCGATTCCGGGGGGCCGCTGCTGGTCGACAATCGGCAAGTCGGCATCATGTCGTGGTCGTACAAGCCTTGTACGAGTGGTCGCTTCCATCTTGGCGTGCTGACGAAGGTGGCGCCTTACTTGGACTGGATAAAGGAAAGCACGCCAATGCAAGAAGTGGATGAGGAGCCCAGTCTGTGACGTGCGGGCCTCTGGCTGGTTCTTGCATTCCATTACAGAAGTGTGACAGGAGTACCGAGGTGCTATAAATCTAGAGACGTCATCAGCATCCCGGACACGGAAAAAGTGGTTTTTGACGTGTCGTCTGTTCTTGTGTGTGCAGAGATTTCTCTTTTAAAACTGTGAGCACTTCGCCCACATGCATACATAGGCCTGCTAGGCAATCATTAGGAAACTGAACATCTGTTGGCACATTTTTTTGTTAAAAGTAAAAATAATAACAATAATAACAAGATTTAATCCAATTTTCCTCTAACTAGTTTATCCGTTCAATATTTCTGCCACATGAACTGACAAGTGCAGCAGTGTAGACATGATTGTTCGTTAACATTATGACCCCAGCAGACGAAGAGACTTTCACCTGAAGATGTCTTGCGAATTGCTGTGAAGCAAAGTAACCGTACAGTAACTTCATGAAAGAGGTGAAAAGATCTTCATTTTTAGTAGACCTACGCGCGAGTGAATTATCCAAAGAAATGAAAACTCACGTGACATTGCAATAAGATTATTCGTGAATATTATATTCATAAGTGATTTAAAAAAAATTACCGGTACCGGTGTATGATATGGATGAACAAGTACTCATATCTCGGAAGATATTAATTTTAGGACCCTGTTTATTACACTCTGTTTTCTTGTGGTCATGAATAATACCACCTCTCAGAATATGGAATGCCCTTTTTAGTACTCCGTATAAAAAAATAACAGCAAAATATGTTTATGTACACAGGTCACAGTTTTAAACTAATACTGTTTGATTTGTTTCGGTTATCCAAGGACTTTGTTAACGCGGATATCGCCATCTATGTGTACAAATTATATCTATTCATGTCTACTGTTTCAGAGATTATAGAAATTTCAAACGGTAACATTTTTAGGATCAGAGTTGAAAATTTCAATCACTGGTCCAAGCAACACTGCAAGCTATAAAGCAGACAGCCCTAGTGGCAATACGCGATTGTTTAAGTTACGGCGCATACACACAGAAGTACTTACTTACTTATTTACTAGCTTTTAAGGAACCCGGGGGTTCACTGCCGTCCTCACATAAGCCCGCCATCGGTCCCTATCCTGAGCAAGATTAATCCATTCTCTATCATCATATCCCACCTCCCTCACATCCATCTTAATATTATAATATTATCCTCCCATCTACGTCTCGGCCTCCTCAAAGGTCTTTTTCCCTCCAGCCTCCCAACTAACACTATATGCATTTCTGGATTCGCCCATACGTGCTACATGCCCTGCCCATCTCAAACGTCTGGATTTAATGTTCCTAATTATGTCAGGTGAAGAATACAATGCGTGCAGTTCTGTGTTGTGTAACTTTCTCCATTCTCCTGTAACTTCATCCCTCTTAGCCCCAAATATTTTCCTAAGCACCTTATTCTCAAACACCCTTAACCTATGTTCCTCTCTCAAAGTGAGAGTCCAAGTTTCACAACCATAAAGAACAACCGGTAATATAACTGTTTTATAAATTCTAACTTTAAGATTTTTTGACAGCAGACTGGATGATAAAAGCTTCTCAACTGAATAATAACAGGCATTTCCCATATTTATTCTGTGTTTAATTTCCTCCCGAGTGTCATTTATATTTGTTACTGTTGCTCCAAGATATTTGAACTTCTCCACCTCTTCAAAAGATAAATTTCCAATTTACTACACACAGTAGTACCAACATTAATAGTTCAGCGTCTATCTTGCATTACACGGAAACTGTTGCTCTTTTATTGTCCTTGCAACACTCAGCTATTCCATTCAAGTTAACAATTTCGCGTTCAAATCTCTGTAAATCTAAATTCGTGCCTTTTGCTTTGAATTGAAGTTGTTGGGTGTAACTCACACTTAGAAAGTGGTTTCCAGTGCAGACAAAAGCTAGAAGGGGTTTCAACTTAATCTCTGAAAGTAACGTGGGCGAGGTGTCAGTTTCGGCCTCGTAAACGAATGGTAATGAACTGCACATACTGCTAGTCGCACACCTCCCGAAATGCAAACATGACAATATTAAACTGCGGTTTTCCTCAACGTGAAGTCCATCTTTATTACGAAATTAGCAGATTTTGCGTCATTGACGTCACTGCCTACGTCATATGTAGAAGACTTTTACTCCCCACCCCTGCAAAAAATTACAATCTTTTTATGTAACTTGTGCATTTTACCATCATACATATACATTTCTGTAATTAGCTTTGTAATATTGGTCACGGATTCGATTCCCGGCGAGGTCACAGATTTTGTCCATTGATTTAATCCTTCTGGCCTTACTCCGCCAGCCTTCAAGAGTACACCGCGGTGAAACTTGGTCATTTAGGTAAAAAAAAAATACGATTTTCCATAAAAGCCATTTAAAATTTCTTAAGGTCTAAAGTAGCATTCCACTAAATTTAATGCCAATAGAGCTCTCCAATTACCTGTTAAAGTTAGAATAAACTGCACGTGTGAACTCTTTTTTCTCGGCTTGTACATGCCTTTACTAAAATGCTAATCTTCCTACAAATGTCGCAGATGCATGATTTTTTGTGGATATTCTTCAATGTGTGCCTAATAACATTTTGCTATCAAGACTTCCTTTAGATTTCATATTTTCTTTTTATATATTTGTTATGTGCTTTAAATATTGGGAATTTTTTACACTCGATTTTTTTCTTATTTTTGTTTTTTCCCCTTGGTAATGAAATGTAAACCTTTTAGAGCAAGATTTGTTTTTGAGCATCTGGCAGGTATGTAAACAAAATTTTGGACAAAAATGGTTGAAATTTGTGGGCAGAGTAACGATTTTTCAAAATACCATTTAAATTTACACAAAGTGTGGCGAGTTAAAAGTTAGGTTAGGTTAGGTTAGGTTAGGTTAGGTTAGGTTAGGTTAGGTTAGGTTAGGTTAGATTACATTACGTTACGTTAGATGAGGGGATTGCTAATTGACGTGAGCCGTCGAAAGTGACAAGATCAGATACGCTAATGAGGGGATAGCTAGTGACAGGAGGTTCTGACAAGATTGAAGGGTGAAAAAAGCGTTGAGCGACTTTCGCCGATTTTGGAATAGACAGCGACGCACTTGAACTGCCAACATAGAAAACAAACACTCAATCGCTTTCACCTTCATCTTGACGGGATACTAAAGTCTAACCTAACCTAACCTAACCTGCGTTGGTGTCTATTCCAAAATCGGCGGAAGTCGCTCAACGCTCGTTTAACCAATATTCGTTCAGTGGGCGGTGGATACTCTGTATCGACCCTAATATGTGCCAAATATGTACGACAAACTCACAAACACAGCAACTTCAGTTAACTATATCGCACACTGAAGTCTATCAAAGGATAATCTTAAAGTCCCAAATACTAACTAGCCAGATAAAATGAAAATTATTGCTTTCCGCTCAATTTTAATTGTTTGTATAAAGTCTCCAAGACAAGTCAAGGAATTAAATAATTACCGACATAGCTCGCGCAAGAAACGATTACCGAAACCCAATGGTGGCGTTGCTGTCTGTTTTGACGTGTGTATGTAGGCACTCCGAGGGGGGAGAGGTGCGAGCCGATGGAAGTCTCTTCCAAGAATATCAACAAATGAGGACATCGTTGTGAAAATAAAGAACGTCGCAAGAGAAAAATTCGAAGCTAATTAAACGCGCAACATATGTTTACGAATGAAATAATAATACCGTGCGATACAAGACACGCATTCACATGCAATGGAACAAACTAAAGTCGTAATGTAACTATCACAACGCAAGACTGATTCTATCGATGTCATTTCTCTTCCGACTGTACTCTCGAATATCTTTCAAGTTATCTCGTGACCTTTCCTGTCGCCCGCTCTTCCTTATCGCAGTGTTTGATTCGCATTCCTTCCGTCGGTAACCCGTACTTTCGAGACCTATACTTAGTATAGCCTAGACTAATCGTATGCAGCATGAAAAGTGTAGGCCTAACCATTTTCAGGTCTCTAATTTGAATAGTTCAGGAAACTGAAACTTCACCTGGATGTATATTTAACGGAAATAAGTACCGGGGGTATTTCTTGGGGGGGGGGGGGAAGGCGGCGGTTACGTAGGACTGACATCCCTGTCTTTACTAAGTGCCGATTGTTTTCCGTACCTCCCGTCTCCTTATGTGCTTTGATGGCTTGTAATATGAGCAACATAACCTAATTATCTCGACAAAATATGCACAGTTGAGTATACTGCCGTTTAAATTAAAAATCACAAATTAAAAATAAAATCAGACTGGTTACATTGTGTATAAGTTAAGTAGCTTTACTCACCCATTGTCACCGCTGCCTCCGATAGTAAACGAAGATATACTAGCCTAAATGTAAGCAAAACACAAACGCACACACTTCCATCGTTAACAGCATCTTGCAGTGTTCACGGAATTCACTGTTTAATAGCTTCATATTACTCGTTGGACCGATTAGACTGACTCTAGACACGGCTTACTACTGAACTGAACTCGAAACTGGTTCCGTGCTTATGTATAGACTCACTCTAGTCTGTCGTAACTCTGTATGTAGCTCACACACACTGGCTCTCCAATCCAACTTATCGCAAATTTACGAACAAGCACGATTTGTGTTCATAAGCCGTGCTTACATTTGACAAAATGGCTGAAAGATTTTTATGTTTATGAAAGTGATCCAGTATACATAGCTATAACCTCTGTGATCAGAAAAACAAAGAAAAGATCTCACGGCCACACTGATCGCTTCAAAAATCACAAACATTATTCTAAGCAGTATTTCTTTTAAGCGTTCATGGGTTATAGGAAATCAAACAGCTCTACTCTTTGACTGGCCACGCGTCGTAAGATTTTCTCAAATAAAAGGCATCTTAAAATAAAAACAATACTTTTCAATTCGCTTCATTATTTTCTGCTATGCAACTCTAGAAGGACCGTACTGGTCGTTCTACCACGTGAGCACTATTTAAGGATATACAAGTCACACGGAATATATGTTAGCTCCTTTATCTTGCGCGGGATTTATACAGTTTTGATTATTAAACTTCTATGAAACAATCAAATCACTAACAAGAATATGAAGAGAATTATAAATGTTTTTTTCCTTAAAACATTGGCACTGTCATTTTGACCTGTAGCAGCTATTGTTGTAAAAACATATAAAAACGTTTTCTTCCACTCTTGAGGTAAATACGTCTTTAAAATTAAACTCATGTACGGGACAGAAACGGCGAAGTAATATGTGCAGGGTGATCCATTCCGACAGTAAACTTCATGAATAATATCGGTTACACCTCTTCCAGTCAATACGGTCCCTACGTCTATTTAAACATTTCTAGATAAAATAAGGAAGGATCAGAAAGAAAAAATAACTACGAAACAGCAATTACTAACAGACCATGTCCGAATAAGACATCCTGTTAGGAAAAGTTACTGGAGGAAATCACAGTTTACTGCCAACAATATAAAGGCATCCTCAGGGCCTTGAGCTACCGGTTAAGACCACAAACAACCGAACTGAATGAGGCTGAGGAGCGATGGTTGTGGAAACCTTCGAAGTTACTCACGATCCAACAGTAATATCTTAGAAGTCAATCTCGATAAAATATAATGCATTATTGCACAGGATGTATCCTTGTCTCTTGTTTATAAACTTACATAACAATTTGACATCACCAAATTAGACGTAGATCCTATTTGACGTGTAGGCCTATCAATTAGACCAAAACGTGTCACTTCTTTTATTAGAACTACAGTACTATCATTGGACTCATTTTATTGAACTTTCTGTCATTAGACATATATGTAGATGAGTTGACCAGGGAATGGAAAGAACAATTGAACACACATTATTTGCTAATGATACAACCTTAGACACATTACTGTTTGCAGGTAACCAAATCGTAGTTGCCGACTCGGAAGATAATATGCAAAGAGCAATATACAAATTAGAAAAACTTTCGAAAACATATAATTTGAAAAAAAAAAAAAAAAAAAAAAAAAAAAAAAAAAAAAAAAAAAACGTTTTAGCATTCTCTGGGTCAAATTCCATCAGATCAAAAATAGTTGTAGATAATCATATATTAGAACAAGTTAGCTCTTGATTAATTAGGTTGCAACCTCTCTCACATTTCCTCTAAGGATTTTGATTATAAAAGGCTAAATATCAGAAACTCATCAGCACTACTAAAAGAACACTGTTGAAGAAGGTTAGAACTCAGACTGTTTTAAAATTTTACAAAACACTAATCGTACCAACACCATTATATGGTTCTGAAACATGGACACTCACCTCACAGCAGATCAGAAGACTAGAAGCAGCAGAGATGCGACTCTTAAGGCCACTAGCAGGTTATACACTTCTTGATCACCAAAGAAACGAGGATATTCACAACATATTAAAAATACAAAACATAACTACAATTTTAGATACATACAGAAGAAATTGGTACGACTATGTGATCAGAATGCCCCCAGAAAGAATACCACAAAACATCCTAAACTACACACCAAGAGGAAGGAGAAACATCGGCAGACCGAAGAAGCGTTGGAGGGACCAGCTGAATCCAGGAGACGGAACAGGCCCAACGGCCCAATCCGAAGAGCATTTGATGATGACAATTATTTCTTTAGACCTACTGGCTGGATCGTTATACCATATAGGTCTAAATTATTTTTTTTAATTCACTGTTAACTGTCATCTATTAGTGCTTTCTGGCTGAGCTCACTGATGGCGTTACTTGTCAACAATGTGATGTTGAAACATGTGTTCAAGTTTCTGGGCAGCGACAGTCCTGATATATTGTGTTCTATATTGAAGATTGGCTAATTAATAACCCGGCACACTCACTATCACACTCACATTCATACGAATTTCCAGACTTTAGATAGGCTACCCCGGGAACGTCTGTATTGTGTGAACCTTAAATTCCACCGCCTGATAAATTGCTTAGGCTACAGTTCTGCACGAACATTTAGAAAATGCCACCAAATATTCTCGTTCTTGTGTAACGTTAGTTGCACGCTTGGAGTATTGGAATACTGGTTTAAGTGACGTCACGGGGGTCCTCATAGATAACACAACGTATCGACATGAAACACCTAAAGCTACGGACTGATTGCAAGTTTCCTGCATGACTACAATTTCCGAGAACTCTGCTCAAACGTCCGATTATTTTATTATAATTAGGCGTAAATAATGATTGCGATATGCGTCTTGGTTTCGTCATAATGCTTCGGTACTATCGTGGATTGCCATGTACAGGTTATCGCGACATTACCACAATGCAGTGTTGAAAAACTTAGCATCATTTTCATTTGTCAAATAAAATTATCTTTGAGAAATATTAACTTTCACAGTATCTATACCTTTGCGAGCCAATTCAGATTCCAGATTAATGAAGTGAATTTCAGAATACGTCGCATGTAATTCAGATTGTGTAACTGAAATTCAGGAAAGGTCAACTGCATTTCAGAAAGCGTCAAACGCAATTCAGAAATGAATTGTAATTAAGATTAATGAATTAATGTAATTAAGATTGCGCAATTGAAATTCCGAATAGATAATTTGGTTGGTAATCAAGACAATCAGGGTGTCTACCACAGTTTACAACGCTTTCTGTATTGGGCTCACAATTGGTTGTTTTCTGACTTATATCGGATGCTTTATGATTTATAATTAATAATAATAATAATAATAATAATAATAATATAATCCGTGGCGCTACAGCCCGTGAAGGGCCTGGACCGACCAGCCGGCTGCTGGCCTCACACCCATATGCCGAAGCAGAGGTGGACGATCATCCAACCAGGATGGAGGTATCGTATGGTTAGCACGATGATCCCCCCAGCCGTTATAGCTGGCATTCGCAACCGGATTTCGCTACCTATCGTAGCTCCCCAAGTGCATCACGATGCTGGGTGGGCACCGGTCCCATACACTGGCCGAAATTTCATGAGAAAATTTCTTCCCCCATGAGGACTCGAACCAGCGCGCATTCCGTAACGCGAGTCCCAGGCGGGATGCCTTAGACCACGACGCCACGGCGCGGGACTGATTTATAATTTAAAAAATCTAAATTACAGCTGATCTTTCCTGAAATTCACACAACACATCTTCGCAAATCCCCGGAACACAAACAACAGAACAACACTGGAGAAACTACCACCAGCCCCCACCACCAAACTAAAACACACAAACAAAACCGCAAACACTGTTGGAAATTTGAATACTGTCTGAGAGGACACACGACAGCAACAGAGAGGCAGATCAATAAAACAACACCACACCATGAAAGTCTACATAACCATTCAGACGCTTCTGCCACCGGAAGGGGAAACTTAAAAACATAAAAAAATGTATGTATGTATGTATGTATGTATGTATGTATGTATGTATGTATGTATGCACAGTGTTCTGCCCAAGAGCAGGTCTTTAACTGCAAACCCAGCATTTCCCATTCTTGCTTTCCTCTTAATCTCCCCATGTAATACCTTAACATTGTCTATCAACTGATATCTTTTACCCCGAACTCTTGTCCCGTTCACCATTCCTTAAGCATCGCAAATTAACAAATTAGGTCTACACCAAAATAATTAAAAAAAAAAGTAAAAAATAAAATAAAATAAAATAAAATAAATAAAAAGCCAATCACTGCACTCACACACGTACTGGCACTTATGCCAGAAATAGTGTCATACACAGTATGTAAATATATATTTATTATTATTTATGTACAATGGCTGGAGAGGGCATCCTGCGCGTATAAGGCCCTAAAAGGCCTGTGGCTGAAAGCCAGAAATGTCAATAAACATCAACATCAACTTAATTAACCTTAAATACAATTGGGCTGTCCTGAATGGCAGCTGAAAAAGGTGTAGAGCAAACACAGATTACTGAAATAATTCTGTAGTCATGTTTATGTACGGAACTCGGATCACAAAATGATTCGTGCTGACGTGCACAGCTCAGCTCAGGTCACGTGTCTGCTGATCTGGAACACGGACGCGGTGTTGGCCGTGGTGGAGGCCGACTTCGGCGCGCTGCGCAAGAAGCCCGGCACCCAGAAGCGCCGGAAGCGCCGCCGGAAGTTGGCGCAGGTGCAGCAGAGAGCCAAGGGGTTCACCATCGCGTTGGCGAAGGACAGGCAGTACAAGTCTAGCGCCACCCACGCCTGCATGCCGTAGTCCGCCCACACGTCCAGGTACACCAGCACGCCGTTCACGAAGTAGGGACCGTTGCTCAGCGCGTACACCACGGTCAGGGCGACCAGCACGCGAGCGCTGCGCCTGCGGGCCCTGCGGTGCGCGCCCTGGCCGAGGGGCTCCCCCGGCATGTCCCTGGCACTTCGGGCCAGACGAACCGCCGTCGCGGTGTAGGTGCCCGCTATCACCAGAATCGGGGCCGCACAGAACACGGCGAAGTTCCAGTAGGTGACCAGCTCGATGCTGCTGACGTACGAGCACTTCCCGTCGGCCGTCACGCCCCACGAGAGCGCCACCGGCGCGGCGCAGGCCAGCCCCAGCGCCCAGACCACGGCCACGTGCAGAGCGGCGACGAGCGAGGCGCGGCCGAGGCCCGGTGACGTCACGCTGCGCAGGCGGAACACGCTGAGCGCCGCCACCGAGAAGACGCTGAGGCCGGTGAAGCAGCCCATGAGGTAGCCGGCGGGCTTGCAGGGCGCCAGCGGGGCGCTCAGCGTGCCGGCGCGCACCAGCACCACGTCCAGCAGGAACAGGGACACGTTGAGCAGCAGGTTGAGCAGGTCGATGACGGCGATGTTGAGGATGAGCGCGTTGGACGCCGTGCGCAGCTCAGCGTGGCGCGCGAACAACAGCAGCAGGGTGGCGTTCGCCGGCACCCCCACGGCCAGCAGCAGCCCCAGCAGGGGCAGCTGGAACGCCTGCGCGTGCGCCCTGTAGCAGGCCTCCGAGTCGTCCATTGCCGAGAACGGCACGGCGATACTGAGCGGGGAAGCCCGGCACTTCCTCCAGCAGAACCTGTTCTTGGCAGCGCGCTTCCTCTGTCAACAGACCAAGTTGCGCAACAGCAGCTGACATCACGCCAAGCACGCTCCCTGACTCAGCCAGTGTCGGTTCCCGCATATTTAACGCACCAGACTCAAAGAAGAGCAAGTTGACTCGCAGCACACGCATCCTCCAGCAGGGATCGAGCCCGGTCCTTCACCGTGAGATGGTGGCTATCACTTTGCTGCTACTTAAACCGCGCACCGGAACTCGCTGACCTCTGTCCTCACTTCACTGCATATCTTTTCTGACACTTCCATTCCTACACCCGGCACAAAAGAAATGTTTAACCAGTTCAAACAACGTCAACATCAGCTAGAAATCAAGTCCCTATGGATTTCTAGCCAGGAATCATCAGCTAGAATGTCATAGATTGGACTTGTTATAAATCTGGTCATCAGCTAGGATGTCATAGTTCGGAATTATTATAATTCTGGTCATCAGCTAGAATGTCTAGTTTGGACTTGTTATAAATCTGGTCATCAGCTAGGATGTCATAGTTCGGAATTATTATAATTCTGGTCATCAGCTAGAATGTCTAGTTTGGACTTGTTATAAATCTGGTCATCAGCTAGGATGTCATAGTTCGGAATTATTATAATTCTGGTCATCAGCTAGAATGTCTAGTTTGGACTTGCTATGAATCTGGTCATCAGCTAGGATGTCATAGTTCGGAATTATTATAATTCTGGTCATCAGCTAGAATGTCTAGTTTGGAGTTGTTATAAATCTGGTCATCAGCTAGGATGTCATAATTCGGAATTATTATAATTCTGGTCATCAGCTAGAATGTCTAGTTTGGACTTGGTATAAATCTGAATCTGGTCATCAGCTAGGAAGTCATAGTTCGGAATTATTATAATTCTGGTCATCAGCTAGAATGTCTATTTTGGACTTGGTATAAATTTGGTCATCAGCTAGGATGTCATAGTTCGGAATTATTATAATTCTGGTCATCAGCTAGAATGTCTAGTTTGGACTTGGTATAAATCTGAATCTGGTCATCAGCTAGGAAGTCATAGTTCGGAATTATTATAATTCTGGTCATCAGCTAGAATGTCTATTTTGGACTTGGTATAGATTTGGTCATCAGCTAGGATGTCATAGTTCGGAATTATTATAATTCTGGTCATCAGCTAGAATGCCTAGTTTGGACTTGTTATAAATCTGGTCATCAGCTAGGATGTCATAGTTTTGAATTATTATAATTCTGGTCATCAGCTAGAATGTCTAGTTTGGACTTGTTATAAATCTGGTCATCAGCTAGGGTGTCATAGTTTGGACTTATTACAATTCTGATCTTCAGCTAGGATGTCATAGTTTGGGCTTCCAGTTACGAAGCTGGCGATGAATTCGGCGTGATATTTTGGGTCAATGAAACTGATTTTCACTGCGTCGTCATCCATCATTCTCAGCTTCCATTCATTCTGTAAAAACACGCAAATTTAATGAGCGCTGTCTCATGAAAAGAAGTCAAATAACAATGACAACTAACTTACGTATAGTATTGGAAACAGAAATTCCTCGCAGTTTTCTACTTTACGTATTCCTACTCTTAAGCCTTGGTTTATCTTACTACTAGTCCGGATTTGTGCGTCGGCTCAGAAAAACTAAGGCTTTAGATTTAGCTTGCAACCATCAGTGAAGACAAAGGAAATGGTGGGTGTTATTGATATTGTTGTTAATGTTTTTATGGAAGTTATTGCTATTGTTGTATTTATTTCTTATTGATACAGTTGATCTTATTGTTATTGCGATCGCATTTTATTGTAGTATTTACAGTTTTTGTTATTGTACTCAGTCCTCTTTGCTATTGTTGATCTTACTGTTGTTGAGATTGTATTTTATTCATTTGTCTTTGTTGTTCACTTCAACACTTGTATTTTACTGTAACATTTTACATTTGTTATAGCTATTCCGGCTGTTCCAAGTTATAGTTGTGGTATTCTGCTTTCAATTGTAGTCTACAGATTAATCAGCGCCGAAATTCAACGTGGACGGGGACTGGCAATCCTATTAGAAAGGTTTTTGGTTTTTTACCTGCAGTAAATCTACGACACAGGATCAATAACTTTACTTCCCTTCCAGGGAAAACAATGCTGCTTTATTGCTAGCCTTTAAAATAAATGGCTCTAGCAAGGTTTGAATCCAGGAACCCAGTACGGTTGCCACTGGACCACAGGGAGTATTCAGAGGAGATCCTGAACAGAGTGGGCGCCATGCGTCCACCTGAATGGCGCCCAAGATGGAAGTTGCAGCCTACCGAGCTCAGTCATACCGCGCTGTGTTGGAGAGGTGGGCCATCGAACTCTTACGACATCAATCCACTTTTCTCGTGAGAATTTAGTCATTCATTTTTATGTCAATGGTTTCCTTACACCACACACCCACTTGTCTTGCGAGTCTTCCCGGATATTTAGCGACGTGACAAGTTCACTTCCCGCCAACAACATAAGGAAAAAAGCCATTCAGTTTCCTTTCCAATTAAACTAACACATCTTTTGTGGATAATAGTAATAACTGATGATGATGATGATGATAATAATAATAATAATAATAATAATAATAATAATAATAATAATAATAATAATAATAATAATATATTTCACTTTACCTGGCAGAGTTAAAACTTTTCAAGCCTTCCTTTTCACAATCAAGTCTACATATGGTACATTAGAAATGTACAGAGAACTATTAGAATTTAATAATTTATAAATTAAGGTTAATTAGATATTTGAATAAAACTACTGTTTAACGTATTAAGTGAAAATCAATTCAGTAAACTAATTTGGAAACTTAGAGGAGTCCAGAAAAATTGCCTGTCATTTCTTTACAGCGATCAGTTTCAATGCTGAATAAACTCTGCAGTTGAAAACGTCGTTAAATGAACTACTATCCACCATCACCACAATCAACCACCATCACCACAATCAACCACCATCACCACAATCAACCACCATCACCACAACAATCACCACCATCACCACCACCAACTATCACCATTACCACAACCAACCAACATAATCACCACAACCGACACCACCAAAACCATCACCACCACCAACCACCACTATTACCATAACCATCCGCCATCATCACCACCAACCACCATCACCACAACAATCACCGTCACCACAACCAAGCACTACCAACAAGACCACCAACCAACACCATTACCACTGCCAACCATTACCAGCACCAACCACCACTACCACCAACCCCATCACCACCAACCACCACCATTACCACAACCACCACCAACACACCAACCAAGCACTACCATCACCACCACTATTATCACCACCAAGCACAGCCAACCATCACCAGCACCAACAACCACCATCACCACCACCAACCACCACTATTACCATAACCATCCACCATCATCACCACCAACCATCACCACAACAATCACCACCATCACCACCTCCAACCACTTTCATCACCACCAACCATCACAATCACCATCACCAACCACTACCATCAATCATTACCACCAACACACCAACCAAGCACTACCATCACCACCACTATTATCACCACCAACCACAGCCAACCATCACCAGCACCAACAACCACCATCACCACCACCAACCACCACTATTACCATAACCATCCACCATCATCACCACCAACCACCATCACCACAACAATCACCACCATCACCACCTCCAACCACCTTCATCACCACCAACCATCACAATCACCATCACCAACCACTGCCATCAATCATTACCACCAACCACCACTACCAACCACTACCGCCACCAACCACCATCCCAACCAGCGTCACCAACCACGACCAATGATCACCAACCACAAATCACCACCACCACTATTACTACTACTTTGGTTATATTTGCTCGTACTTGCGAAACCAATACAGTGAAACATTAAAAAATCATTTACATCGACCACAGTGAAATACTGAACATGGAAAGGACATCAGGCAGAGATCTGGGGAACATGAGAGGAGCCGAGCAACGTTCACTGAGCGGGGCGACAACCCTAACAAAGCACAGAGCATCATGGCGGGCAGAGTAGGCCTATTCCGACAGCCTGCAGACTAGAAAAAGAAGGCAGTGCTGAAACTTTACCAGCAGGCTGTATCTGTTCCTGGGCAGCAGGAGTTGATGGCCAGCTAACAGCTCGAAGGCGTCTATCCTCTCGCACCAGGGCCAGATCATGTAGTCCAGCATGCCGGCCACCTCGCCTGGGAACAGAACACAAGCCAGTTTAAAAGTGGCTCTTGGCATGGGAAGGAAATTACATATTCCTGGGAATAACATGTCGGTTGCTATAGTACCATCGTGCTCTACCGTTTGCATATACGTCCGTTCCCATTTGCGCTGCATATATCTCGACATTTAGAATTTTCTCTCTTCACTCAACTTAACTCACGAATTTTTCCAATTTAACTTGTCGACTGCTCATTGTTACTCAATTTAAATTGTACCCTGTTTAGGTGCAAACAGTTTGGCATCAGTATGAACGTTCTATCGCTTCGCATTCTCGAGTTGCACTGCCTCGGCTGCCGCGCGACCTGCCAATTCGTACCTGAAATTCCCTTCCTTCTAGATGACGTCACTCGCTCGAACAGAAGGTCACGTTGGGTGCTTTTATCCTTCGTTTACTTTATTACAATAATGTTATGTCCTGCAGTTTAGAAATTATAGGCGCGACAAAACTGGCCTCAAAATGTGTCGATTGACATTCTGGGATGGTATCCTAGTACTGGACGTATTCATATCAAAAGTTGTTTACTTAAGAAATTTAACAAATCATTAGTGTTACAGGTGTCTGTATTCATGACGATATAAATGACTTCGTATCATAAATCAGGGACATGTATCACCAAAAGGAATTACAAGACAGCTTCTGAAACTGATCACATTTCAGGGCTAGTCAGTTCCTCATTTTATGTAATGGAGGTAGAGCTTCGAGTGGATCATGTAGCTACTTCCATATTCTCTCTCTTACAAGTTGGACACAACAGATGGATTTCAAAATAGCTCCTAGGAAACTCCAGGCAATGGAGCAGGAAGATGCTAACTTATGCTGCATGAAAGCTGACTGTGAAGGAAGAAGCACGCACCTCCAAAGAACGGCCTCCTCCTCGACGCCAGCTCCCTCTCGAACACGTCCAGGCCCGTCTGCACGGCTTCCAGATGCTCGTTGTCAGGGCTGCGCTGCAACTTCAGCAAGTTCCGGGCAACCTGGCAACACGTTCAGCCAGCATTTGAGAGTCTGTGTTTTGGGCCCCATTTCACAACAGCATGGTACAACATCACAAGTAAATTCGTACCAATTACGAGGACTGTATCCCAGATAAAGTGTAGTGTACAACAATACTCCATACTTACAGATTAAATTACCACTGTTCTGTTCCACAAGAGTAGCCTATAATTACACCCTGTGTAGGAATTTAGCATTTCCATACGAAAATTATGTATAAAAACAATGAAGAAATAACTTAATCAGTGGGAAACTAGCAGGCTTTGACAATGTATAAAACAAGAGAATGCCGTTTAAGTCAAAGCCTGATATTAATTGCTGTTAATAAATTTATAACAAGATAATAAAGAATTTTTTTTTCGTTGTTGGTAACTCTATAGCATCTATTAGATGCTTTATGGTTGTGCTAACAGATGGAGTTACTTGTCAACAATGTGACGCTGAAGCGTGTGTTCAGGTTACTGCCCAGCGACAGTCCTGATGTATTTTTATATTTGTGATGATTGGTTAATTAATATTAACCCGGCACACTCACAATCATACTCACATTCATACAAAAAATAAAGATTTATGTCAAAAAATCTTTCACCTCGAATGTCAAACTACTAATGAACAATGTGTGTAAATAAATTTTCATTAAGTTCTTACAAATAGTTTCTGAGAAAAAAAAAAGCTCTTATTTAATTATTATCAACTGAAAGAAAATAATCCTAGGTACTTAATGTAGGTATCAATCAATCAGCAGGGTCTGTTTTATGATTGGTGGAAAGTTTGTTTGTCTGTCTCCTACAGTTCAGGAGAAAACTCAGTTTATTTTGACGTGAAATAAAGGATAAGAAACAGCTGGCAATCCCTACCAAGTGTTCTTGGGTCCACCGCTCTGGAACACGAACACAGTGTCCATCAGACCACTGAGGACCGTACCTGACCGAAGTGTTCCACGAACATCCTTTCCTTGGCCTTGTGCACGAGGTCCTTGGGGTACAGGGGTCTCTGCGGGTACTTCTCGTCCAGATAATCTGCGATGACCAGGCTCTCGTAGAGGCAGTCCCCCGACTCCAGCTCGACGGCGGGCACCTTGCCCAGGGGGTTCCTCTCCAAGAACCACTCCGGCTTGTCCTTCAGGTGGACGTTCACCACATCGTACCTGCACGCGACGGCCATGTTAGTTCCGAGTGGGCACAAAGTTTACAAGGTCTGATTCTGAAGCGTGCGTCGTGTACTCACGGGATGTGCTTGGCGTCCAGCACGAGGTGCACTCTGTGGGCATAGGGGCAAAACCGCATGCTGTACAGGCGCAGCTTACCCTGCACCAGGGGTGGGTTGGTGGACCCTGAAAACAGTGCGATGCAAAAACACACCGTTCAAAAATCTTTATCGAGGACCTGGCTGTCTAGAACGGGATCGGTGACAGTGCTGGAGTCAGCCACAGACAGATGGCGTTCCGGACGACATATCGAATGAACTTCGTTTGATGTAGTAATTCCAAATCAAAAAGAAACAACTCATTTGGGAATACTTTTAAACCATAGACTTTCTTTTCAGCCTCACATGAATAAAATTGCTGCCAAAGGATATGCTATGTTTCAACGTTTGTATCCTTTATTCAAGTCGCCATCGCTGAGTTTGTGGACTAAGAAAACTGTCTATATAACAATAATCAGAGCTAGCCTCCTATATGCATATCCAGCTTGGTCATCTGTCAATGGGTCTCTACTGTGTGGTGTACAAAGAACAGTTCTGCGCACAATTGCTGGAGCTGATTACACAACATCCAATAAATTTTTATATGTAGTTTTGGACATAGCATCAATTGAAGACTTTTCGGAAAATTTAAAACTCAAATTTATACAAACATTGAAAAATCATCCAAATCCTCTGCTACAGAAGTTTAATCATCAAGCATAAACAATAAAACCCAAGTTATAGCCTACCAGCCATATCTTTTATAAATTCATCATGGGTTAACATCAAGGACTGAAGAACTAAACTGAACAATTTCAAAGTGATTATAAATTAAAGGAGGAGTCCAAAGCAAGTCAGCTTGATCTCCGTTCATATATACTTTCAGTGCAACAAGATGTTGCTTAGTTGGATCTTCGCTTTAGTGGAGCTAATACTTCCTAAAAAGCTAGTATGTCCGTCTTTTTGATGTTGTCAACTGTTAACAGAGTATCACTAAAGCAGAGATAAAATCAAAATGCTATATGGGAAATGCCTGTTATTATTCCGTTAATAAGCTTTTGTCATCCAATTTGCTTTTAAAAAAAACTGAAACTTAGAACTTATAAAACAATTATATTACCGGTTGTTCTGTATGGTTATGAAACTTAGACTTTCATTTTGAAACAGGAACAGAGGTTAAGGGTGTTTGAAAATAAGGTGCTTAGGAAAATATTTGGGGCTAAGAGATGAAGTTAGAGGAAAACTGAGGAAGTTACACAACGCAAAACTGCACGCATTATATTCTTCAGCTAACATTTTACTTACTTACAAATGGCTTTTAAGGAACCCGAAGGTTCATTGCCGCCCTCACATAAGCCCGCCATCGGTCCCTATCCTGTGCAAGATTAATCCAGTCTCTATCATCATATCCCACCTCCCTCAAATCCACTTAAATATTATCTTCCCATCTACGTCTCGGCCTCCCTAAAGGTCTTTTTCCCTCCGGTCTCCAACTAACATTCTATGTGCATTTCTGGATTCGCCCATACGTGCTACATGCCCTGCCCATCTCAAACGTCTATATTTAATGCTCCTAATTATGTCAGGTGAAGAACACAATGCGTGCAGTTCTGCGTTGTGTAACTTTCTCCATTCTCCTGTAACTTCATCCCTCTTAGCCCCAAATATTTTCCTAATAACCTTATTCTCAAACACCCTTAACCTATGTTCCTCTCTCAAAGTGAGAGTCCAAGTTTCACAACCACAAAGAACAACCGGTAATATAACTATTTTATAAATTCTAACTTCAGATTTTTTGACAGCAGACTAGATGATAAAAGCTTCTCAACCGAATAATAACACGCATTTCCCATATTTATTCTGTGTTTAATTTCCTCCCGATATTTGAACTTCTCCACCTCTTCAAAAGATAAATTTCCAATTTTTATATTTCCATTTCGTACAATATTCCCGTCACGAGACATAATCATATACTTTGTCTTTTCGGGATTTACTTCCAAACCGATCGCTTTACTTGCTTCAAGTAAAATTCCCGTGTTTTCCCTAATCATTTGTGGATTTTCTCCTAACATATTCATGTCATCCGCATAACAAGAAGCTGATGTAACCCGTTCAATTCCAAACCCTGCCTGTTACCCTGAACTGTCCTAATGGCATATTCTAGCGCAAAGTTAAAAAGTAAAGGTGATAGTGCATCTCCCTGCTTTAGCCCGCAGTGAATTGGAAAAGCATCAGATAGAAACTGACCTACATGGACTCTGCTGTATGTTTCACTGAGACACATTTTAATTAATCGAACTAGTTTCTTGGGAATACCAAATTCAATAAGAATATCATATAATACTTCCCTCTTAACCGAGTCATACGCCTTTTTGAAATCTATGAATAACTGATGTACTGTACCCTTATACTCCTATTTTTTCTCCATTATCTGTCGAATACAAAAAACATTAACATTTTAGGAACATTAAATCCAGACGTGACAATTTTTGCATAAAATTTATAGAAAAATATAGAAAGAGAAAGTTGCCAAATGATTCGATGTTACGGAAATACTATTTCAGTTTGCTACAAAAATGATAGACTACATAAGGGAAATGATAGCAGATAAAAAAGGTTGGGTCTCAATAAACAAAGCCAAAGGCTCTGCAAACAGATCTGTAGCAAACTCCACAGAGTTCATTACGAACATAATCAATACCGAACTTGGTCACTTACTTTAACAGAAAATTAAAACACGTACGTATTGTTAGTGTGTGAATGTGAGCGTTAAATTCTCAATAGTGACAAAATTCCTTAGATGTAAATTTCATAACGACTTGGCAGTGAATCGAACCCCGGCCGCCTTGGTGGAAGATCAGAGCTCCTCCTGAGTATGAGCCACTCGTAAGAGTTCACTGCAAAAATGATGGATGTCATTCTTCAGGAGAAGCAATTGAAATTTTGCACTGAAAGGCTTAATAATGTAAAACTATTATTACACATTAACTGCTAGCGTTCATGCTGTATGGCTCTGCAAGTCCACAGTAAGCCATAAACTATGTATTGCCAATAGAAAAGTCCACATTTTACTCCTAAATCCACGTTTTTTTAATGTCTTTAGCACAATTTTAACATTTGCTTCAAAACTTTAAGACAATCAATTACATTTTGAATGAGTTTTAGAGGTACTTTGGAACGACTTCAGAATACTGCGTAACTACATAATCATGTCGTTATTGCTTTATTAAATTATTTATTTTTGCTCCAGGAAAATATCCTTTTTATGTACGCCCACTTATTTATCTACCATTGTGCCATCAATAAAAAACATGTTTTAATCACTTTTAATTTGCACGGTCTTTGTACGCGGTTTTCTGAAGTATAGCGGGTACTTTCATAAAGGCGGATTTTTAAACCGCAACGAAATTACATTTATAATCCAGAGAAAAGTTTCGTGATAGTCTAAATAATGCGAGTACCAAATACCAAGCATGTAGCATTAATAGTTCCGAAGATATAAAAGTTTTTGTATGGAATAAAGCACGACATTAAAGTTACGACAAATTGCAATGTATTTTTCATAAATCAGAGTACGGTATTTTTAAGGGAAAAAAATGTTTCGAAAATGTACTGTCTTCCACTATCTTTAACCATTCTTTCTCCTGTCCACACCTGTGGAGTAACGGTTAGCACGTCTAGCCGCGAAACCAGGTGGCCTGGGTTCGATTCCCGGTCGGGATAAGTTACCTGGTTGAGGTTTTTTCCGGGGTTTTCCCTCAAACCAATATGAGCAAATGCTGGGTAACTTACGGTGTTGGACCCCGGACTCATTTCACCGGCATTATCACCTTCATCTCATTCAGACGCTAAATAACCAAAGCTGTTGATAAAGCGTCGTAAAATAACCTACTAAAATAAAAAAAATAAATAAATTCTTTCTCCTTCTGGGTTCATCTCGTTAAGTGCCGATTATTATAAATTCCTATCTGACTGTACGATTATCAACACAAAGGCTTAATATTATGTCACATGTTGAAATCTGTTACTGTTGACTGTAAATCTGACATAGATCTACAACAGTAGTCTAATTCCTGAACAGTAAACTGTTAATAATATTCATACTTCACCAATATCTTAATTAATATATTTTTCGTACCTCTGGCCAGGTGCCTGCTGTTGAGAACCGAGGACCAGGCGCGCCTCATCGCGACTGAACTGGGAAGCGCCAGTCATGCTCAGTGGGTGACCTTCACACACAGTAAACAAGTGCCAAGTGCATAGCGCAGGAGATATGAGAAGAATTACACCAAAACGAAAGATAACTAGGAACAAAGTGGCAAGGAAAGTGAAAATATCTTATAGGCCCTACTAACAACATCTTTCCCTGATTAACGTTACAGTTTCTTTACTGTGTTAATCACCACTTCACTTGCGTGATTCGGATTCCGCATATTGCGGATAGATGGCAGGAATGTGATTCATTTTTTAAGTTGCACACCACTTTGTTGGGCCACACAATGCATGATGTGTATCTGTGAAGAGTTATGTCGTGTACTAGGGTGAGTGTAAGGTAGGAAATGGTTAAGGATGATGGTAAGGGAGAAGAGGAAACCCGGTGCTGGCACATAGCCTACTCCTGTCGAATAGCACCAAGGGGGCCGCCAGGCTTAACGTCCCCATCCCATAGACGAATCACTATCAACAGTGACATATTCCTTCTCTTCATAAGCACTGCGGAGAGATTTGGGTTTCAACCCAGGCATATTGGTGCATAATCTAGTGATTAGTCTCGAGGCAGAAATTTTACATGAAAATTTCTGACCCTGCCAGGAATCGAACTTGGGCCAGTTAGTCTGGAGGCAGATGCGATACCAGAGCTAAGTCGGCAGTCATTACCTGGCTGACTAGTTTCAACATGGCGTTGATGATTTTTCGAAATTTTGCCATCAAGATAGGAAACATGTTAAATCTGAGAGAGAGAGGGGGGAGGGGGAGGGAGGGGGGGGAGAGAGAGAGAGAGGGAGAGAGAGAGTGTGTGTGTGTGTTTTTTTTTTTTTTCTATCAGATCAGTTAGTTACGCTTTGCAATTCACACCTTCCCATCATTTGAGAATGTGATATGCTTTGAATTTATTTTCATTCATTCATTCATTCAAGAATGTTCAAGTCCTGTAGGTGCAGGAAAGCAGCAGTAACAGCATCGTCTGTGCCACATGCAGTCCACCACTGTAAGAGGACCTCGATTCAGTTTTGTATCCTCTTCTCTTCACTCAAAAGAAAGCCTGAAATCTTGTAACATAAACAAGAAATCTCAGAACACTTCCAGTAACAGAAATATAAAATATCTTACCTGCTGCATTCCTTTGGTTAAATACACGATAAACAATGCAGATGAGAGTCATCGTCAGTAAGTCTTGCACGAATAATAGTCTTAATTGGTTTCTGTATTACATTACATTTATTTAATAAATTATTATTTTTGTTACATAACTAACTTTAAACATGTTTCCAGTGTACAACTCTATAAATATATGAAATGAGACAGTTAATTGTCTTATTAAATAAAAAAAGTTATCACAATTATTGCGTTTCTACAATACAAACTAGTTTCCAATGGAATATACGTACATATTTAGTAGGCTTACACAGAAAAAAAATTAATTCTGTTAATTTCTGGTTTTTATTTTTGTGAATGCAAAGAAATATTTACTTAATTCGTAGCTTTTTTCTAAAAATATATGTCTGTTAATCTTACAATACACTTTGAAATTCACATTGTAGAAATTTTAAGTACATAAGCCTACAAGAAATACTTCTCAAACAGGAGAGTATAACAACACTGCCACTTATCTTTCATTGAATATTTTTTCCTACGTACAGCTAACAAATCAAGTCAATGAAAACAAGGACTCAACTTAAAGTTAATGATAGCAGCAAAGTTAATTGTTACGTCATTTATGAGAAAATTACTTTCGGCATATCATACACTATTTAAAAAAAATAGTAGTTCTGAAACAGCACAAGAATTCTCACTTCCTGCATTACCACAGCCCTCTATATATATGTGTATGTGTGTGTAGAAGGCTGTGGCATTACATTAGTTTAGACCTGTTACGTGTTACTACTTTTAACATAGATGAGTTTTCAGTTGTAGGTGTGATGACGTTCGTCTTTTTATTCCAAGTGTCAGCAGGAAAACTGAATATGAAGTGAAAAGCAAACACATTTTACATTAACAACGACGTATATAAATAAAACCTGGAAGTGCTGGACAAATTTAGCCAATAAGAAGGGCTTCGTGGACAAATGGACTAGGACTAGTACCACACAAAGCTTCAGGGGTGGACACAAGTTTAAGTAAGACCAATGCAGTGTCCACTTTTACTTAAAAACGTGTGCTGTCATCTTGAGATTCTACTGGCACAGGACATTCGTCCTGAACTTTAAAATGTCGTGATGGGACAAGGATTCATCTTTCATTGGTATTACATTTTTGCTTAAACAGAATCCATCAGTTTCTTCTGGCGAATTTCAGCATGCTGTTCTAAAGTGAGTATAAGTTTTAGAAATATCAAACTAACACAGGATATCACTTGAACAATGCAATTTATTGGCATGTCATTGTTTTTGTTGGTGTTGTCTGAAGACAGGTTTGAACCTCATAATACCAATAAGGCATCACTCATGAGGAAACTAGCCAGAGATAATGGGGTAGGGTGGCCAGTTCCTTTCCCCCTCCAATGCATACACCACTGACTAGCTACATATTCCACTAATCAGACTTCAGGTGTATACAAACCAGTGCTGTCATGGTAATTTTTCTCTTGGCCATAAGCCCCACCCCTTGTTTTCTCCCTTGAAATATATTTTACTCTCCTTTCTCTATCTCTCAGACTGTCATTTAATGATTTTTTTTAATATTAAAAAGTAAAGAAATTGTTTTGCTTTACATTTTAATTAAAAACATAAAATTACTTAGTCATACGTTAAAAAGTGTTAAAATTTTTAAAAAGGTATATATACCTTCGACAGACAGCCCGTTTCGACGTTATGTCACGTCTTCTTCAGTGTCTCCTGAACTACTGGTGAGCTTGAATTCTGCGATGTGCATTTGTCAGGAGACACTGAAGAAGATGTGACATAACGTCGAAATGGGCCGTTTGTCGAAGGTATATACCTTTTTTTAAAATTTTAACACTTCTTAATGTATGACTAAGTAATTTTATGTTTTTAACAAACAAAGTATTAACGTGAACTTTAATCAATGACATTTTAATTGTATAACAAGTTTGATTTAAAAAAATACACCATGTAGCCCCACTGTAGATGCACACTTGTCTGGATGAATCTTGGAGTGTGTATTTGCAGCACTTCTTGTTTTTCAACCATTATTTTATATAATTCTGGATTCCAGTGCTGCAGAGATGGACAATTTTTGTTTATGAACATTAAACAAAATACATTAGGAACAGCAAGAGATGATCTAAGATCGGTACAGATCTCTGCGTACAAAACTTAGGCACCAATATACCATATGGCTCTGTAAAAAGGTAAAGGTATCCCCGTAACATGCCATGAAGGCACTTGGGGGGGGGGGGCATGGAGGTAGAGCCCCATGCTTTCCATGACCTCGGCACTAGAATGAGGTGGTGTGGTCGGCACCACGCTCTGACCACCTTTTATCCCCGGGAAAGACCCAGTACTCAATTTTATAGGAGGCTGAGTGAACCTCGGGGCTGTTCTGAAAGTTTGGCAACGAGAAAAAATCCTGTCACCACCTGGAATTGAACCCCGGACCTTCCAGTCCGTAGCCAGCTGCTCTACCAACTGAGCTACCCGGCCGCCACATATGGCTCTGTACAGACAAAATTTTCTTTTCCCCTTATGATTAATCAAAAAAAATATATCATGTATGGCCCCATATGGCCTCCATGACAGCATTGGTACAAACAACTGTTCTTTCTCTGATACATATAATCAAGTGAGATGTACTGCCTGATAATAGATGCACATATCAGCCAGAACTTCAGAGGTAGGCATGTCATTATTGTTTGAAAATTACACATTTCAAGTGATCTCTTCTGTACCTTACGGTTTGTTGCAATATTGTTCATAACACATTGGTTCTGACGAGTTTGGCAGAAATGTAAAATGCTGTCTAGATACTGCATGAATGGCCTATGTACAGTGACCTATGGCGAGCAGTTTCTGCTAGTCATCGTTGCTCCCTACTTTTTCAAGATAAAAATGAGAATTATTATAGTGAATTGTGAAAGGTATCGGCAAGTGTTACAGACATTATTCAGAGACACACGAAACAGGATGGCATTTGATTTCAACAAGATGGGAATACAGTCCATATTGCCAGAGACACGGCACAGTTGTTGAGAAATTTCTTCCCTGGACATTTAATTTCTCGGTTTGGCGGTATCAACTAGCCGGCTTGATCCCCAGACCCTAGAGTTGCCGATTTTTTTCTGTGAGGATATCACAAAGCAAGAGTGCTTCAAACGAGACCACACAGTACCCAGGAACAGGATACAGACATTAGTCCAGGTTTATTGCAACGTGTCATGAACTATTTCCAGGTAAGTTTGCAACAAATCGTAAGATACCGAGTTGATCACTTGAACTGTGTCATCTCAAAAAAATAGTAACATGCCAGTAAATAGCACTGTTGAAGCCATATCCAGTTTATTTTAATATTTCTATACCTTACTGTCACTTTAAAACAGCGTGCAGAAATTCGCGAGAACCAACTGCTGGATCTGTACAGCAAATTAAGTGTCTGCAACTCTCTCTAAAGTAGCCCCGTTTTTTAAATTACTTTACAGAATTGAACAGAAATATGTAAATTTAATAATTGAACACAGAGGTAACACATTTCTTTCATTTACATTCCATCTACGAATATACTGAACACACAAAAACAAAACGAAAGGATCTTCCTAAACACCAATCTGCTGCAATATTCCTCTGATGGGAAGTGAACACAAGACAAGGTTTCTTCTGGCAGAGTGACGAATCGACTTGCTTGATGTGGCAGCTTCTCCGGTCTTCCCAGTTCAACTGTTGTTGGTCTGTCTACAGCAGTCCTGAACCTCCTATGCCCACAAGATGTCTCCCTGTTTTGCAGTCACGCTGGTATAACGTGCATTATTCAACTTCAAAAAAAAAATTTTTACACAGTTTAAAATGTCCCGGAAAAGAAACAACTGGCACTATCTCAAAGAGGAAATGTGAATCAGTGTTGAACAATGTGATCTAACAGGATCTGCAAACCAAGTCAAATATCTCATACCAAGCAGGAGTACAAACGCCGTGTGCTTCTGAGTGTGGGACACATGCTGTGTCCTTCACCACAAAACACACGGTGCATCATGCCCAGAGTTGAGGACACAGCCCATGTCCTTTGAATAAGCAGCAGAAGCAGTCACATGTGAACTGGAGTGCCATTAAAGGGAGGGAAGGAAAGGCATTGCAACAATCTTGTTAGTATTCACAGCGTTACTATTTGCAACTTTCATCACAGTTGGCTCTGTAAATGCAACGATCTCATGCAGCTGTTCCTACCTGAGTGGGCTAGTCCTGTAGAAGGAAGCTGCTTGGATCCAAGAGGCAACCAGCACATTTCCTGCACTCACAAGCAAACGTTCTGATGGTGGCAGATAAAAAAGTTAAATGTATTTCTTCCACCATATTAATAATGCCAAAAGAAGTGCTTATACAAATTTTGGCCACTCGACCGCAATTACGAGGGCTGTAAAAAAATAAGTTCTCCAGGGACCATTAACAGGACAAAAAAAAAAAAACAATTTCATTGGACAAATTTAGTGGAACAGACACAGCAATTGTTGAGCTATTTTTCAACATATTTTCCACCGGAATTGAGACATTTCTCATATCATGGGATCGACAGAGAGAGGTGCTGACGCAGTCAAACGCTGCTTCCGATCTGAGGCGGCTGACTTCTAAGACACAAAAATTGATCCTATGGTATGACAAATGCCTCAATTCCAGTGGGGGATATAATAATTTATTTATTTAATCTGGCAGAGCTAAGGCCAGTAGGCCTTCTCTTCCGCCCAGCCAGACTCTAATTCTAATTAAATACATTTGCTTACATAGTTATTACATTAATATCTAGACCATAAAACAACATGAAAGTAAATAATGAAAGTTGGATAACTAATGTTAGTGTGACAATAATAAACATTGGTAAGAAATAGTTATAATAATAATAATAATAATAATAATAATAATAATAATAATAATAATAGTAAAAATAATAGTAATAATAGTAATAATAATAATAATAATAATAATAATAATAATAATAATAATAATAATAATGAGATAATTTAGATATTTATCTGTGATATATATAACAATTAAACATTGAGAAACTTGAAACAGCTATTATTGTTAACAAGAATTGTTAGAAAAATATCTCGTTAGCCTATTCTTAAATTGGTTTGATGTCTGACAGTCCCTGACATTACTCGGTAGGGAATTCCAAAGCCGAGGAACAGCCACAGTGAAAGAAGATGAATATGAGGATGTTCGGTGGGAGGGAATGGATAATATTGAGGAGTGTTGTGATCGTGTGTCTAGGTTATGATGGGTGGATAAATTTTGAAAACGAGACGCAAGATAGACAGGAGTGGAGAAATGCAATATGTGAAAGAGAAGGGAAAGACAGTGGATTTTCCTACGATCTTCTAGACGGAGCCAGGACAACATTTCGAGGGATGGTGTTACGTGATCAGCCCGGCGAATATTGCAGACGAAACGGACGCACATATTATGAACACGTAGTCTCTGCGCCAAAGTAACGCTTAGGTCAGTAAACAGAATATCACAGTAATCGAAGTGGGGCATCACGAGTGTTTGCACTAACATTTTTTTCATGGAAAAGGGTAGGAAATTCTTCAATCGTCTAAACGAGTGGATTAATGAGAATACTTTTTTGCAGGTTTCTGCAACTTGAATGTTCCAATTTAAACTTTTATCCATATAAATACCTAGATTCTTTACTGATTCACTGAACGGAATTTCGGTGCCGTGTATTTTAATCGGAGACAAATTTGGTATGGTAATAGTGCTTAACAAACGTGAATAACCCACAATGATTGACTGTGATTTTTCTGGATTTAGTTTAAGTCGGAATTTCCGTGTCCATGTTGACAAATTGCGCAACAACTGCTGTATCTGTTTCAATAAATATTTCCATGCAATTGTGCTTTTTTCTATAAACGGCCCCAGGGAAAATCACTTTCTGGACGGCCCCGTAATTGCGGTCGAGTGGCCAAAATTTGTATAAGCACTTCTTTTGACATTATTAACACGGTGGAAGAAAAAAAATAACTTTTTTATCTGCCCCCATCAGAACGTTTGCTTGTCAGCTAATCTAATGTAATGCGGTTTCCAAGCAGACAGCGTGATGTGCGGTGTTATCACTTCCAAACGTGCGCTGGACGAAGGCGTTAGAATGTTAGTGGGTTGAGAAGCAAGGTGCAGTTAGCAGTTCAGCCTCCAGGGGCAGCACAGAGGGAATGAGAGGTTTTGCACTATTCTGCACAGAGTACGACTGTTAAAATTTAGGTGTGAAATGCCATCTTACTCTATCAGCAAAATGCCATTATTACTGAATTTCAACTTTTGTGATCATTATCACTACGGAATATGTATGATAAGAACTTTCTTGTGTTAAATTTTATTAACGTACCTTGTTAACATGTTTCGACCTATTTTCGATCATCTTCGGAACTGGTCATTGTTGTCTTGGCGCCTCTTGTTTCCTGTGTGGGTGCGTTCGTAGTGTAGAATCAAGGTGTGTATGTGTTTTGAAATTGAGTTGTGTGTTGAGAATATCGTTGGGGTGTGTTTTCGTGTGTTTGTATATTTCATATTGTTCTAGTGTGTTGAGTTTCTGGCTTTTTGGTTGGATGTGCAGTACTTCCATGTCTGTGTTCATGTCTCTGTAGATGTGGTTGGCATTTGTGATGTGTTCTGCATATGTGGAGGTGTTTTGTAATTTTGTTATGGCTGTGATGTGTTCTTTGAAATGATCTGCCTGTCTGAACTATGTAGAAGTTGTTGCAGGTGTTACATTTGAGTTTGCATATGCCTGTATGGCATACGCCATAACAAAATTACAAAACACCTCCACATATGCAGAACACATCACAAATGCCAACCACACCTACAGAGACATCAACACAGACATGGAAATACTGCACATCCAACCAAAAAGCCAGAAACTCAACACACTAGAACAATATGAAATATACAGACACACGAAAACACACCCCAATGATATTCTCAACACACAACTCAATTTCAAAACACATACACTCTTTGACTCTACACTACGAACGCACCCACACAGGAAACAAGAGGCACCAAGACCAACAACAACCAGTTCCGAAGATGACCGAAAATAGGTCGAAACATGTTAACAAGGTACGTCAAAAAATTTAACACAAGAAAGTACTTATCATACATATTCCGAAGTGATACAGTGTTAAAAGTTGTGTAATCAAGATGCATTATCATTTATTTTAACTGCACTTTGTCAGCATCCAAGCCGTTCCCCAAACTGTGACTTTTCCCCACAAAATGTAAAGGGATTTCATTAAAACTGGACATTCAATATTTCGGAACATAGCTTCCTCCCAATACAGTCATTGATATGTCTGAAAAGCTCACATCATGTCCCTCGCTTTTTTAATATATGTCAGTGGAACTGCAGTTTTCAAAGACCAGGACTTGAGTACCCAAACAACAGCCAAGACTAACTTAGACAGACATGTCAGTGAACTGCAGACGCCCTGGAGATCAGTCGCCACTTCCTTCTACTTAGAACTGCGGAGGTCGTAGTAGGACGAGAGTTTGCCAAGCTCCCTGGGCCAGTGGTGAGGTGTCCACGCAACTTTCGGAGACGCCCGTGCGCTTCAAAAATCAGATAACACACAATTAGACTGAGGGAGCAAATCAGCAGGCTGGGCTCTAGCAGTTAGTTACACAGACACACGCCTACTTCTTCGTGGAACAACAAATAAATAATAAAGAGGGCCAACTTTATAAGTGACATGGAATTTACAGCAAATTATTTCATTCTCGCTATATGTTGCTGATCCTGAAGTCTGTAGATGCAGGGAGCAAGATACCCGATGCTTATCTACAGACACGCCTGACACTTGCTGCTTCTTTCGTTGATATTTTATTCGATTTGCTTCCTTGAACAATAAAAGTGAAAACATAGAATGTTGCAACACTTCCAGCTACACGTGAAACTTCGTTCTGCATCAAACACAAAACAGAGGCATTCAGTGGCGGCTTGTGGACAAATTCAGGTGTTTAATGCAGGGTGCGGCAAGACATCCTCCCGGAACTTTTCATTTTTTGAATAACGTGTCTCTCAAGTGGTGTCCTTCACTATCAATGCATTGTTGAATGCGACTTCGGAAATTCTGAATCACTCTAACTAGCATTTCTTGAGGAATAAGACCAATTTCTTCCTGTATTGCATTTCTTAGGTCTGGCAAAGTCCTCGGCCGATGTTTGAACACCTCAGCCCTAAGATGTCCCCATAGAAAAAAATCGCATGATGTAAGGTCTGGTGATTGTGCTGGGCAGGGGACGTTGCCACGTGAAGAAATTAAGCATCCGGGAAACATCTGAGCAGCGACAACGGAATTACCACTTACCAGAAACGATACCACAGAGTAAGCACGTTCTTCGCATGTCCACGGCATAGTTGGGATTCGTTACAGATTACAGTTTGCACTAATTGAATGTCAATTCCGTGTATTCAATGTCAGATTCAATTCTTCTTGTTTTGCGCATGTCATTTGATATCGCTATGGCAACGCATGTAAACCTAAATTTCCCACTGTTTAGATATGGTTCATATTAATACAGTTTCCTTATTTTGATCCATCTGTCCTTTATTTACACTTTAAATTAGGGAGGATGTTTTGCCGCACCCTTTACTTACTAATACATGAATCTAGCATTCAGTCAAACCATTAATTATTCTGAATCAGTGCTTGGAGTTGAATGATTAAATCAGGTGGTTCCGTGGGTGTAAGATTTTCTGGTGGAGATCAATGGAGAGTTGCAAAAAATAGACGAGTTCTGTGAAGAAAGTGTCAAACATTTGGAGGACTTGTACCACACTATGTTGCAGATAACAGAGAACATTATCTCGGCAATTGTGGCTAACAATTTGAATTTCACACTCAATAAAAGTCGTCATCTTTTGCGGCTGAAGAAATCGAAGAGTTAATATGGTTGATTTCCAATAAATACATCCCTGTAATATGAATTTCTGAATCTACCCCTGCTGGAGTTTTGGTGCAGGTGAAGAAAAGAATACCCAGCACTGTCAAAGAAAGCTCTTCCGGCACTGTTCCTATTGCAACAAAACAAAATATCGAAATAGAATAAATATCGAACCAGAAATGGGGCTAACTTTCCGTAATAAAATCAGATATAGCCTGAATATTTTGTGGTGCCTATTACTTCATATTATTCACACGCAGGATGGAAGACTGTTAGACAAATTTATCTACACAACAGACAAGTACCAGCAGAAAACTGTCAGTATTGTTAAGATATACATGATGATTCAGACCTCCAGTCATTGTAGGAATATTCAGTAAAGTATTTTGCATGGCGAGAGTCAAAAAGTCAATTTTAAAAATGCGAAATAACACCGAAAAATAGGTTATTTGTTCAAAATAAAACTGAAATTAAGGTAATTTCTATATCAATATTTAAGATGTTTATTCACTGTAAAATAGGACTCTAGCAAGAAAACAAAGACAAGCCCTCAAAACTCCACAACCAGCTACTACCTAATTTCTATTCAACTTCCACTAAAAGCAACGTTATGTTTCCCTTTAGATTTCTGGAAGAAGTCAGTCTAATTGTTTTATTTCTAGTTTTCTAGACGTAGAACATAGTTACTGTATTTTCAATAAACCATTCACCAAAATGATGTTCGCTCAGAACAAACATGCAGCAAATACATCTCCCACAAGCCTCACCTCTTCACAGTAAGTGCTCAGTATACAACAGTGAAGTTCATTTCGCAAGTTTCGGTAGACTGAATAATGTAAAATCGCACATTTTGAGAGAGAAAAAGAAACGTTACTTTACTGTACTGTACAAAAAATAATACCAGTGAGTTATACTGTAGCTTATTAGGAGCCACCACTGCTCGCACTGTACTAATATACACTATCTACCAAAAAGTAATTGGGCACTGTTTTTGCCCCTTTAGAACCTCGTGGTACCACCTCTTGTTGCTATAACAGCAGCCACCCTGTCAGGCATGCTCTCCACTAGTTTGTGTAGGATATCCACTGGAATGCGTCGCCATTCCTCTTGCAACATGGCACTCAGTTGGACAATGGAAGTTGGCCCCATGTTTCGGCGGCTACTATGCAGTGGTATGCAGACAATAATGTTCACTGGTTGGACTGGCCTGCACGGAGTCCTGATCTCAATCCCACTGAGCACCTTTGGGCAGAATTGGACCAGCGATTGAGGTCTCTGGAGATGCGGGCAACTTCCATTGTCCGTATATATTATTATAATGTACCGAAGTACATATGATATTTCCATGCAGATATTCTGAGTCATCACACGATGAAAGAGTAATGGAACGGAGAAAAATTCTCTCCGGCACTGGGATTTGAACCCGGGTTTTCAGCTCAACGTGCTGATGCTTTATCCACTAAGCCACACCAGATACCCACCCCGGCATCGGACAGAATCGTCTCAGATTAAGTTCCAACTCTTGGGTTCCCTCTAGTAGCCGCCCTCTGCACTACATCATAGATGTCTATGAACGTAGGACTTTAGTCCACACATGTGCTGAGGTGCACTCGTTATGAGTGACTAGTTGGCCGGGATCCGACGGAATAAGCGCCATCTTAAATCACGAAGTGATTTACGCATATCATATATATTATTTTAATATACCGAAGTACATATGATATTTCCATGCAGATATTCTGCGTCATCATACGATGAAAGAGTAATGGAACGGAGAAAAATTCTCTCTGGCGCCGGGATTTGAATCCGGGTTTTCAGCTCTATGGTGCTTATTCCGTCGGATCCCGGCCAACTAGTCATTCATAACGAGTGCACCTCAGCACATGTGTGGACTTCAGTCCTACGTTCATAGACATCTATGACGTAGTGCATAGGGCGGCCACTAGAGGGAACCCAAGAGTTGGAACATAATCTGAGACGATTCTGTCCAACGCTGGGGTGTGTATCCAGTGTGGCTTAGTGGATAAAGCATCAGCACGTAGAGCTGAAAACCCGGATTCAAATCCCGGCGCCGGAGAGAATTTTTTTCCATTCTATTACTCTTTCATCGTTACATTGTCCAACTGAGTGCCATGTTGCAAGAGGAATGGCGACGCATTCCAGTGGATATCCTACACAAACTAGAGGAGAGCATGCCTGACAGGGTGGCTGCTGTTATAGCAACAAGAGGTGGTACCACGAGGTTCCAAAGGGGCAAAAACAGTGCCCAATTACTTTCTGGTAGATAGTGTATTATGTTTAGCTTCATTAATTCAAGACTTTGCCTCATCTTATCTGTTAGACTCTCACCTGCATGACGCCTCACCACTGTACAGGGCGCAGGCAGTGACGAGGATACGGACAATGGCAAAGGAAAACTTGCGCACAGCCGCTTTGTCTGCCACAGATCTCGCAGAATCAGCTGGGATTGATCCCAGGCCTGCACTCACTGAGCTTAGAAACAAAATGACCTCAAAGGTTCCTACATACCCGTGGGGTGGGGTGGTCCGTACCTCTATTAACTGTAAGATATGGTCATCCTTCACAATACTTGTATTTTGCTAAGAACACAATACCGCAATCAAAACCCCTCGCAGTTGGGTAATATTCCATACCCTACACTCTGCTATGTTTGGGTCCTGATGTAAACACTGACTGCCCAGTGACCACAAGACTTCTATTCACACAGTAGTATGGTAGTGCACAATCTAAATATACAGGGTTAGTTAAAAGTCCCGCACCACCTAAATAACTTTTGAAGCATATGGTTCAGTGACATGAAACTTGCTATGTGGGGATAACCATATACTAAGAACTCGATTATGGTATTACCGAGTTTTTTCTGCTTCCGGTTTAACCGGAAGTAACTCCAACTCTCTTATTTTAAATGGAACACCCAATATATTTTTTTTTAATTTTTGAATAGTGCTCATTAAGAGCTTTTCAAAAAGTATCCACACTCGATACTTCTGTACAAATTCAGTGTTGCCAAGTCAAGAAATCAGGAAAGTGTATCGAATATTAAAATAATAAAATACTCCTTCCTTAACAAAAACGAAACAAAGCTAGCTCACCTTCTAAATTGTGTGTTCAAATTGGTAGCCCTCAGCTGCTTTACAATGTGTCACTCGATCATAGAAACCATTTAAGGAATGATTTAACCAGGCTTTAGGAATATCTTGCACCACTTCCATTTTTATTTAGCAACACTGAATTTGTAAAGTATCAAGTGTGGGTACTTTTTGAAAAGCTCTTAATGAGCTTTATTCAAAAATAAAAAAAAATATATTGGGTGTTCCATTTAAAATAAGAGAGTTGGAGTTACTTCCGGTTAAACCGGAAGTAGAAAAAACTCGGTAATACCATTATTGAGTTCTTAGTATATGGTTATCCCCACATACCAAGTTTCATGTCACTGAACCACATGCTTCAAAAGTTATTTAGGTGGTGCGGGACTTTTAACTAACCCTGTATAACAGTTTATCATGACTTATGTTTGGTCTGGTTCTTGTGGCTGGGTAAAATTTCCTTGTTTACATTGGGACTCATTGTCAGAGTGCACGGAGTATAGGAACAGATTAAAATGAAAACAAAGCAGCTCTGTCTTGCATACAAAGACTGATCAGTCGCATCTGCAGAACGTCGTGATGACATCCGCTTCCTGCTCAATTATTACAGGTCAGAAACAGCTGACACTCGCATTGGATCCTCAGTGTGGGACGATAAGGGAAAGGGGGGGGGGCATCTAGTGCCAGCATGCAGTTCTGGAGCCCACAGTCACAGCCAATGAAAATCCGGTGCTATTTTATCAATTTTATTTCGCCAAACCAACAGAGATGCTTGTTCCTGTCTGCACAAAGTTACAACAACATGGTGGCTCACATGTTGCAAATAAATCTCTATTTTCAAACATCACACTGCGAACTCAAGCAATAATGAACAATCTCACTCATCTTTTACAGCCTGCAAGCGTTCACCTCAGTTCTGAACTGGTTCATCATTAAATGATGTTTTCTTTGGACTCTCGTATGTCTGTAAACATGTCTAAAAGTAAAACATTTCCAGAAGTGGATTTAGCTTCGTCATCAGTTGAAGTAACAATTTATACTTTAGGAATTCTATAAGTTACTTTATATGTTTGGATTCAGGCAAAATGCAGGACCAAAACCAGAGGGGTTCCAGGAGTTGCTGGCAACTATTCTGCAACCAGCTCCTAAAATTGCTCCTAAGCTCGTATATTTGTAACGTTCCGCACCGTACTGGATGATCATTGATTATAGTAACTAAAAAAAATCGTACCTACTGTAAGTACAGTCAGACCTAAAGAAAACTACAGCTATGTTAGGTTCATAAAGTTTCACTTCAATCCTTTCAGGTGACGTTTAAAATATTTAGTGTTTCATGTTTCATTATTCTTGTACTAAATGATGATTAATAGATAAATATGAAATTAATAATTTTATACCTGGTGTTTATTGAATTGTGTAAAAAAAATCAGAAATTCAGCTCAAGACCTAGTTCAGCTGCAACCCTAAGGAGGTCAGAGCAACCCCTAAGGAGATCAGAAAAACCCCTGGTGCTATCTGCTGGTTACGGCCCTGGCAAAATAATTAAAAAAAATTGAGTTTTTAATTTTGGCATTATAAGCCTATTTAATAACCTCCCAAAGGGTTAGATCGTACATCCACCCAGGAGTGTGCATTAAAATTTAAATACCAAACAAATAGAATGAAGACTTTGTACATATACAGAAAACGTTTAAGTCATTTTACCAAAATGTTAGATTTTCCATGTTTAGGTACTCTGAAACTACTGGGACCACAGCCATTAAATTTTGCACACAAGTTAATGTACCCAAGACGTATAAATTGATGCAGGGATACTTTAATAGCCTGCTTAGAATTAATTTTTTATCCATCATCAGCATTGCTTCTAGAGCTATTTTTAGATTAAATAAAAAAAAAATCTTTTTTAAAGATATGTGCACTGTTTACACATTTAAGACGAATTGTTTTATAAAAAGTGTCAAGTCTCTACCTTAAACAGTTTTGGAAAAAAAATGTACCTGGTTATTAAGTGTATTAAAAAGTGTAATAACCCCAGAAGTATCCAATGAAAAAAATTCAGTATATAGACCACTTTTTTTATGATATGTTACTCTCTTCAAAGAGAACAGAATCTCTGCCTATATTTGCCCCTTGTAAGGATGTTTTTATACAAAGATCCTGAACAGATAGCTGCAACCAGTTCCAGTGATTCACGTTGATTTACATACATGACAAAGACAAATCCAACTTTCTAATTTGGTATGCTTTGAGATGCATTTACAGCAATACAAGCAGTCCAAAGCAAACATGTTAATGGTGACGATTATTACACGTGCATGTAACTGGCCACACAGAGACAGAAGACTCGGCAGCAGTGCTGCCAACACATGCAGGCACCGGCTCCTCGTGGCACGGTTCATCTCAACATTTCAATTATTCGTTTGTTTTCGAGTTTCTTGCACAGGATGACAAAAACTAAATTCCTTACGAACTTATGAATAAAAAAACACAAAAAGACTTGTACAGCTCAGAAACAAAACACATACAATGTACGTGTGTGCTATGTGACATTCCCTCTAATACTAATGACAATTTGTTACCCATAACAAACCACAAAAAATATACATACCAAGTGCAAAACAAGTGTAAATGGAATATTAGCAAGTTTATAACTCGCATCCACCTACTACTCACTGAGGCAGTTTCAGAATTTCGACACAGTTCAGGAGTTATGCCTACAGAACATTCAGAAAATCCAACAGCGACAGCATAAATACATGCAGGGTGCTCAGGCATCATGGAGACAATTATCCCTCGTGCAGTTTTCATGTCTGAAGTTGTTGCAGGGGATAATGTTTCCGTCTTTACTTACACCTTAGTTATACACAGTGATTATAAATGCACGTTATTCCTGGACATTTGGCAGTGTGGCAGTGTTACGAAGAGTCTGCTATGTCGACAGCCCAGCATTTCTCTGTCCCAGTCGTCCTGTAGTACTTTACATCGTCATACTAAGCTAAATTCCACCTCAAATGGAGACTGATAAGCTGCTCTCTTCCACTACGTGTGCTAGCTGTGAATGAAGCATTATTCTGATCGTGTTTAACATTTTTCCTCACAATGTTTACAGGCTGGATCCAATGTGACTAGTGACATATCGTGATCACCTCACAGTCAAAGGTTATCCGAAGCACTACAGTTACCTATATACAGAAACTGAAAACTTGTGAAAGGCTCGAAGCTGAACTTATGGAAAACATAATGCACAATAATTGTGAGAACTGGATATGAGGTCACCGAGTTCACAATAAAATGTCACAAAAGGGAACTACAGTTCGCCTAACTAAAATAATTCTACCGGGTCTGGTTCGAGTGAAATGAGAGACCCGATTCAGATGTCGAAATTTCCTGGTTGAGCAGGAGGTTGCTCGTTTCTCCAACAGGGCAATAAGTGTCAGCATCCAGTTCCTCAGTCTTAACAAGTGAATGTCCTCCACCTGTTATGTGCAAGTGACCAACAAAGAGTTTCAATTTTCTGAACATTCTGTAGGCTGGACGTCAGTCTGTATGGCGCGGTGCTTACTTCACGAGCATGTCGTAGTCTGCGTAGCCGGCACGGTGGCTGTTGATGTACTTGGCGTGGATCTCCGGCTCCAGGTAGCTCACCTTCACGGACTCCTCCTCCTTCATTGCGTTCCTCCACTCCATCTTCACAGAACACACAACAAACAAGATACAGGGTGATTCAGGAGGAAAGGGCCATACAGGGGAAGCTTCCCACTGAAATTTCATACGGTCTGACCACCTCCACTTCTAGGCACAGCTACTGTATACCACGTTTCAGAGCTAAGTTGACAAAAACAAATGCAACTAAAGAATGTATGGATGCTAAATACACAGCTACACATAAAATAATTTGATCAAAACATATTATAAGTCTGCATAATTCCTTTATTTTTCTCACTCCTCTTAAAAATTCGTTGCAACAATGTCGCCATGTTCCATTAAATATGTCTTATTGTCCTCGTTTCTGTTGTGCTGGAATAGAATAGCTTTTAGTATATTCTGTAATTAAGAAAGTCACATCTTAGTTTGTAGTATTTTGTATTTTGGAAGCTTCTGGCAAAATATCATCTAAACTAAAGTACTGTTATTGCAAGTTATCTTGAACTTTCTGAGCGGGGACAGAAGGGCAGAGGGAAGGAAGCACATAACGTGGGTGGAGCCAACTGAGTTGTTTGCGCATGCTCCACATCATAATCTCTTGTCAAGAAACATAGAACTATTTCTTTCACTGCATACCAGTAGTGTTAACATGGAGCAGCAACTACAGGACAGTAATTATGGTGAAATCACACCACCGCTGTTATCCACAGCGAAGAAAGAGAAATTATCGCAAATATAATTAAGTGTTGCGAGGAGGAAAAATTAAACAAATGTTTGCTGGAACCTCTTGACAAGAAATATGAGAGAGCAGCTAAATACTCTGGCAAAAGTATTAGTTCCGTAAAGAGAATTAAGAATAATATTGAATTACAACCAAGTGAACCTCACACTACTCCGGGAAAGAACAGGTATGTAATGTTTAGAAATTCTTGCTATAATAGTTATTTACAATAGTGCGTGTACTGTGAGCGACATAATGAATTACTGTTGTAAGTTATTATTTTGTTATAGTCTGCAAAACAAATCACTTCATTCCAGAATTAGGACTTGTGTAAAGTTGAAGTGGACGACTTCGATCAACATGTCATTCGGGATACAATCAAAGAATTCTATCTTGTTCAGAAAGTAGTACCGGTACCTACGATTAAGAAGATAATTCGGAATGGATGATGCCATTGACGAAATAATGATTAATTTTGGACCAAACGTTGAAGACTATGACGATGATGTTAGCAATGATAGGGATATGGATTGTGTATAATTGTAAATTAATGTAAATTCAAATAATAAGCTTGTAAAATATTGTTATAAGAATATGTACATATCAGCTGTAGGTGTAAGTCATGTAGACCTATATAATGTATAAAAATAGCTGTAGTAACTCCGCCATTGCCAGTCCCCAGCCCGGATGAGAGAGTAGGAGTGTACACACGATTATATTCAAATACTTATTCATTACAGGTTAATTAAAACCTGCTACGAAACCATGTTCTCCTCTCAAAACCGGAGTGTCGTGAGATGATGATGTCTGTATTGAACCAAGGTCTTTTACAGTAGACAGCTGTGAAGTGAAAGAACCAACGTTTTCTGAAGAGAGTCACGTTACCCGAGGGAGGGGCGTCCTTGCCGTGCCGTTACGTTGATGAGTACATGCCGTACCGAGCAGTTCGAAAGACAGACTTAGGGGATGTAAGGTTCAAGATAACTTGCAATAACAGTATAAAGCTTTCTTTATACAAAGCAAGTACATATGTTGGATCAGTTGCGGTGGTGTTATTTCTTGGCCACCAAGGTCACCAGACCTTATACCATTACATTAGTGTTTGTGAGGCTGGCTAAAGAGCGAAGTCTATAAGCGCAAAGTGGAAACAAGGGAGCAATTGCTTTTAAGTGCTTGGTATCACAACAAGGAATGTCCGAACCAGCTCATATTAGCAACATGGCATCTGCCTACACGAGTTGCAAAGTGCATCAAGGTTGACAGTGGCATTTTTTAACATGTTATGTAAACAGAAATGGACAATAATTCAACGCAACATACAGGCAATCTCGTAATTACCTGCACTGCTTCCGGTTTCGATTGGTTTTCTCTAAAACTGTTGAGAATAAAACATACATTTATATAATGTTTTTCCTTTATAATCAGCAATACTAATACCTCTCAATCTACGGCCCTTTTTCTGCTCAACCACTCTGTATGCAGAGTACAATTCATAATTCATTCAACTTAATCTGATTCAATGTGATGTAATAGATAATATTATGTAATGCAACATATCATAGTAGCATGTGGTTATTACATTAAGTATAGAATTATACAGAAATTCCATTGCCATTAAATTTTGTATGCTTTAACTGAGATAGCCCATTGCAGCATATTTTGATGTCTGTGATGCATTAGAAAAGTTTTAAGAAATAAAACGTCATCCAGACTCAAATCATTAAAGCAGAGTGAGTTAATGAAAGAAGTGCTAAAAATTACCAGCATAATCAGAAACGGGTCACTCACCAACATTGTCAGACACTTGGAATCTTTGTATGGCGAATCATTATTGCACTTGGAAGTAATGTAGTTTAGTGCCAAAAAATGCCTGATAAGATTCTTTGCCTTTAGAAGCTAGAAATATGTGAGCTAACTAAGAAACTCTCCGAGAAACGTTCTAGACAGATATCATGGCCAGCAAATGAAGAAAATTGAGACACCAGAAAAATGATGAGACTATCGCAACCTATCTGGCCATGTGAGCTGCTTTTGAAAGAACCATGAAAGTTTCAAGGTAATTAATAATTTCAAGGAAAAATTGTTACAGGGCTGGGTATCGATCCCGAGACCCTTCGCTTAGCGCACAGATGCTCTTCCGACTGAGCTACCCCAGGAACTATACACGACACCATCACAATTTTTCCTTTATATCCGTACAACTCAAATGGGATGACAAGACGGCAGAACCCAACTATGAGTGCACACAAATTCTGTGTGACTTAAATTGTGGCTTCCTGTCAACGTACCTCCAGTAACGAAGTTTCAAGGTAAGTCTGGAAAAAACAGTTTTGGCTCATTTTTCTTCATGCTTCAAAAGTATGCATCAACCATAAACATCATCCACGAAGAATTTAATGCAAGATTGAAAACAGTTTGATGGACTTCAGGGTAGCAATGCACTGTTTAGAAATCCACTAAGTGTAAAAGTTGAAGGATCTTGATTGTAGATCTCAACTGGAACTATGCGAACTGCAAACATATGCTTTTCTTAGCGCCAGGAAAGAGAAAGGCATCAACTTCAAGCTGTTGTCAGAAAACAAGTTTCCCCTCTCCGCGATCTTGCTTGTCCAAGTTTGCAAATACCTTTGTGAAAGTGTCTTCTCAAATATGAAATACATAAAGTCAATTTACAGAAGTTCTCTATCTATCTCAGCTGACTCTCTGATGCATTTGCTGATGTCATCACGGATGTACCAGACTTTGTGGCAGAAACAGACCATCCACAACATCCCAAGTTTTGTTTCCATATGTTTTAGCGTATGTCGTTTCTGCTTGGTATGTAATGAAAATTCCTCTTGTCTGAATGTTTCTATACTCACCTTTTACCTTAAATATCCATATTCTTTTTATTTAGGTCTTAATTATTATCATCATAATAATTGAATCGCCCCATGCAGAAAAGGCTTCAGTCCATTAGACCTGGTTTTGAGAAAACTAAGGAAAACAGTCTGTACTTTGTATTCCTTTCTGCATATAACTCTCAGCCTGACACTTCAGTTTCTGTCTTTCCAAGCATTGGACTGAATTCCTTTCTGCACAGGCTGATGGAACCATCCATAAAGATATGAATTCCATCGATATCTCGTTTTTTCAAAATTTGTGACTGAAGCCCTTTCTGCATGGAGCGATTCAATTACAAAATATGAAATCGATTAGAAAATAGAAAGATCAATCACAAAGAAAACAGAAGAACTTCGTAAACAGGCAACAGATCTTTCTGTTTAAGAGTATCAACTACAAAAAAAATATGATGCTGCTGTATAGGTCTAATTCCCATGTATGCAGCCTGCACACTTTCTCGAGATGTAAAATGACGCCCTTAGCTAACTTAAAGTCGGACACCCCTGCTATCATTCACTAACATGAGAATGTCTGCTGGCTGGCTGCCTGCGACTTGAGCCAGTTGGGGGCGCTCTTCTTTGTCCCATCATTGCTATGGAGGATCATTTTTGGAATGATTTCCTGGAATTTATATGTTAAATTTAATGTTAAATAAACTATATGTAATAGCAGAGGGTTTAAGTGGATCTTCGAATGTTTTAAACAATATGTCAGTGCAGTCAAATGTTTCTCAAACAATATGTTGGTGTGGCCAGATATTCAGAGGTAGCTGGTATTATGATTATTCTATTCTGTACCCCGCTTCTTTGGGAGGTGAGTCGGCATTTGCGAGTTTTTAACTTACTAAAGCAGAAGAATTCCTTGTATCTGTAGCCACTTATTTAAACACTGTAAACTTGTGAAGCATTCCAATAAAAACTGAATACTATATCAATACAGCGGTAAGGTTATGATTTTGAAAAGTAGACCTCAGACACCTTGGGGCCAGAATAAATGAAGGGGCTGCCAGTTGGCCATTGCTACCTTAATACAACAAATGCCACCACCACAAATGTATTTGAACGTATAAGCATACCAGTCTTAGAAATCGCTCGCGAGGTAGCACGAACTGGTCTCCACCCATGACCTTCAGCATCTCCGACCTCTCGCACCAGGGCCAGATCATGTAGTCCAGCATGCCGGGCTTCTCCCCTGCAAGCAACAGCAGTTCAGTCTTCATCTAAAACTAAGCTCATCTCTATATAAGAATCAAGTAGGTATCTTTGAACACCCAACTCCTCAGTTGCGTGTCCCATGTTCAAGCTACAGGGCATATCAAAAGTCCGGTAACACTTTCAATATTTTATTACACAAAAACTACTAATGATAGCACTTTCAAACACACGTCAGTTTAAAGTCAAACTCTCAAAGTTCTGTTTACACTTTACAGAGATTCAATGTGTGAACCACGAGTGACTCGGCAGATGTCCAAACGATAATCAAACTCTTCCCATGCCCTTTTCAACATATCCTCTGTGACTGTGGCGGCAGCTTCTCGAATTCTGGTTTTTAGTTCCTATAAATCACGTGGCAAAGGCGGTACAAACACACGGTCCTTTAGTTTCCCCCATAAAAAAAAGTCACATGCAGTCATATCGGGTGACCTTGGTGGCCATGTCATGAAACATCTGTCCCTTACTCCAGCACGTCCTATCCAACGATCAGACATCTCCGTATTCAGGTAAGCACGAACTGCATTGTGGAAATGTGGCGGAGCCCCATCTTGCTGAAAGATGAAATCGTCATCGAGATCTTGTCTAAGTTGAGGCACCAACCATTGCTCCAACATGTCCAGATATGAATGTCCAGTCACAGCAGCCTCAATGAAGAAGAAAGGTCCGTACAGTTTTCGTTGTGACAACGCGCAGAAAACATTCACCTTTGGTGAATCACACTCATGTTCAATGATTCTGTGAGGTTTCTGTGTACACGACAGTTGTGCTTGTTAATTTTCCCACTCGTATGGAATGTCGCTTCGTCGCTGAAAATTAAGCGGCTGAATAACTTTGAGAGTTTGACTTTAAACTGACGTGTTTGAAAGTGCTATCATTAGTAGTTTTTGTGTAATAAAATATTGAAAGTGTTACCGGACTTTTGATATGCCCTGTACTCTGTACATCCAGCCCTTCAGCATGTATAAACAAGACTATACCAAAAGAATTCAGTTCCTGAATGGGATTTCAGTTCTTCTTCCTGTCCTGAATAACACTTTTCCTTTTACACAAAGATGTCACGTCTTGAAGCTATCATAAGCTGAATTTTCTTACGTCCTTCCCTGTTTCAGCAAAAACTGAGCCTTGATCTGGTGAATGAAATGTCTGATATTTGCATAGCAATTACAAAAATCCCTATTAAGCCAAGACCATGACATGCAGTCCTTGGACAAGCCAGAACTCTTCAGTTTCCATCAAGGGAATTACCTCCAAAGAATGGCTTCGATCTCGACACGAGCTCCTTCTGGAAGACATCCAGTTCCTTCATGATGTCGTCCAAGTACTCCCTGTCCATGTTCTGGTAGAGCTTGTACAAAGTTGAGATAACCTGCAACAAGAACGTCTCATGACAAGGGGCTCAGCTGCAGCCAGAAAAGTACGGTAGGAGGAGAAAGAAGAGTTTATTCAATTGTGCAGATTGCTGACTATGAAAGTTCCCCAGCTCTTCTTTCACAGAGAACTGGAAACATGGAAGGACTTACTTACTAGTATAGCAACCAAGAGGAAGACAATGCTACAAAAGATCGTGTTCCCAAATCATCAGGAATGCTGGAAATTGATATAGCCTATCCATCAACATTCCGAAATGAATCTGTGAGAGAATATTTGTGATTTTGTACAATGGCAAATCTACATATTACTCTGTGAAAAGATTTATTAAATCTACATATTTAGACTTCAACAAACAAAATTTGACAACACAATCACAAAGAAAAAAAATGAACTCTCTGCATCATAATCCACAGTTCTGGTTGGCGAGTTGGTATAGCGCTGGCCTTCTATGCCCAAGGTTGTGGGTTCGATCCCGGGCCAGGTCGATGGCATTTAAGTGTGCTTAAGTTGATTCCGCCTGTAGCTGCATTTAGATTGGCAACAGGCCATGATTGTTTGGCCAAACACCTGCACAGAATTGGAATATATCAGTCCCCTAACTGCCCATTGCGCAACTCAAACCAAGAAATGGATTCAGAACACCTCAAAATCTGTGCTTCAGTGGCTGACCATGATAATATCTTTGAAAAATATTGGGGTGCAAGAGGTCAAATGACTTTGTTGTCAAACGCCTGGCATTAGAAAACAACAACAATGGAAAAGAAAAGAAAAGAAAAGAAAAGAAAAGAAAAGAAAAGAAAAGAAAAGAAAAAGAAAAGAAAAGAAAAAAGGAATGGAAGAGAAAACTTTTCGGCTTTTTCCTTTAATCAGACTATAATACGTTCTATTCACATTCATTATCACGCAGGTTGTTATTCAACTACTCATGTATAAGACATTTCTGTCTTGATTACGTCTTTGAATCCACAACTACGTTTCAATTTTATATCGCAATCCCAATGTGGGTGTTGTAATTTCTGAGTGAATGTTGACGAAGGTAAAACATTCTGACCTTTCAAGGATATATTTTTGTTCTCGTATCTTACGGTGCCTGCATGTGAACAGATGTAATCACGTCATGCAAAGAGATATCCACACACAATCAAAGGACTACAGAAATGTAAACCTTAAATTTTATCAAATATAATTTGCATACCTTTCCTACAAATTCAGACACACACCAGTACAATACAAGAAATAAAGATAATATTTTTATTGAAAGTTTTAACACAACTCTATATAAAAACAGTTTCATTCATGCTGGTCTTCTTATGTATAATAGCCTACCAAATTATCTTAAAGAAATATCTGCACATAAAAAATTTAAGAAAGCTCTTTATAAAATTTTAATCAAAAACTGCTTTTACAGTATGAAGGAATTTATTGAAAATTGTCATCGCTGAATAGAAAAAGAATGCCTTACTTCAAAAAATTTTACTTCCTCTTTTCCAGATCCTGACTTCGAGAAGACAAGGATGTCTTCTCATGACGCGATGGTTGAAATTGACTCCTGACTTCAAGACATACTGCAAACGGGACTCATAGCTGAAATCGACCGACCTGTAGTTTTCTTCAATCAAGTTCCAAATTTTGTACATTTGTATTTGTGTTGCATTTAATTATAGTTATTACTTTTATGTATATTATGTAATTAATTATTAGTTTGTAAATATGACATGTCCCATATCATGTATATGATCAGTGGATGCAATAAATGATTATGATTATGATTATAATTTGGAATGTGAGTTCTGTAGAAATAGCATCACATTATTTCAACCCTGGATGCATACAGTGAGGCAAAGACAATCCATTCAGGTCTTCGGGACAAGAGACACCTTTTGTAGTATAAGACGATAATGTTAGTTGTGTCTGGTCATGCCTCACCTTGTTGAACTGCTCCACCAAGAGCTTGTCCTTGGCCTTCTTGAGGGGGTCCTTGGGGTACAGGGGTCGCTGGGGGTACTTCTCGTCCAGGTAGTCTGCGATGATGAGACTCTCGTAGATGCAGTCGCCCGACTCCAGTTCCAACGCCGGCACCTTGCCCAGCGGACTCTTCTCATACAGCCACTCAGGCTTCTCTGTCAGGTTCACGTTCACCACTTCGTACCTGCAACACATGGCTGTCGTCACTTGATTCTGCTAAGTTTATGCAAGTCTAACTATACTGAAAAGTTTACTTCTATATGTATTGTTTAATCTGGTACTGTATTCGATAACAAACAAGAATAAGAAGAAATTATTCTGCAAACTGCTTTTTGTCCCTCGATTTAAGGGGAGAGGATGATATTTTTTTTAACTTTTTTCCTATTTGGTATAAAATATTAATTTTTTGTATGTAGAGAGGTCATAGCTGTAGCAACTCAACCAAATATAAATAATTTGAAAAAATATATATATATATATTTGGGGGCTCAAATTAAAAAAAAAAATACCCAATGCAGAATTGTACTAAAGCCAATATATCTAAACCGTCTTTAAAGATAGATTCAAACGGTTTTTTCTAATGTATTTGCAAAAGCATGTTCTACAAACTGTCTGTAACAGACTTTTGATATTAGTCCCTATGTTTGTAAAATAAACAATTAAAATTTAATAACACTTTTCTGATTTCATTTCTTGCAAACAAACGGACGTATTTTTAAAATGAAATCAAGTAAAAAAATTCTGTTACAGAGAAAAGTTTCCTAATAGTCTAAAGAATATGTGTTCTAAATTTCATGCATATATCTTTAATAGTTCAGAAATTATATCCATTTTTATCTGGAAATGTAGCAAAAAAAAATGAAGTTACTGGAAACCGATAAAAGGGGGCGTGTGATTTAAAAATCCATAGCGCAGGAAGTTTAAAAATGACTTCTTAACATCCGATAAGGGCACAAATACCCACAAAATGTTATGCTATCCATTTCACACATATCACAGAGTATTTTAAAGAATTTTTTTTTTGAAAATTTACTTATTTTTCACCAAAAAATACCATCCTCTCCCCTTAATAATATTTTGTTCCCAGATATCCCGAGATTTTCTGTGTTGGTTATTAATATGGTTCAATGATCCTTACACATTGCTGTGGATAATTTTGCTAACGCAATTTGGTCACTTTTTCATGATGCTACAATCAAAACTGACTGTGAGCACATGACTGCAAATGAGTCGTTCACATTGTTATCAAGGTTAATAGAAAAGCTGAACTCCAGGAAAGGAGGGAAATTTATTTCATCATCATTTAAGCAACTTTCAACTTCTTTAGAAGAATATGGCTATTATTGCACAATAGAATTTCTCAGCCTCACTTGCAGATTTTATAAAAATGCTGTTGAATATATGAGTGCCTGAGTTATTCATTCATGGCATGTGTTACTGAGATCACCTCCAGAAAGAGTCACTCATTATTGTTATTTATTTTTAAAATGAAAATTGACTTGACCTGGAGGAAAATAATTTGATGAAATTTCTTGCTTGAAGAAATATGTAACTTCAGAGAAAATATCAAATTGGAATGAAGAAATTGCTCAAATATGAATGAAATTTTTAAAATTTCTCCGAGAATAATGATTTTCTGTAGATGCTCTACATGTTGAACTATATTTCTGTGTTTTCTTGAAAGTAATGCTTCAGAGGAAAGAATTTTTTTTCTTTTACGAAAATGATGTGAACATTCCAAAAATCCAGAATGAGTTTAGAAACTGTTCGAGCCATGCTTGCTATCTTAACCAGCTTCAACATGACCTGTCAGGAATTTCTGAAAAATAAGGATCAAGAAGATATGTTTAAAAAAATGCACACTTCTAAAAAATTCCATCATTTTAAATAGTGAATAAGTAGAATGAACACCTTTAGTGTATAAAAACAATACAAGTGAATACCAAACTATCAGTAATGCTACAAGTAGTGTTTGTATCCTTTCCCAAAAATTGTGGAAAAAATCTGATAACCTTAAACTAAACCACCATTCCTGTATAAACTTTGCCAGGGACTGCAATAAACTGCATTTGGAACATCTAAATGGTATATACGTACATAATAAGACGATGTACCATTTTGATTCTGTTTATTTCTTTTCAGTTTTTCGTGTCTGATGAGCTGGAACATTGTCTTTTGGAAAGAGTGCACACTTTCTGCTGATCAAAGCTCGTTAGCAGTGCTTCAAAACTTCATATAGGTACTCCAAGTTCGGAGGGAAGTTTAATGTCAATGGCACCAGGCGTTCGAAAGTGAACAATTCCACCAAAGACAGCCTGGCTGCGGTTCTTCTTGTCAGGATTATTTATGCATGAAGACGCACATTTCATGCAATTACAGAATCTGCCGCCTATGTGGTTTACAGACAGAGCATGGCCTTGGCGCAGGTAATGAGATGCTGGTGAGCACCATTCTTTCAGCTCAGTGAGCCCTCTAACAGACAGTCGTCCTGAGAGAAAATTACCTTCAATAATTAATTACCTAAACTTTTACGACATCGTCCTGCAACAGATTGCTTAATGCTTTAAAAGAAACGCGGAAATACTCGAGCTTCTCGCTGCACATTCTTGATGAGAGACAATACCTAACATGCATGCTCCTCGTGAAAGTAACCATTGCGTATTATTTAATGCGAGCTTAGGAAGAAAAGGCTATTGCAATGTACTACACAAGTCTGCAATAAAATAATATGCAGCAATACGAGCAAATGCTGGGTAACTTACGGTGCTGGACCCCGGACTCATTTCACCGGCATTATCACCTTCATCTCATTCAGACGCTAAATAACCTAGATGTTGACAAAGCGTCGTACTAAAAAAAAATATGCAGCAATTCTATTAACGATGGATAGGCCTGTAAGCATATGATCACCCATTACACTGCGAATAAAAATGGGTAGTAGCACACTTAAGGTAAGCGTTCACTACATCGTATCGCACTCCTCGTACGAATCGCACGCAACGGATATTTTAAGTGCAGTGCGTTCACTGTAATGGCTACACCTCATCGGATTCCCCCTCAGCTGTTTAAAACATGACGTCGTACGATATTGACATTGCTGAAAACAGGGGAGTTTGAGGTTAGGTCTATTAATGATGAATGTTAGCGAATAAGAATTTGTAATTGCTTCATGGGTCTTAATTGAAGAGGAAAAAACGAAAGAAATATTGCTTACATAATATATAGACACGACTTGATTACTGTAATGGGAACGCCTCAAATTATATAATTCTTCGCAATTTTCTACAAGCGAAATAAATTCTCCGTCTGCTATTTTGGCGCGACACTGAACATGGCACAACATAATAGTAACAGTTGAGGAATTAAAATTGATTTATTAAAGGAGGCCATGATCGCACGCATCGGAAAAGTTGCCCATCCGAGAAACGTGGATGGATTTGCCGAAAGTCGATGCGTGCGATACGATGTAATGAACGCGGTTATGTAACAATTAAGGCTGGTTCACAATAAACCTGGAACGGAAACGACAACGAGAACGAAAATATTGTTAAAATGAGTGTATTTAAATGTAAGCATTCACAACAGTTAATTGTGAATGCTCACATTTAAATACACTTATTTTAACAACATTTCCGTTCTCGTTCTCGTTGTAGTTTCCGTTCCAGGTTTATTGTGAACCAGCCTTTACAGCAAAGATTGTCTTTTTCCGATCCGTGCGATACGATGTAGTGAACGCTTGCTTACCTTTACAGAGAAGAGTTGTGAAACAGGACGGTAGTTCTGCTACCCAGCTTTCCTCGTTTATTTAGATTACACTAAAAGGACACTGAATTAATAAGTGAATGTATAAATGAGTGAATACGTAAATGAATAAACACTAAATAAGTAGATAAATAAGTAGTTATAAATAGATAAAGCTATCTCCCTTCATACGGCATGAAAAAATAATGGAATTGATATTTACGTGTAATCGATCAACTGAAACATGCTGCATGTTCACATGTTTGATGGAAATCAACACTGCTGGGATTCTTTTAAAACTGCTAGACCACGATGCATGACGTCACATTTCAGTGGCGCCAAGTTTTTAAAAACATTGGGTGGGCTCGAACACTTGGTCATAATTTCTCAAATGACACCAGTAAGGCATCAATCATGAGGTAACTAAGCCAGGAAATAATGGAAAAGGAAATGATGATGGTGATGATGATGATGATGATGATGATGATGATGATGATGATGATAATAATAATAATAATAATAATAATAATAATAATAATAATAATAATTACTTACTGGCTTTTAAGGAAGCCGAAGGTTCATTGCCGCCCTCACATAAGCCCGCCATTGGTCCCTATCCTGAGCAAGATCAATCCAGTCTCTATCATCATATCGCATCTCCCTCAAATCCATTTTAATATTATCTTCCCAACTACGTCTCGGCCTCCCCAAAGGTCTTTTTCCCTTCGGCCTCCCAACTAACACTCCATATGCATTTCTGGATTCGCCCATACGTGCTACATGCCCTGCCCATCTCAAACGTCTGGATTTAATGTTCCTAATTATGTCAGCTGAAGAATACAATGCGTGCAGTTCTGCGTTGTGTAACTTTCTCCATTCTCCTGTAACTTCATCCCTCTTAGCCCCTAAGCACCTTATTCTCAAACACCCTTAATCTCTGTTCCTCTCTCAAAGTGAGAGTCCAAGTTTCACAACCATACAGAACAACCGGTAATATAACTGTTTTATAAAATCCAACTTTCAGATTTTTGGACAGCAGACTGGATGATAAAAGCTTCTCATCCAAGTAATAACAGGCATTTCCCATATTTATTCTGCGTTTGATTTCCTCCCGAGTGTCATTTATATTTGTTACTGTTGCTCCAGGTATTTGAAAAAAATAATAATAATACGACAAATTATTGGGTGGCATCAGGCCCCACGGCCCCATATAAGTTGGCGCCACTGTCACATCTTCACACACTGGTGACTGGTTTTCTGTTCTAGGAGGAACTGCTGCAACACGTAGTTCAAAAGTAAACAGAAGGATCCTAAGCAAGCCAAGGCTCAGCTGACTGGGGCCTTACTGACGCGAGGTCACTGAACCCGAGCGTTGTCGAGAGGAGTGGCCAGCTCAGACCACGTGATTACAACAATAGAATATCCCCCGGTATAAGGTGCATTGTTTGCCTGTATACTTAGACCCTTATTTCGGGGAGTATTCATGATAACTTTGACGTCAACCCTAGCATTTGAACTGGTTGACTGATGTCTTCTCTGTCTAACACAGCCTGCCGGTAGTATTACATCACGCTCACGTAACAAAAGCATGAAATTCCACAAATATTAGAAGTGAGCCACTGCACTGTAACACACGAACTAAATTATCTAACAGCACGTCTGTCATAATGCTACTTCAATCTTCAAGAATATCCTGTAACCCGAGCAGGCACATTTCAGTTTTTGCTTCATGGGGCAAGATTTTTTTTTTAGGAAAGGCCTTATAGGGTATATTTCCTATTTCCATGCCGTGAACTGGGTAAACTTCACCATAAAACAAAAGGAAAAGCATTTAAAACACGAGATCACATGCACGGAACACATTTTTAAAGTTCACTATTTTTCTTCATTTTTCAAGTACGGTATTTTTTATTGTAAGTCGTTTAATTTCCTTTGTGGTAAAGTTTACCCTACTTTACAGTTTCCACACATATACCTAGTTTTATCATTTTATCCTACTTATGTACTTGTTTTTAATACGACGATGGTGCTAACTAATGAGCACACATAATTCATTATTACCATTCTGCGTTAACAGCCAGAATAGAGTCTATTAAGTTTCATGCGCCTCATTTAGAAAACGTAACGCAGTTCATAGCCAACATGCTGACATGTTAACCAACGTAACTACTTTCGAAACTTCAAATCGTTTTCAGTACGTTTCGAAAATTGCATGAAAACCAAGGATCGGTGGGACCGGTCCATACCTTTGGGTTGAAGGTACGACTTATATTTTATGATGTGTTCTTTCTTGCTTTGGCTCCGCCCCCTAAAACCCCCATTGGGGACGGCCCCCAAACCTTCATACAATTAATTTATAATAATTAACCGGTCCATCACATTTGAGGTGAAGGTACCGGTACATTCTTTAATAAATCACTGAAAAACAAATGTGAATATACAGGATGTGGAGTGAGTAAGAAATTATTATTTTTTATTTTTTGGCGCATCATTTTTACGTAAATAACGACAAATAAAAACTAACATGCCACATAACATTATTTTAAGAAATACAGGAAACAAGCATGAATAATATTCACCATTCTTAATGATCGTGGGATAGAAAAAAAACGTATGGAATAGAAATTACATACAGATGTGCGTGTAATAAACAATAAGCAAACCATCTTCGATTAATCATTTCAAAACAACGTGAATATGGCGTGCATTGTGTGGGAAAACAATTTCTTATATGTTGCTCCCAATGTGCATCATTGTTAACTTACGAAAACAAATGAAAATTAACATGGCATATAAACACTATTTGAAGAAAGATAGGAGATATTAAGTAATATTCAGCGTTCTTAATGATCTTCGGATGGAAAATAACAATGAAATATGTACAAAATAGAAATTACATACAGGTGAGCATATAAGAAAAACAGTAAGTAGAATCATTTATTTGATTAATAAGCTTAAATTACTCCAGGTTTAGTGTAAGAGTGGTCTATGTAACGAGTACCGGGTACTAGGAAAATACCGGAAACCCATATTAAGCCAGGTAAAGCTAACTGAACAAGTTTCTAAAAAGATTGTAGTCCAGAGCACATATTACCTCAATCATTGTATTATCTCTTGTAACATGACCTCGCTCACAGACGAAACAGTATGTTGTTAATACTCGTATATTCGGTCCTGCAATCCTAGTCATTGGAGAGTTTGAAGAGAGAACATTACGGATGTGATCATATTTACTAAACGCGCTATCTTTGGGCTAAATCGGAATTAACGTCAGCAATATGTTCTTTTCATAAAAGGTAAATTATCCATAAAAATCAGGAGCAGCTACTGAAAGCGATGACGATATAATTTTGTTTCAATTAATTGAAAAAAGAACTGAGAATATCAAAAACCCAGAATAACATTGAGAATGTTGCGTCATTAAATTCAAACATGTCGTCAGTTCCAGAGCTGCATTTGAAGCTAATGAAATATTAAACGACTCTGGCTATTAATTCACACTTTGGCCGCTCTCGTTCGACTTTACGTTAGCGAGGACACACAGTCCTTTGTTTCAACAGCTGGTCGCGTCGCTATGGCAACGTATATATACAGTAATGTAGGATATTCGTCTCAAGGACTTTAGAAATCGCGGCGTTCTCATCAACGGACCTTGAGAGCCGGATGATTTACCTTCACGTGGCGAGGTTTGTTCAGGTTTTGACCTTACAGTACCCGGCACACAAAGAAAGCCCAGTCGAACATGCAAACAGACAGTGTGATGTCTGAATTCTTTGTTTATCTGTGCCTTCGTACATCACAAGTTGTTATCTATTCTCTTCAGAGACCCTGATAATCGGCATCGAAGACACGTCCTGCAGGAAGTGTTACGTATTTGAAAGTATATTTACAAGCCTAAGAAAGAGAAGGGGTTTTGGTTCTTGTTTTGATACAAGACAAACACGGCATTTATAAATAGCACAAAGCGTAGTCTCTAAAAGGAGTTCCGCTTAGAATACATTATGTCAACCAAATGCGGCTTTAAAAGAAACGAGTTTAAACCGCTGGAAGGTGAACCTGCAGAGCTGCATAACGAACAAAACTGGAAGCGCAGCTCAAGTGTTGAAGTCTGGTACACCTCAATTACGTAGCCAAAAATAGACTTTGATGCTGTATTTGTCGGTGGTGGTGATGGTAGTACTAGTAGTAGTAGTAGTAGTAGTAGTAGTAGTAGTAGTAGTAGTAGTAGTAGTAGTAGTAGTAGTAGTAGTAGTTCAATATACAGTAAATCATTCTTTGCTAAAAGACTTTAAATTGGGAAATATACCAAGCCAAGTCTGGGAGGGTCTGAGACTCAAGAGTACCAATCCAAACAGCCTGGATTCGATCCCCAGCCAGGTCGTGATGGAATTGTGGTGGACATTCCAGGGGGGTTTTCTTGGGGCACCCCTGTTTCCCTTCCCCTGATTATATACTCATAATCATCGCCATTCCTTTTCGGGCTTGCAATCGATGTACAGTCCAAGTTGAACCCCATGGTAAGTGGCCATTAGTTGCTAGTGGTAGTGTTATGTACCGTAGGCTTTCTTCTGGGAACCGTGGTAGTGTCTACGTGGAAAGGTAAATATATATATAGTTTTATTTAACGACGCTCGCAACTGCAGAGGTTATATCAGCGTTGCCGGATGTGCCGGAATTTTGTCCCGCAGAAGTTCTTTTACATGCCAGTAAATCTACTGACATGAACCTGTCGCATTTAAGCACACTTAAATGCCATCGACCTGGCCCGGAATGGAAAGGTAAAGGGATTCCGCATGTTTGCTGGGGAGTTGAGGGGCGGCCCATAGGGGAGTCTGTAAAGCGGGAGGGCCTTAGGGCACAATCATCGTTTAATCCTGGGTAGTACAATGGACCGCCCAAGCGGCCTATGTGTGAGGCAGTCATAGCCCGTGCTCTTTCTTAAAGTGTAGACCAGCGGTCATCAGCACAGTGCACTCTCGGAGTAGCGTGTCTTACCCGCGGATAAGAGAGGCACTAGCGTGAATCTGTGGCTGCTGTTGGATATGATTTCTCCCTCTCTCTTCTGCTCGACAGTGCATATTCCGACACACACCTTACCCATTACCCATTTCAGCGAATGCTGACGACCACTGGCCTAGAGTGTTACTGATTAACCCTTACGAACAGAGAGCAGTAATGGAGCAAGTCACTGAAATATCAGCAAGTTGTAATTATTCCCGGGTCTGAGTACACTGCAACCTACTGCATTACTGTGTTTGCCATCATATTTTATACTTCCAATTTACTTTCCCCGCAGTCTCCAACGACTCGTACAGTGCCGTCAATCAGGCGGCAGCTGAATTCTGCCCAAATGCCTTTTATTCTCAAAAGTGTCGTGTCTAAAAAACCGAAAGATGGCGGAAAACTCAACACGAAAAAGAGAACACATTTATTACATTTCTAGTCGCGTGGCTTCGCTGTGTAGCCTCAGTCGTGGAACACAAAAATATTCAATAAAGACCCCGGACAAATCATGCCCTTGGTACTCCATTCATATCCGTCAAATGAACTCAATTGCACACGCTGAAGATACCATAAACATTGCACTGAAATTCCAAAACCGCATCATGTCAACTGTCAAGGCAACGCTCGAGAAGTCCAGCTTAGCCATGAACTAACAACAGACTAAACTGAAGTGTTGTGAACATATTATATAGTCCGGGTCAGCTTACTTCATACCCCAAGGGTGAAACCTAACCATTTTTCCCCCATTACTACATATGCTAGTGGATTGTGGTGATTTTCTAGTTTGCAGGTTGAATTTTCTTTTGCCAACTAGGTTTCGAATTTCGATACTGACAAATACTACAAATGGTAGTGATTTTGTAACTGGTATGTTGGCAGCTGAGACAAATATCGACAATATTTGTCGGTACTGGAGTTCCATGAAATTGAAACTGTACTAGATTTCTGAGCTGGTTAATGGAAGCTAGTGAAATTTGAACATACTAATAATTAATTAATATCAGACCGGAGGGAAAAAGACCTTTAGGGAGGCCGAGACGTAGATGGGAGGATAATATTAAAATGGATTTGAGGGAGGTGGGATATGATGATAGAGACTGGATTAATCTTGCACAGGATAGGGACCAATGGAGGGCTTATGTGAGGGCGGCAATGAACCTTCGGGTTCCTTAAAAGTCATTTGTAAGTAAGTAAGGAAGTAAGTAAGTATTAATATTAATACATAATAGTTATTTTGTGTGTTGCGTTGTGGTTATAATTCAAGACTATAGTCAGGTAAGTTTTCGGATTTAGTACTAATAATTTCATGGGATCAAACAAAATACATTTTTAGGTCAGGTCTCGTGAGGCAATTGTTTAGTCAAACTAATGAATTTCATATTGTCAGACAAAATACTTGACATGTTGATTCCTTTCCCATATAGTTTGCCTACGAAAATATGTTACAAATTATTGAATTATTTAGAATAACCTTCCAACATAAAGTACGGTAAGAAAATAATTCATTTAGTACGTAGTATTGTGTGATACCTGGTAACAGTTGGCGACACTGACAAGACTGCAATATTTGCTGTTCAGGAACTGTTCTTATGTGACCCTCACTATACATCGCACATGCAAACTATCATACTTACGGGATTTTCTTGGCGTCCAGCACCAGATGGACCCTCTGGGCGTAAGGACAAAACCTCATGCTGTACAGCCGGAGCTTGCTCTTCGACAGGGGAGGGTTCTTGGAACCTGCAACAGGACAACGCCTCGTGGTCATGACTGAAGAAGTCCAATTAGTTAGCACTATATGCTCAAGGAGGCGACGACTCGTCTAGCTAGGTACAAGTACTTCGGTGTATTACATAAGCTACGCAAATACTGTCGATTGACAAAAATTGCTTACATGCTTTCCGTAAATGTTTAACACACCAAACAATTTTTATATGTACACAATGTGTACATGCATCATCTTTATTATTATCATTATTATTATTAGAACAAAGAACATTATGCAACAAATGACGTTAAAATTAAATTTAAAACATACAAGAAGCTCTATAGGAATTAAATAAAACAACAACATTATATTCAGCAATCATCTCCGAAATCATTACAATGAACAACTATGCATACTTAGAATAATTGAAGACCTAACATGTTTTCCTGGCTACGTCGATATCGCGTGAACAACGCTGGATCGGTGTCGGGTAGAGTTCCCGGGTAGCTCAGTTGGTAGAGCGTTGGTACGTTTAAACAAAGGTCCCGGGTTCGATACCCGGCCCCGGAACAATTTTTCCCTCAAAATTATTCAAATCAACTTTACAGGGAGTTATACCTGAAAGCTTGATTTGCATAATACACGTCACTGTTCGTTAACAGAAAACCACAATTTAAGTCACACAGAGTTAGTGTGCACTCGAAGTTGGTTGCTTGACGGTTGTCAGCCCACTTTGAGGTCTGTGGATGTAGAGGGAAAAAGTTGGATCGGTGTCGGGTAGAGTTCCCGGGTAGCTCAGTTGGTAGAGCGTTGGTACGTTTAAACAAAAGTCCCGGGTTCGATACCCGGCCCCGGAACAATTTTTCCCTCAAAATTATTCAACGCTGTAGAACTTTACTTTCGACGACCAAGAGTCGTCTCATTCTTTGGGGGGGGGGGGACTGTACGTACGTTACGTGTAGTTACAATCTGCCCTCTCTCGCAATTTGGGAAGATTTGGGGTACGCAGTTTACTTGTGGTGTATCTACAGCAATGAAAGTAGAAATGGTTGTTAAACCACTTTTCTGAACTTTGTAGTAGAGGTCGTGGAAGATGAGATATTATGTTGGTGACAGCTTTTTGACAGCTTTGTACTTAAACCGTACAAATCATCATGTAGCCTACTACTAGACACAGCTCAGGTCCTTCACTGCAAACTCAAACCACAATATTTCCTTTTTCGCCTTCCTCTTCGCCTCCCCATACGGTTCATATATCTTAATGTTGTCTATCACTCACTGATTTCTTCTGTCCCGAACTTTTCTCTCGTTCACCATTCCTTCCAGTGCATTCTTCAGTAGGCAGTAAGGGATGAAACGATGTGTTTTGCTTCTAAAATGACATATAATGTTCTTCAATGGAATGGCGACTATCGGAATGGGACAAGTGGCCAACAGGCTTGGAGCTCTCACACACTTTTCATCAGCCCCAATTTCTCTTGCAAGAGCGTTTCTTCGCGTGCCTTTTAAAAGTTTTTCCTCCCACTTACACATTACAGTGACATCATCGTACTGAAAGAAAATGGGATATTTTAACTGTAACAATAGTTCAGCTTTAAGTCTCACGCTGAAAGTTTTTATAGAAAATCTTTACGATCGCAACGGAAATATAATAATATTTATTTCTAATAAATTTTATTCAGCTTCCTCCAAGTGAAGGCTGCCTAGAAGACAAAGCTTACCATAAAATTGTTGTTATAATGGGGGGGGGGGGAAGAAAACAATGGAGAAGAAAAAGAATAAGAAATAGCACAATTAGAAATAATTGGAAAAGACTAAACAAAACATAATTAATTCCAGGAGAACCATAAAATAAAAGATAATAAATAATAATAATAATAATAATAATAATAATAATAATAATAATAATAATAGTAATAATTGGCATTGAGAACCAAATTCTGAACGGAGATTTCTATCATGAGTAGGCCTACGCAGTAAGACAATAAAAACCTACAGCACAGGCCGTGTCGCAATACAGTTACAAACAAAACTGTCCCAATAGACAGATTACACATAGAAAGTATACAATTATGGTTCTAGCCTCATTATAACCAATAACAATAAACATTTTCATTTTATCAAAAGAAATACTCCTTTTATGTTCAGAAAAAAAAAAACAATATTTGTACTCTGAAAAAAAATCGTCCTACGTGGTCACAACGGGCAGGCCATAGTTGCGCCCCACGGTCAGGTAAGATGCAGCAGATAAAAAAGGGTCCCTGTTTTGTGGGCATAGTTGCGCCCCGTTCCCATCAGGTAGAGAAAAGGGGCATGGCATAGTTGCGCCCCGATGAAATAGGTAGAGAAAAAGATACTACGGAAACTCGAGCCTCGTAATCAACCAACCTTATTGATTTCTTATGCGATTTAATATTCATTATCGATATCGTAAAAATGAACACCATGAAGTTGGCAATATTTTATTAACTGTTTTTCTACTGTTTATGCAGTGATTATCGATAGCCTACCGTTAAAATGAACACCATGAAGTTGGCAGTACTTTATTAACTGACATATTCAAATGAGTGAGCCGTTGGAATATGGGGACTTAGCAGTCTTTGACATTTTATTAGTGATTTTCACACCGTCTGTGGCGTATAGTGAGGTTAATTTAAAATGAATGTTAAGTCTAGTGAAAAGAGTGAAGAGTTAATACTTCACAATGGTTCTAAGTTTCGATTTTCGAAACCCTGTACCGTAGGGTTAAGATATCGATGTACAAACAAAAAATGCAGTTCATTTATTGTGTGTGATCGATAAAAAAGAGTGTTATTTTAAGTAGTAAAATTGATCATATGCTAGGCCTACCTGATTTCAATGCAGCTATCACTGTAATATTTGTAAGTAATTTGTTTATATTATGACAATCACTTTCGTGTGCACTATGCCCATCGGGGCGCAACTATGCCATGTCCATTCTGCTACCTGATTTCTTCGGGGAGCAACTATGCCATGTCCATTCTGCTACCTGATTTCTTTGGGGCGCAACTATGCCATGTCCATTCTGCTACCTGATTTCTTCGGGGCGCAACTATGCCATGTCCATTCTGCTAGCTGATTTCTTCGGGGCGCAACTATGCCATGTCCATTCTGCTACCTGATTTCTTTGGGGCGCAACTATGCCATGTCCATTCTGCTACCTGATTTCTTCGGGGCGCAACTATGCCATGTCCATTCTGCTACCTGATTTCTTCGGGGCGCAACTATGCCATGTCCATTCTGCTACCTGATTTCTTCGGGACGCAACTATGCCAAGTCCATTCTGCTACCTGATTTCTTCGGGGCGCAACTATGCCATGTCCATTCTGCTACCTGATTTCTTCGGGGCGCAATTATGCCATGCCTAGGCCTCCCAATTGATCGCGGGGCGCAACTATGCCATACCGGTCACAACAATAACAGCAACTGGACTTGTTTACTGAACTGGACAGAAATAATTTACACTTCAATAGAAACCGTACCATGTTCAACGTATCAGATAACTGGAGTGTGACACTTCTCCGAACTACAGTACTGTCCGATTTATTGCATCGAGATTAAATTTAAAATAACTTCAGAAAAGTTCTTTCAGCTGTTCAGAGAAAAAATCCAGCCAACACTTCCGGTTCATGTCAGAGCGGAATGCTGAAAGTTCTGCTTGCATAGTAATTCGCTGCAACACCGCGAACTGCATTGTGGGTAGTTGAAGGCCTACTAGTAGCTACTGTAAGTTTGCGAGACCCATGAAGCTTCTGGATTCACTTTTATAAGACGCAACAAAATTCACGAGCAATATAACGATTAAGGCCCATTCACAATGAAAATTAAACATAACCGTAACATAAACACAGAAGTTTGCGGCCAGGCTACCAAATGGGATCATTCACAATTCACAATGCCGTTAATGTTAACATGAAAGTTTGCAAACTCCAACACGAAAATTTTCAAACTCTAAACTTTCATGCTTATGCTTACGTGATTTGCAAACAGAACACAATCGTGGAACGCTGAAGTATACGACAGACTATGTGGAAATGGCTCGTTATGTTTCCATGGTTACCAAGTACGTTTGCTGTTATGTTTATGTTCCCATCGTGAATGATGGTATGACTTCTTGATTTTACCGTAACGTTTACATTCTTAAGTTAACTTTACGTTATGTTTAATTTTCATTGTGAATGTCTACCAAGGCCGCTGCCCTGTGAACTTCTTTTTGTCCGTGGTAATGAGAAACCTGTGGACAGACGGACCCGACTGGCGGATCAAGAGATTCTGAAACTAATGAAAACAATAATTCAATGAGGACAAGGCAGCTCTGCACTCCATTATTATTTGTTTTGCCTCATAAAGACGCCGCCACAAGGACATGACTCAACCCACCCACGCCAACAAACAAGGCGGAAGTCGTAGCTGCTGTTTTCGCAGCCAACCTTATCGTTATCTATTTCAACAAGTAGTTTAAATAAAGAACCTTACTACTACACACGCTAATTACAACAAAACCAAGAGAAGGCAAGAATTTGTATCTATAGGCTAATTCACACGGGAATAGTCTACAGGAGTCAAGTGCTTGGAGCAAGTCGACTTTCCTTCAACTTTCCCCGTGTGATATGGTCGAGACAGTCAAGTTGTGACTTGGCGGTCAAGCAGAATTTGAGTTGACGACCCGTCAACTTTTGTGTCCACTTTCCCGTCACGTGACTAACTTGCCTCCACCACTTCCAGCGTGTGAATGCGAACTTGTAGCAACTTGGCAAGTAGAAAGTTTGTAGTTTTAGGCCTGTTGTCGAAGTAAATTAATAATGAGCGCCCCTAAGTGGAATTCCAACGATATCATGAAGTTTTTGGAAGTGTATGAGAAGTATGAACTTGTATGGAATATACGTGACAAAGAATACCTCAATAAAAACAAGCGGGAATTATTATTCCAGAAACTAGTCAGTGAACTCATGGAACAAGGTTTCGAAAACATAGACGTAGAAAAAAGTTAAAAACCCTTAAAACAGGACTCATTCTGCAGAATACAGGACCTTCTTCAGCTAATTCTTTCAACAAGGTATTAGATGCACCGTGCATAATTCTTCTGCGAATCCATTTCTTAACCCATGTTCTCTTTTCCTTGTTTTCAAGAACATTTTGTAATTCCTACAATAACAAGGCGCCAATTAGTTGCACACATGCTTGAATATGTGCTGGTGGCGTCTTCAGTTTCACCAAACTAAAAATGCCAGTTCACTATTGATTTTTATTAACTATAACAGAATACAAGAATTCAAACACCACTACGAATACAACATTCAGCGCGCGCTTTTTTTCAAGCATGGTTTCAAGTTTAATATCTCCGTGTGATCACAAACATAGCATCAAGTTTAGAGGCTTCAAGCACTTGACTCCTGTAAAGTATCCCCGTGTGACTCGGGTTTATGTAAGAAGAGAAATGGAGATATAAGAATTAAACATTAAATAATTTTTTCAGTTGGCTATTTAACGACTCTGTATCAACTACTCGGTTATTTAGCGTTGATGGAATTTGTAATAGCGAAGTGGTATTTGGCGAGATGAGGCCGAGGATTCGCCATACATTACCTGACATTCGCCTTACGGTTGGGGAAAACCTCGGAAAAAACCCAAACAGATAATCAGCCCAAACGGGGATCGAACCCACGCCCAAGCGCAATTCCGGATCGGCAGGCAAGCGCCGCAGCCAATGGAGCTACAACGGTGGCTTTAAATAATAAGGTAAAATAAAGAGAAATAAAAGATGAAATGCACGTCATATAGAAGAATACAAATACAAGAAAAATATGTGGCAATGCTTTTTTGCACAAACAGAATTATACATTATTGCTGATAAAATGGTGACAATAGGCAAGTGTAGTTGAAGTCCCTGCGTAGAGATGGAACCAGTAGAAACAGGGAAGACATCAGAAACTTCACCGAGCGAGTTGGCGCAGACGGTAGCGTTTGTGACTCGGGTTCAAATCCAGTGGCCAGCCAATCTGACTGGGGTTTTTCATGGTTTCCCTCAGTCACAAAGGCAAATGTCGGATTGGAAATTTACATACCATGCATGATTCATCATTGCCCTAACATCATAAACATGAATAAACATTTGAAATCAGTTACACGAACATAAGCAGTCTACAACACACAACAGAAACAGGAATTCTACAATGGAAACCACAGTAGCCTACTGGTAAACTTTATTTATTTTATTTTTTTTTTTTTCATGGAGTGCAGTTTCATAGAAAGGACTTTGCCGACAGACCTTCTACTGCCCCCTACTAATTGATTGTCATAAATAAATGTCTTCCTTACTGTGACGGAAATCTTGTCTTCTTTTGTTAGTAACCAATCACAACCCTCGTTCAGAAGAATTGACAGGTGCCCGTCAAATCCACGTGGAGGCAGAGTTGTCGCATCCTTTCCGAATTTCAAGAATCCCGTCAGTTTCACTGCATAATTTCGAAGGTCACCAGGATTGTGGCAACTGTGCAATGTTGGGACGAGGGGACAGGATGGAATTGTCAGAGTTGTTTGTGTAGGAAGTCATAAATCTGTAAGTGGGTGTTCAAAGGAGCCACAGAACTGCACTCCTTGAAATAAAATAAGGTATATACTCACAGATCCTAACACACGATATGAGCACAGATGTTAAAGCGTGTATAAATAAACTTAACAAAAGAATAATAAAAATATGAGAGATAAATAGTGAAAGAAATTGAAATTACAGTAATGCAAACGTGACCATACGCGCAACTTCTATTAAATATTGGGGGGGAGAGGCAGGACTCTGCACAGAAATTCCCGAAAACTTTAATTGCTATTCTTTAAAAACTTCTAATTGAGATTCTGGCTGATATGTAGCTATATCTATTATCAGGCAGTACATTTCTCTTGACGATATGTGCCAGAGGAGAAACAATTATTTGTGTTGTATGTAGCTAATCAGCGATGTATGCAATGGAGGGGGAAAGGAACTGGTCACCCTACCTTATTATCTCCTGGCTTAGTTACCTCATGATGTGTTTTATTGGCGTCACTTACAAGGTTCAAACCTGTCTTCGGACAACAGACTAATCAACAAACCACCACCAATGGAAATTGCTTAACCCAAGATGTTGAAAACCATGGCTCTTATGCACTACCTTTTCCCTTTCACTGCTTTGTTCACTATCCGTTGAAACTTGCAACGATGATGAATATGAGCTACTAGTTTCGTTCTCACTACTACAATCCAAATTATCATTCTGTCCCCTTTTATTGCGGTTTTATTTTGTTTTTTTTTTTTAATGGAAAATGTATACATTATCAAATAGTTAATCGCAAATACTGTATCACACATCCGCGACGACGATCATTACAAGAAACGATCACTGAAACAATGTTGATAACGGTTGCTTTTAAATTTCGTAACAATTTTAATTGTTTACGAAACATGTTGAACATTAATAAGTTAATCTATTGTACAGAGATAGTGTTAATCGAACTGTCAGTTCCGTGTCATTCCTGGTCCACTATTCGATCGCAATATTTCATTCATTTGAACTGAAATGAAAAAGGTGGCTCGTAGACTCTATGTGGAGTCACCGCTGCATCATGTGTGGGATCACAAATGCAAGAGGAGAGAAAGGGAGTTGCGTCACTGCAACAGCTGACATCTCTATGGATTTTAAATAACTATTTTTGGCTTTGTCCTAGTTCATCTTCCAAACAAATTAATTAATTGTGTTTTAACATGAGGAGTCTCTCTTACAATTGAGGAGCGATTTTGCAAAAGTCGATTGATGCAGAAATTTTCGAAAGTGAGTTACATATGGATATCGTATGTTTTCTACCTCCGGAATCGATCTATGAAATCAGATTTACCAAAACTTGATTCATACCGTATGTAGAGACTACCAAACCTTCAAGGTTTTTTTTTCAAACCTCTATAGATCCTGTCACTTTGTGTAATTTCTGTAAAAACTTGATTTCTGCATCTATCGACTTTTGCAAAAACGCTCCTCAATTATTTGTATTCTATTAATTTTATTGGGGCGGGGAGCGCTCTGGCTGTGTAAATGTGGGGGGGGGGGCAGAAAATGCCTTTCTCCCCCCTTTCAAATCAGCGTCCATGGTGATGAAGTTCAGGGATCGAACAGAGACACGGAGAAGTGAAAGCTTACAATGCGGAATGAAGAGTTACGAAAATCTAAAAATGAGTCAAGTGGCATACACAACACGCAACACAAGTGACCCCCGCGTGGGTGTGCGCGCAGCATTAGCAAACAGCGAGTCACTGTCTGAGGTAACCGTCCTGACGACATCGCATTACGTCACGCGACAGAATCGGCCCGTTCGTTCGTCGACCTGGAATTCTGAGCCACAGCGCCGGTGCGAACCACGTGCAGTCGAGTACTGCACACCGAGCGAGCACGAAAAAGTTCGCCACAGTTGTTTTACGTCAATGACAAGGAACCCTGAGCTTTACTTGCCTCCCGGAAAAGCCATGCTAATAAAGTATGTCGTCCTCCGCGAAATTCGGGCCACTACAAGAATGCAGAAATAAGACTCCTTCTGACACGAGAATATCATAACCATTTCAGGATTGTTCAAAGAGATTATTCTGTATGTGTGTATGTATTCATTCATAGTATTCTGCCCAAGGGCAGATCTTTCACTGTAAACCCAGCATTCTCCAGTCTTTCCTATTTTCTGCCTTTCTCTTTGTCTCCTCTATGTATGTATGTATGTATGTATGTATGTATGTATGTATGTATATATATATATATATATATATATATATGAATAGTCCACTGCAAGAATGATGGATGTCATTTGGAATACATTTTGCAGGAGAAGCAATTGAAAGTCTGAAATGCTTGGCGGTCAAAGCTTAACTGTGATTTTCCGATCATTACTGGACAATGACTATCAGTGTTAATGCCATATAACTCTCTATGTACATTCTATATGTCTTAAGCTATGCATTGACAGTCTTGGTTCATTTTCGACAACAAAGTGACATCCATCATTCTTGCAGTGAACTCTTCAAATATATATATATATATATATATATATATATATATATATATATATATATATACATACATAATATGTATATATATTTATTTATTTACTTCATTTCACTTAGTGTTCTGCCCAGGGGCAGGTCTTTCACTGCAAACCCAGCATTCTCCAATCTTTCCTATTTTCTGCCTTCCTCTTTATTTCCTCATATGATCCATATATTATTATTATTATTATTATTATTATTATTATTATTATGAGAGGCTCACAACCAAGTCCACTTGTGGTCAGTTTGTGGATTAATACAATCTCGGAAGAAGAAAACTTAGATTTATTCGTTGCCATAACAAACAAAGTTACTCCACAGAGGGCAGCATTTCCTATGGAAGGTGAAGGTTGCTAAGCGTGGGCCAGGAACTTTAAGACTCAATATCTGAGAACTATTCCACATGGACTTGGTCCACTCTGGCTGTGAACCCCTCATATCTTAATGTCGTCTATCATTTCATATCTTCTTCTGCCCCGAACTCTTCTCCCGTTCACCATTCCTTCCAGTGCATCCTTCAGTAGTCAAGTTTCTTCTCAGCCAGTGACCCAACCTATTTATTTTCCTCTTTCTGATCAGTTTCAGCATCATTCTTTCTTCACCCACTCTTCCCAACACAGCTTCGTTTCTTATTCTGTCTGTCCATTTCACACGTTCCATTCTTCTCCATTTCCACATTTCAAATGATTCTAGTCGTTTCTTTTCATTTCGTATGTCCATATCGTTTTAGGAAAAAGAAAACAAGTCTGATGATGTACTTGCTTGCAGTGGTTAAAAATGTATCTTATGACTTTTTTTTTTCAGAACACTGCTAGACGTAACACATCAGACTGTTTAAGTGCCAATATCGTTGAAAATTAGTTAAAAAAAAAAGTCTATGACCCTGACTCAATTCACTAAGAAATATGATGTTCCATTGTAATTTCTTCGCTTATAGATAAACATTTGATTTGGGATATCAGCATTGGCCATATTTGTAATAAAAATCAATACTAATCTTTATGTAATTAAAAAGCTAAATTCCTGGCCACATATGGTTTAAAAACACTATATTATGGTCCGAATTATCCAGGTCTTTCCTATGGGATAATTTTTTGGGGTCATATCGCAAGTATATATACCAATCTAGGTTTTTTTTTTATCCACAGAAGAGAGCTGTTAGATATATTCTTAATTTAAAGCATGCGGGTTCATGCAGACATGCATTTACATCGTTAAAGATAGGCATAGGTGTTGCACCCTGCATATATAAGGAAGCGATCAAATATATTAAAGTAAATAATATTAATATCTGTAATCGAGGAATTCATGCACACAATGCGGGGTGCAAGAATAAAACGAGATTTTCACAGTAAACAACCTGAAATTTTACAATCCCAAACCATCTGTGGCACGAGGTAAATTCTGCTACTCCGAGGAGGAATTAAACAGACACAAAATAACAACAATAAAATCAGTAATTTGCTGATGTCAGGTGCATACTAGTCAGTGAAAGAATTCATAGTTGGCTTACATAACTGAAGGCAATATATATATATATATATATATATATATATATATATATATATATGTCTAAGTCTTATATGTTAATGTAATCAATTACACAGGCTTCCAATGAAAAAAAAAACTTTTGGCTTTCCTTCATGTATTCTTATGTGCTGAAGCCAGAAATGACATCAAAAATGGCACATCAAGCACTATTTTTACACAAAACTATATTTTATGTTTTATATTATTACTATACTAATGATTCTGCTGCATCCAGTAATCCTCTTCTTGTGTTCAAAGCGCTGGCACATATAATATCTAATCTTCCTCGACTTGGTGAGGTTGCCAAGGACAACGAATGTTAAACAAAAACATTAAAAATGTCTTACAAAAAATTTGTTTACAATAAACTGAAATTTACAGTAGATGTTTTACAATACTGAAAATTTGCTGTAAAATAAAAAAATACAGGTAAAAATAAAATAGAATGAGAAAATTCAACTTTAATTTGAATTGAAGTAGAAGTGTCGCCGTAGAATCTGTGGAGAACCCTTCAAAGCTATCATAGAAATTTCCTTAATTGTTATTGTTGGGACTCCAAATTTATGACAATGACACGAATTGTTTTATTATGGTCCCTCTAGCGCCCACCATTAATCCGATGACTTCTATATCCCCGAGTTTATATGTTTTGTAATAAGGGATACTGTTCTCCAATCACGAGAAAGTCTTTGCGGAATGAAACGTAGAGGGGTAATGCTGTGAATGAATGTTGATGTCATAAGGTCACACACGTGGGTACTCGTATCTCTATTGGCTAGCTCTCACAGCACAAACAATAACACTGATACACACATATTGATACTACCCTAGTTACAAAATGAGATCACTGTTAATCTCCTGGTCTTTTAATTCCTCCATACAGGAAATAACATATGCAGGAGAGAGCATGGTTTTAAAACTGACGTTATAACGGTAATATTATCTATCTACTTCGCTCCAAAAGATGACGCAATAGTAAGCACATTCCTTTCACGGTTGATCTGGTTTGAGAACAGTAGTTGGTTTATAAATTGCCTTTTTCTCTAGATTAACCTCCTCTAGTTGATTCTGGAGCCGTCAAATTTCTAATGGATGAATGGATAAGCAATTAAAGACTTGAAATCAGTTTGGCGTATATACAAATTAAATTAACAACAACAACCACGACCACCACCACCACCATGAATGAATGAATGAAATGAATGAATCTTTCGCTACTTCATACTCATCTTTTACATTCTGCTACATTTTATTCATTACGATATAATAATAATAATAATAATAATAATAATAATAATAATAATAATAATAATAATAATAATAATAATAATGTTATTTATTAACACAACTGCATACGAGAAACAAGTTTCGTGGAAGTGAACACAGCTAGAAAAGTTATCGGCATCAATTGGGGCTGCTCCAATATTATTACGCAATTTCAATGGATGTGAATCCATCAGCTTCCCTCTGTCATTACATTCCAGTATCGATTCGCCCCACTTTGCCAGTCAACCCTGCAAATTTCAGGGCCATGATCCTATCATTACACTAAAATCCCACATCGACCAACAAAGAAGCTTTCCAGGACATTAATCGAATTCTAGAATGCCGTGAGATGTCGAGTAAGTGAACTGGCTTATTTCCATAAAAATCGTGCATTAGTAGCGAATTTTATCAACTCGTTTATAAGTCTAGTCTAAGCTAAAGGAAGGAATTCCAACGAAATGAAATTACTGTTTTCGTAGCCACCACGTGGGGTAGAATTAAAAGACAGCATCCCCTCGAAATGATAAAACCATTGGTACACATTTTAATGGAATAACTTTACAATGTACAAAATTATTCCATTACTTATGGAAGCATCCTATAGACATTCTACAGATAGTGAATATGCACCAACGAAGAGAGGCAATTTCAGACAAAAGCCTTTCACGTATCTGTCCACAAGCATTGTAATGTCCGCGCGTACAAATGAATCATTAAGAAGCCCATAATTATATTTATATTTAAACAAAATATATTAAGAATAATACTAACGATGACCGAAACATGGAAAGGGCGTGAGCGGACTTGTCAGTTGCATCACGTCACAAATATAAATAGACATGACACACGGCATTTTCATACCATTCCCACAACTTGCAAGCATTTCCTCGCTATATTCATTTAAATACTGATGTACTCACCTTTACTTAAATGTCTATCACTCATATCTGTGCTGAGAACAATTTAATTTCTATAACTAGAACCGGAACCTAACCACAGCTGCCACAGCAAACAAATGCACAGACAACGCCGCTTTAGCTCTTTCAGGCGAACTCAGCTGCTCAGCTGTTGATGTCAGAGATTACTGTCAAGGTTATACACTCTCGCACGAGAACAGCAGCGCGGAGAACGGCAGATTACCGAATTAGATATGGAAATGCAAAAGCGATATTACACGTTAAGGACGATATTTACCATGTTATCGAACAGATTGTTCATATCGAGTGTATATATAGACAAAGATGTATGTTTATCATGTGACTAGAATTTAATCAATATTTTGCTGCAGTCTAGCCATCGGGACTGAAGTTAATTAGTAATTACTCCTGTCACGAGATGGTGCTGCAAGTATAAATTTCACGGAATCCATCCACGGACTGAATATTAGTTTTATTTTATTGCAGCGTGTGGAATTCAGTTCGCTGAATCATAGTGATTGGAATCACACTTGGTGTTTTTATTTATTTACTTAGCTTTTACCCGATTTGTTCTTTGATACTTGTAATGTTTTATTTATTGTCTTAAATAGAGAGAAAATCTCTCGCTGCAGAGTTCAATATGAAAGCATATTTTACTGTCGGACTAGTGTATTTTCAACTTTACCCTTTCGATACACAATCAGCAACACGGAATCTGTGTGGCGATATAAAAATCATGAATAAAATTAAATAGGAATAGATCTATCTGTAAAGAAGCTGCAGCAGTGACCTATTTTGTTACATTTGCAAATTTTGTTCAAAGTCACAACAGATCTATCCATCACTGGGATGCTCCTATTTTGTGAGGAGGTGAAATGTGTCATTGGACGTGTTGTATTTAGAATACAGTCAAACTTCGGTTATAGTGAACCTCTGTGGACCAGCATATTTCGTTCACTATATCCGAGGTTCACTAAAACCGAAGTATGTGTGTTTATACTACTGACGTTGCTATACAAACAGTATTAACGCCCGTTAGGATCAGACCATGTTCAATATCAGTACTAATGTTCTCTTTATCTTCCAACTTAAACACTTTACGCTTCGATATCCTAATGTTCACAGTTTGAAACTTGAATGTAATCTGGCCATGTAGGTAGTAGGCACAGACCGATTTCGCACCTCTTCCCACTAGAGGTATGCTACTGTGTACTCGGCCTTGGAATTTCCCAGGGTTCACTTTTACAAAGATGCGGAAAGAAGGGTTGTTGACCATTGTACTGTAATCCTTCTTGTAGTTACCCCTTGGTAATCACTCTACTCCGTTTTAAAAAAGAAGACATTTTCTCTTCCTATTCTTCTAATATCCTCTTTTAAGGGGAGAGGATGGCATTTTTAAAACTTTTTTCCTATTTGGTGTAAAATATTAATTTTTTGTGTGTAGAGAGCTTATAGCTGTGGCAACTCAACCAAATAAAAATATTTGATATGTATTTGCAAAAGCATGTTCTACAAACTGTCTGTAACAGAATTTTGATATTAGTCCCTACGTTTGTAAAATAAACAATTACATTTTAATAACAATTTTCTGATTTTCTTTCTTGCAAACAAACGGGCGTATTTTTAAAATGAAATCAATTAACAAACTTCTGTTACAGAGAAAAGTTTCCTAATAGTCTAAAGAATGTGTGTTCTAAATTTCATCCATGTACCTTTAATAGTTCAGAAATTATATCCATTTTTGTCTGGCAATGTAGCAAAAAAAATGAAGTTACTGGAAACCGATAAAAGGGGGCGTGTGATTTAAAAATCCATAGCGCAGGAAGTTTAAAAAATGACGTCTCAACATCCGATAAGGGCACAAATACCCACAAAATGTTATGCTATGCATTCCACACATATCAAAGAGTATTTTAAGGATTTTTTTTTTTCAAAATTGAATTTACCGGAAACAACAATAAAAGGGGCGAGTGATTTAAAAATCCATAACGCAGGAAGTTTAAAAATGGCGACTCAACATCCGATAAGGGCACAAATATCCACAAAATGTTATGCTATGCATTCCACACATATCACAGAGTATTTTAAAGATTTTTTTTTTTTAAATTTACTCATTTTTTTCACCAAAAAATACCATCCTCTCCCCTTAAAGGAATCAGAACTAATCCTCCCTTTATCCCTCACTGCATTCACTATTCTCTTTAACATATTTCAAGCTGTCCAGGAAGCTGAACAAATCCTTTGTCTTTCAATGCACTGAAGGAGTAGAAGGTTTGAGATTTTGTTCTGAACATATTCTTGGAAGTTTATAGGACAAAACAACTATTTTAACTGCTTACTAACGTATTTATTATGAAGCTTATAATTTGTGTCAATTGCTTGAGACAAACATAAATAAGAAAAAGTATGAAGACTTACCTAGTTAATACTGCGTCATCCATGATCTGAGTGCATTTACATGCGCTGCTCTTAGTAACAATGTTTCCTGCATCACTAAACACGAAAAAACTTTTTTTTCTGTCAAGTACTTCTCCACGATCGTTCAATTTAAATCCAAACGTTTCACCGAGTTTACCTCTCAAATTCTCATATGACATAATGGAGTTTACACTTTTCACAGACCACAGAAAACTGATCTTTTTTCCTTTATCAAACTAAATACGCAACCGTCATATATACAAACTCAGTACAGAAAGTGCAAATGCAAAAGTACTGCGGTCGAAACAGGAGACTGGCCCCTATTGTAATCGAATTACCAGATTTTAGAAAAAGAAGATATTTACGCTCTCACTTGCACACAGTGTAGGCATGGCTATTTTATAAGAGATGAGGGGAACGAATCCCAGAAAAGTATGTATTTCATTTGCTAGGAAGATGAGCTGACCACAAGGTGGAAGTTTTCTTGGAAAACCATAAAACTTAATAAGGATTTCGCATTGTGTTTGAACTTTCAATAGAGGTAGACTAGGTCAGTGTCCTCATATCTCCAACTCTTTCTGAAGTGTTTGTGCAAACATTTTTCCTACGATACCTGGTTTACAGTTAGAAAATAACACTACTATTGTGCTTTTAAGTAAGCAATTTCCGAGAGAGAAATATTGTCGGAATTTTTAGTGTGAGTTTGTATTAACAAAATAATAATATCAATTACAACCGATTAATTTTAATCGACTCGATTATTCAATTAAATATTTTTGATCGATTAATCGATTGGATTAATCAATTAAATCCCACAACACTACTTGTTATTATTATTATTATTATTATTATTATTATTATTATTATTATTATTATTATTATTATTATTATGCATCAAATGATACGTTTCTGGATATATCTCAGAAACGGATGGACCGAATTTATTTATTATTTTTTTAGTAGACGGACAGGGTACATAATCCCCTCTAAAATGAGTTGTCTAAAGATGGGGGAGGGGTACAATTTGATATTAAAAAGTGGGAGAGGGACTGAAGGGATTAAGAATAAAATTCAATCAGTTTTGGTTTTGAACTTCCCCCTCGAAAAGTAAATCCACGTGTTTTCCTTTAAAATCGTATACCATGCACTTATAAAATTATTCAAATTTGAAATGAAACGCGGTTATTACAAATAGAGGACTAGGACCGAACCTTGTGGGACACCAGTTTTCATTGTAAACGAGGCGCCATTTCATCATAATTTAAAATCAGCCTTTGCTGATGATGTGGCGTTGTTAACAGAAGAGGAGACGATACAAAGCGATATGCTACTGGAGAAAAATGACAGCTGTGAGAAGTATGGGATGAAGATAAATGATACAAGACGAAGACCATAGGAAGAAAAATAAAGAAAGTAAACGTGCGAATTCTAAATGAGGCAGAAGAGCAAGTGGACAGCTTTAAATATTTGGGGTGTACTATAAGCAGTAACATGAAATCAAAAGGAGGATAGCAATGACAAAGGAAGCTTTTAATAGAAAAATGAGCATCCTTCAAGGATTTCTGGAAAAAGAACTAAGGAAGAGACTAGTGAAATGCCTTGTGTGGAGTGTGGCATTGTATAGGTCAGAAACATGAACATTACGACGAAGTGAAGAGAAACAACGGAAAGAGTTTTAATTGTGGATGTGGAAGAATGGAGCGTGTGAAGTGAAGAAATTAAACTGTGTTGGAAAGAGTGGGTGAAGAAAGAATGATGCTGAAACTGATCAGGAAGAGAAAAAGGAATTGGTTAGGTAATTGGTTCACTGGTTCAGAAGAAACTGCCTACTGAAGGATGCACTGGAAGGAATGGTGAACGGGAGAAGTGTTCGGGGCAGAAGAAGATATATTTTAAAATATATGGATCATATGCGGAGACTAAGAGGAAGGCACAAAATAGGAACGATTGTAGAATGCTGAGTTTGCAGCGAAAGGTGAGAGACCTGTCCTTGTGCAGAAAACTATGAATGGAAATTTGTTTGCGGTTACCTTTAATAAGATTGAAACCAGTTCGGGCTTTCAATGCTTATGCGATAGAATTGTAATTTCCGAGTATTTCACGGTGAATATAATAGAAGGCCTTTGATTTCTATTTTTTTTTTACAAAATAAGCTACCGGTGTATGATATGCAGTGCAAACCTATTCGTTGCTTTTTTATTAATGGGAATTATATCCGGTGATTTTTTTATCATCGGTAAGATTATGAGTGACTATGAGTCAACGTTTTTTGCATATTTTTGGCTGACCACCGCGGTGCCTTATCCGCTGGTTTCTCACGGTGGCAGTCTGCAGTGACGTAACGCAAGATAATTATCAAGCTAATCAACGGATCGGGTGTCACGTGACTGCCTGAGTCACGCGCGCGGGGCAAGTGCCACTCACCACCGCGTGTGCCACCTCCCGTCACATTCCGCCGCGAAAAGAAAAGATTTAGCAGTAATTCTCCGCAGGCCGAACACAGTTTATCCCCTGAGCTACTCTTCCTCGCCATGAAGCACACAGTTCGACCCTCCATGCACCTCGTCAGTGCAGGCAAGGAAAAATGCTTTTATTATTTGAACAGATTTAACGTTCTTCGCTTTAATATCGTAATGTAGTTTGTTCATTTCTAGAAGGAGTTTTTTTTAATTGGTTATTTCACGACGCTTTATCAACTACTATAGTTATCTAGCGTCTGTATGATATTTATTTATTTATTTATTTACTTATGCCTATAACAGGGCAAAGCCCCAATTACAATAGACAGTACAGATATTCGTTAACAAAAAAAAAAAAAAAACAATGATAACATGAAAAAAGAGATGAAACAGATACAAGCACAGTCTATTATATACAGTCGCGAAGCTCAATACGTAGTAAATATGCAAACATTAGATAATTGCTCACCACTAGGATCGCTAATATCGCCTCATTACAGGCAATGCAAAATAGTACCGTCACAGTCTATTGTTTCTAGCACTCTCAAAACTCAAGCTTCGTGACAAATTAAAATGGAAAATGATAAAAGGAAAGAAAAAAAAAAGAACAGACAAATAGATACTACCTAAATAAAAGACACAGATATAGATGTAAATGAAAAATACAAAATAAAATAAATGAAAAATAGTTAAATATAGATATCATAGCCAAAAATGTAAAATGTAGCTATAATTGGCAAATTACAGAGTAACAAATAGCAATATTATATAAAATCAACTACCTTCAGTATATTAACCCTCAACTGGTATCGCTTTTTAAATGTATGTATCGCTTTTTAAGTGTATATTACGATATCAAGCAATATGGGTCTATATAGACCCATAGATACCAGTTGAGAGTTAAGAAGAAAATGTTTGTATTCCATGTAAGAAATGCAGAAATCTAGATCCCATGTTTTACATATTTCATTGAAATTTGAACACATTTTTAACACTGGTGAATTTTTTATGTAATGAAGTGTTTGGTTTTTTTATAATATAACAATTGACGATTTCTTAAATGTGATGTTCTAGCGTTAATCTGGATTTGTGATAATATTTCGCTATTATCCAGTAGACCGTTGAATATTTTATATGTAGGTGATATGCCAGCGAATTGAGTCCAGGGTCCAGCATTTGCTCTTATTAGTTGAGGGAAAACTTCGGAGAACCTCATCCAGTAACTTGTTCCAACCAGGATTTGAACCCGGACGCTCAGGCACGCTAATCGCTACTCCACAGCGGTGGACCAAGAGAAGTTATGACTGAATTTTTCAACTTCTACATTTTCAACACTTTTTTATGACATGCTGTGCCACGTTTCAATTGTGTAGGTCACGTGTAATTCTCAAGATATTACAAATTACATTATTAAATAAATAATAGCCCTTGATAGGTCGCTTGCATAACAGTTTTCCTCTCTGTACAAATTCAAAAATTTTTAGATTTACCGCAAACATGTAGAAACCAGAATCTTATTGCATTTTTATGTGTGTTGAATATTGCAGCAAATAAACATTTCTGAATATTAATTTTTATGATTTAAAAATAAAATGTTATTTACACAGGCTAATCAGAAGGTAAAAAGTCCCTTAAATATCACCACGTATGAAAACCCAGAATGGAATTTGTTTCTTATGCATATTACAACATACCCACCAAGTTTCAACCCATTCTAGAAATATTATTACGTAGAAAAATGCTGAAAATTAAAGAGCAAGTAAATGGCGTGGTTCAGAGCTTTGAATTAATAGGCCTACAGTGCGCTGTCCTTCGAAAAATGTCTGTTGGTGACTTAAAAATGGCGGAACAGGTAAGATGATGACTTACTTACATACAAATGGCTTTTAAGGAACCCGAAGGTTCATTGCCGCCCTCACATAAGCCCGCCATCGGTCCCTATCCTGTGCAAGATTAATCCAGTCTCTATCAGGTAAGATGATGACATTATCTAAAACAGAAAGAATTGGACTTTTTCCTCATGGACAAAAAAAAAAAACGTATTTTTTTTTTTTCGATTTTGTCAAATTTTAATCATAACTCCTCTTAAGGGAGAAGATGATTAAAATTCTGGTCATTTTTAGCAAACTCCCCCCCTTTTTTTTTTTTTGTAAAAAATAATAATTGACGTCTAATTTATATGTTGGCCAAATTTTACCAACATAATCTCCTCAAAATTAATGTTGTAGTTACAATTCAGAATTGCAAACAGGTTTACTTGATTCAAAATACCGCCTAGGCCTACATTTCAAGTTATTTTTCCACACTTTTACTTTTACTGTATTTAATCACATGCAAATAATATAGACTACAACATATTTAATGAGAGGAAGTATAAATTTTCACTGCATGTTCTGAAAAGTTTGGTTGATGTAACTAGGAAAATGTTTTGTGTAAAGTAAACATTTTCAAATTTAAAAAAATGCACGCTATCCGGATACTAAAAAAAATTAAACTGATTCTATTACATTCAAATTTCAAATTATGGCCCTGTACCGTATGCATGTCAAAGCTGATGGACAGTTTTTCTTTTTCAAGGTCTGTACCTTATATTTAGTGGGCGTACATACATTTTGAAAAAGCGAAAACATTTAAAAAATATATTAATGGCTCAGAAACTATTAAATTGATACTAACGAATGTTGGGAGCATTAATATTAGTAACAAGAGGTTACTGTACACAAAAATTAAGTCTCTACATTTGAAACGTTTAGAAAATAAAAAATTCACTCACTTTATTCCTTAATGTTCTAATCGAATAGGGGTGGAGCCAGTGTGAGTGAATTTAATCGTAGGAAAAGTATTATCTCATGCCTCCATGTTAATCTGTAAAATTAGTACGCTCATTTAGCCAGGAAGCCAGCTGCGAAACCATCAGCCCTGATTAACTTCTAATTTGATTAGTTCTCTGAGCTTTAATTAACAGTTTGATATGGAGAAAGTAATTTTGTGCGAGATCGTGCGTATTTGCTTGGTTTCCGCACAAAACCAATCCGCGGAAAGTCTAAAATTCCACATTCAGTATTCCCAACCTAACACGCATAACAATTTCCCTCTTCTTACCGCTTAAGTGACATATTGATTTTACTGCTTTAGGCTTTTAACATATTATTTTTAGAGACGTTCAATATAGTAATAATTATAAATTGGAAACTTACCACTGCAATTTCACATAAATTGCACTGTTAATTATTGTTTTTAAATATTTGCAAAAATTAAGTAAACTCTACAACTCCACTGAAGTTACTGCATTCGTGATGCAAGTAGCATTAAGGAAGCCGTGAAAAAATCAAAAAGATTCCAGACTCATCATAGACTGGGGGGGGGAAGAAAGACGTATATCACGGCCTGCTGGAGTATAGTAAACACAGGAAACATTTTAAAGCAACAATGTTGAAGATAGATATTTTTGTTTTGCAAATTTGCCGTCATTGAACAGAAACCAAGATGGAGATTTCATTGCAACTAATTAGAAATTCCTCTTTCAGGTATGTAATAAACGATCTTCGCACAAAATAATGTACGATACACGAGCGGTATGTTTTCTTTCAATTCTCGGAAATGAAAAAAGCTCAACTACGTTTCGCTTTTTCAAACTTTTCCTCGAACATGAAAACTTCAACATACCGCTCTTGTAACGCATATTTCTATTGTACTATACTTCTGACTTATTTTAATTTGAAAGCAAACATGTTCAACGCATTCCGCATTTTTAATGTAATATTGTAATTATTAATAGAATTACTGTAATGCTTGTAATTCTGAATGAAATTTATGTTCATTGTATATAGCTGCAAGAACCTTGCGAGGGTTGGCCTCTCGGCAGACAAGATTGGCTGTGAATTATGACGGCCAATTCTCGAAGAAGCAAGAGTCCAACGGAGAATGTTGAAGGACGGTAATTTAGAAACAGAAACTAAGAAAAGTGAAGGACAAATATTTACGCAAGATTTTAAGTCCGTGGCACAAATCTCTTAGACATGATCCCGATACTTGTCTCAGCGATCGAGGCAAACACGGAAAACCAAGGGCAGGATGAAATTGTCATACTGACGACTAAACACGGAAAACCAAGGGCAGGATGAAATTGCCGTACTGACGACTAAACATGGAAAACCAAGGGCAGGATGAAATTGTCGTACTGACGACTAAACACGGAAAACCAAGGGCAGGATGAAATTGTCATACTGACGACTAAACACGGAAAACCAAGGGCAGGATGAAATTGTCATACTGACGACTAAACACGGAAAACCAAGGGCAGGATGAAATTGTCGTACTGATGACTAAACACGGAAAACGAAGGGCAGGATGAAATTGTCATACTGACGACTAAACACGGAAAATCAAGGGCAGGATGAAATTGTCATACTGACGACTAAACACGGAAAACCAAGGGCAGGATGAAATTGCCATACTGACGACTAAACATGGAAAACCAAGGGCAGGATGAAATTGTCATACTGACGACTAAACATGGAAAACCAAGGGCAGGATGAAATTGTCAAACTGACGACTAAACATGGAAAACCAAGGGCAGGATGAAATTGTCGTACTGACGACTAAACACGGAAAACCAAGGGCAGGATGAAATTGTCATACTGACGACTAAACACGGAAAACCAAGGGCAGGATGAAATTGTCGTACTGACGACTAAACACGGAAAACCAAGGGCAGGATGAAATTGTCGTACTGACGACTAAACACGGAAAACCAAGGGCAGGATGAAATTGTCATACTGACGACTAAACACGGAAAACCAAGGGCAGGATGAAATTGTCGTACTGACGGCTAAACACGGAAAACCAAGGGCAGGATGAAATTGTCATACTGACGACTAAACACGGAAAACCAAGGGCAGGATGAAATTGTCGTACTGACGACTAAACATGGAAAACCAAGGGCAGGATGAAATTGTCGTACTGACGACTAAACACGGAAAACCAAGGGCAGGATGAAATTGTCATACTGACGACTAAACACGGAAAACCAAGGGCAGGATGAAATTGTCATACTGACGACTAAACACGGAAAACCAAGGGCAGGATGAAATTGTCATACTGACGACTAAACATGGAAAACCAAGGGCAGGATGAAATTGTCGTACTGACGACTAAACTACGTAGCTTGTAGCGTGACTAATAAAAGTTGGAACAGAAACAACATCGATACCTCCTTTATTTAAACGTGAAAATTTACAATTATTGTTATTTTCTAATTAATTCCGATAATTGGCTCTATAACAGAAGAATGACGAAGTTAAATTAGCTTCAATTGATGATGATAATAATGATGACAGTTGAATTTAATTATGAATTCATAGTATTCAAATGCAAATGACTCTTCATCATCATTTAACCGAGTGGTTCCTAAGTGAGGGTCGCGTAAAGAGCTGAGGGGGTCGCGAGATGAATGCATAATACAAGAAAAATCGCCTTGTTAACATACATTTATTTTGTATTTATAAACATAAGCAATGTTTAAGAAAAAAAAAAGTCTCAGTAGTTATAAAGTAAAAAATAATAATAATAATGTAATAAATGTGCCTGCTTTTCAGAAAACATGTCAAACCTAGACTAAGTATTCGATACACAGTGACATCATTTTCAAGTTGAAGGGAATTTATCGCTTTTGATTTTGATGGTATTCGTAGATGAGAAACTTATTTTGTATGAAATCGAGGTTGAAAATGTTACCAAAAATATATGACCTTTTCTTTTTGTTGTTTGTTGCAAGCTCGTTATATTTTTCGAAACAAAACAAGTCCATGCTCTGCGAAGATGGTTCTTTTAGACGGGCAGACATTGTTGCAGACGCTTAAAACGGGCTCTTGTTCTTGACCCTACTAAAGAAACCTAAATCAGGCCACCGAAGTTGATATTGAGAAGAAGTCCATATATGAACCTTGTGTGCCGTATCTTTCTCAAAAGTACAACGTCCCTCTTAAACAATGGTCCGTCATTGGTTTGCTGTTTGGCAGTAGAGGTTCAATTACAAAATTCACATGGAATTATCTTAAGGAACTTCACATTCCTTTTGATTATGTAATGTCTGTCCTTATAAGTGTTATCAAGGATTCTCTTCAAATATTACATCATCATTTCTTCTTCTTCTTCTTCTTCTTCTTCTTCTTCTTCTTCTTCATGCATTAAGCCCTACTAAGGCTTGTTGCGCGCTCCAAATTATTAGTTAATTGGTCTTTCCATCGTTTTTTTTTGTCTTCCCATGTTTCGTTTTCCTTCTGGTATATAATTTTATATTTTCTTTGGGTATCTTCTCTCATCCATTCTGTCTACGTGATCTAGCAATTTTTTTCTGTGTTGGTCTATTTCTTCATTTAGGTTAAAACTCTGTAATTGATTTCTTATGTCTTCATTTCTGATTCTTTTGCATAATTCCGTCCGTTAGCAGGAATTGCAAGTCTGTGTCTTGGAATAAAGAAGGCCGAGGTTAACAAAATGGATATTATTAGCAAGTCAAGAAAACAAATTGAAGATTTGTCTGTATAATGGAATGAAGAAAGCTGTAAGTTCAAAATGAATATTTTGTGCACTGGGATTACCAGATCATGGGAACACAAATCAAAGATCTCTCTGTATACTGGAAGAAAGTAGGCCGTGACTAAAATGGATCTTGTGCTCTGGGATTAGCAACTAATGATAGCAACAATTGACGATCTGTCTGCATATTGGAACAAAGAAGGCTGTGAACTCATAAAATGGATTTTGTGCTCTGGGATTAGCAACTAATGATAGCAACAATTGGCGATCTGTCTGTATATTGGAACAAAGAAGGCAGTGAGCTCACAAAATGGATTTTGTTATCTAGGATTAGCAACTCACGAGAGCAACAATTGAAAATCTGTCTGTATATTGGAACAAATAAGACTGTGAGCTCACAAAATGGATTTTGTGCTCTGGGATTAGGAACTCATGATAGCAACAATTGACGATCTGTGTGTATATTGGAACAAAGAAGGCTGTAAGCTCACAAAATGGATTTTGTGCTCTGGGATTAGCAACTAATGATAGCAACAATTGGCGATCTGTCTGTATATTGGAACAAAGAAGGCAGTGAGCTCACAAAATGGATTTTGTGTTCTAGGATTAGCAACTCACGAGAGCAACAATTGAAAATCTGTCTGTATATTGGAACAAAGAAGACTGTGAGCTCACAAAATGGATTTTGTGCTCTGGGATTAGGAACTCATGATAGCAACAATTGACGATCTGTGTGTATATTGGAACAAAGAAGGCTGTAAGCTCACAAAATGGATTTTGTGCTCTGGGATTAGCAACTAATGAGAGCAACAATTGACGATCGTCTGTATATTGTAACAAAGAAGGCTGTAAGCTGACAAAATAGATTTTGTGCTCTAGGATTAGCAACTAATGAGAGCAACAATTGACGATCTGTCTGTATATTGGAACAAAGAAGGCTGTAAGCTCATAAAATGGATTTTGTGCTCTAGGATTAGCAACTAATGATAGCAACAATTGACGATCTGTCTGTATATTGCAACAAAGAAGGCTGTAAGCTCATAAAATGGATTTTGTGCTCTAGGATTAGCAACTAATGATAGCAACAATTGACGATCTGTCTGTATATTGGAACAAAGAAAGCTGTAAGCTCACAAAATGGATTTTGTGCTCTAGGATTAGCAACTCATGATAGCAACAATTGACGATCTGTCTGTATATTGGAACAAAGAAGGCTGTAAGCTCAGAAAATGGATATTTTTGCTCTGGGATTAGCAACTCATGAGAACAACAATTGGAGGTCTGTAAGTTGTGAGCTGTCGTGAGGATAGCAATAACAGTTGAAGTCCTGAATGTCTGACTGGGGTGGAAGTGCACGAAGCGAGCAATGCAAAAGACAAACAGCAGGGGAGGCGAGTGACCCGGGGACAGCAGGCCAAGCTATCGACGTCTTGTGCCGTCGCGCACGCACTTAATTACGAGCGCTCAAGATTGTTTTGTTTACGCTTTCCATTTGCGAGCACCTTCAAAAGTGGAGCGAGTCGAGATTTATTGTGCAGGAGGCGATGGGCGAGCAGATTCAGACACGCTCCACCGCCCACGTCAACAAAGACAAAAGAGAAGCGACGCCGCGCTGTGCATTGTAGCAGATCCTCCGCGCTCACAAAAGGATGTTAATGGGGCGGATTCAACGAACGTCTCGCCCCCGCGTCCCACCCCCCGGACAAACTCCTCGTCGCTGTGTGAGATCTTCTTCGGCGTCGCTCAACTTGGGGACTCTGAATAGAGGAATTTGTTGCGATGAGCGATCGCTTTCAGCTTCGAGGGGGTTCCCACATTTTTCTTCTCTAATCATCAAAGACATTGAGCGTCTCAGTTAAGTGCCAACTTCAAAAACTTGAAGACCAAGTTTAACTGGAAGTTTCATTCTGCAGTTAATGGCCGGGAGGGGTTGGGATCCAGAGACTGACTAACCGGGCGGGATTCAAGTCAGGCTGTTACAAAATAAGACGAACTGAACAATGAGCTAGTGAGATCTGCCTTTTATTAATTCGCTTGACAATCTGCACTAGGACTGTCATATTTTATTAGTAGACTTCGTGAAGTTTGTTGCTTCGCGTTTAATACAATTATATGTTCTTTGTTGTCAACTCTCCCTTGTAGATAGTCATGGAAATTTTCCGAAAAATCTTAAATTGGAAATTTTTTCTGAAAATTTTGGGAAGTTTGTATGTATGTATTTATTTACACTGCAAGTGGGCAAGCACCCGGTGGCAGTGGTATACACAATATAAACAATACACAATGAAATGATAAACAATACACAATAAAATTTACAATACACAATACAATTATACAGGGTGTTTCAAAAATACGCGGCAACATTTCAGGTATGTATTTCCCACATGTAGACAATCAAAATAGTTCATTACAACATGTGTCCGGAAATGCTTTATTTCCGAGTTATGGCCTTCACAACATTGAAATTCACCGGAACCATACCTCATGTTTTAGAAGACACTCCACTGATCAATCGTCAACACATTCACTTCTTGCATGATGGCGCTCCTGCACACTTCGGTCGTACGGCTCGCCGGTACTTGGATCGAAGGTTTCCTGATCGATGGATAGGTAGAGGTGGCCCAATTGCTTGGCTTCCACGCTCACCTGATCTGAACCCTCTCGATTTATACTTGTGGGGCCATTTAAAATCATTGGTTTATTCGTCTCCGGTGCCTGATGTGGAATCCCTTCGGAATCGAATTGTGGCATGTTCTGAGGACATACGCAATACTCCTGGAGTTTGGGATCGTGTTCTCAGGTCAATGAGACATCGATGTGAGGTCTGTATTCAAGCAGGAGATGGACATTTTGAACATCTTCTGTAATGACAACGATCTGCGGAAAGAAAAACGTTCTGGTGAATTTCAATGTTGTGAAGGCCATAACTCGGAAATGAAGCATTTCCGGACACATGTTGTAATGAACTATTTTGGTTGTCTACATGTAGGAAATACGTACCTGAAATTATGCCCCGTATTTTTTAAACACCCTGTATACACAATACAATAAGAATACACAATACAATTTAACACAATAATTACTATTAATAATAAAACATAAAATACCTAATTTTACAATACAACCTACAATGTACAGACCCTACATAAGTTTCAATAGTCTTTCACTTTACTCTCATCTCACTCACTGTAGTGGCACTATGACGCAATTCACTGACACTTTAGCACACATTTCACTGACACTATAGAACACATTCCATTGACGCTATAAATTATCACTGATCGGAACTGTTCACTGCACTGTAAAACCATAACTTCACTGACTCACCTCGCTTCACTGATACAACAGTTCAAATAAGACATATAATTACACCCTTATGCATACTTATAAACAGAACTACGTTTGGCGGAAAATCCTCCCCTTAAGAGATTTTATTATCTTACCGATTTGCATAAGTCCTATAATAAAATTGTTTATATAAATAATTAAAGTAAATAAGAGTCTAAATGTAATTTTCGTGAAAACTGTGTTTTTACTGGAACAGCAATAATGTAGGCTACATAAATAATGATCGAAGTCCAGACCCTTTCATTTATTAGCCGTTCACAGACAGCGGGGCAGGTATGTGCCAATAGCTTCAACGTATATTAAGACTTATTTTTCTCGAAACACTGAAAATGGCACTTAGGTCCTTATTCACTTAGGCTTATAGTCTTCAAATATAAAATTTCTTGAAAGTGTTCCACTTACTACCAAGATTTATTTTGCCTCAGGCTTTCGGGTCCCTCCTCCGTAGGCCTACAAGAAAGAGAGAGAAAGGCTTTATTTTAGTGTTCTTTTTACTAAATTTTATAATATTAATGTGCTGATGTGATTATAAATTCTCTAAAATGTTTCTTCTTATAAAGCAATTTTTTAGTTTACTCGCTTTGCTAAATTTTCCAATTACATTGATATAGGCCTAATTAAATTTTTTTTAATGTTTCCCCTGTAATTATAGATTTTTCTACAAATTTTCCTTACTTTTTAGGTTACTCATTTGCAAATGCTTAGAATTTTATTTTATTTACTTATCTGAACGATAACAGCAGCGGCCTGCAGTAACAGGCTGCCACAAACTCGGAGCACCCTGTAGAAATTATACAAATAACAGATGTTCACAGAACAATGCAATGGCAAGAAATTATTTTATAGAAAATATAAACCTTCCTGGAAATTTTCCCTTTGTTAAGCAATTAGTTTAGTTTATTGATTTTCTCTTAGGAATGTAGTTAAAATAATCACTTTCATGTGTTGACACATATATTGTATGAAAAGTGTGTAATCAAGGTTTATTTTGGTAAATTTCATATTATTGTACTGATATAACTGCAATTAATGTTCTTGAAAATTTTCCCTTCTTCAAGAATTTCTTTTAGTTTTTTTGATTCTGCTAAGTTTCATAATCATACTGTTATTATAAGTAAACGTTACTGAAAATTCACCCCTCTTAAGCTATTTAAGCTATGGGGATGTGTATGTGTATATGAGAATTATGAATGCTTTGTACAAAATAAAATAGAGAATGTACAGTCGAAAATTATCCTCATCTCACAATTAGTTGCATCTAGTCCTATAATATTTGTTACTCTGTCCACACAGGCTTCTGAATTCCCACAAAACCAAAGCGAGTAAATAATGTTCCCTTAAACCTACCCATTCACGGACAAGAATTTTAAAATTATTTTCTGTGTGGACGAGCTTGTATTGTCTAGTCTGCTGTCCAAAAATCTGAAAGTTAGAATTTATAAAACAGTTATATTACCGGTTGTTCTTTATGGTTGTGAAACTTGGACTCTCACTTTGAAAGAGGAACAGAGGTTAAGAGTGTTTGAGAATAAGGTTCTTAGGAAAATATTTGGGGCTAAGAGGGATGAAGTTACAGGAGAATTGAGAAAGTTACACAACACAGAACTGCACGCATTGTATTCTTCACCTGACATAAATAGTAACATTAAATCCAGACGTTTGAGATGGGCAGGGCATGTAGCACGTATGGGCGAATCCAGGAGTGCATATAGAGTGTTAGTTGGGAGGCCGGAGGGAAAAAGACCTTTGGGGACGCCGAGACGTAGATGGGAGGATAATATTAAAATGAATTTGAGGGAAGTGGGATATAATGGTAGAGACTGGATTAATCTTGCTCAGGATAGGGACTGATGGCGGGCTTATGTGAGGGCGGCAATGAACCTCCGGGTTCTTTAAAAGCCGTAAGTAAGTAAGTGGACAAGGAATTACCGGTTCCACAGTTCTTCCCAGAGAAGATATTAGCTTATGATACAATTTTTTTGTCGATATCGGTCGGACTTTTAGCCAACACTTTCAACTGTGCTAAATGGGGTCCCGTACCTGTTCGGGCAATTCACTGAAGGACACTGGCTACACAGAAGACTGAAGAAAACGAGTCGTAAGAAAGTGGATTTGGCGAAAGATATTATAGACCGGAAGGTGCGAACGAATTGTGATGGCAGATTTATATTAAAAAGTCATAAAATATTTTAAGATGCTAAAACTTCGTTGGAATGAAGTTGCGTAAAACTGAAACAGGCACGGGTGTCTGTTGTTGTATGGAGCGCTTCTATCATGTTGTGAATGTCATCACCGATAATCTTCTTTAATTTGGAGACAGTAAGGCGACCGAAATGAAACAATTCAAAACCAATAACGTGAGCTTGAAGCTTATGTTTCATGAGTGTTCCTTCCAAAGCGATTATTGCTGCTGATTCTTGAACAACTTCAACATAACGTGCTTGGTTTGGCACATTGTGAGCCCTATTGGCTATATGCGATGACTGGATGGCGTTCGTGAATCAGATGCTGACAGATGGGCCAGATTGCACCTTCATAGGAGTAGCTCGATCCCTTCCCTTCATCAGAAACGGAAACCCGTACTACTCCAGCCTATTTTACCGTTTCAGATGAAATGAGGGGGCGGTGAAGTGTTGGTGGAATGATAGAAGGAAACGGGAGTACCCGAAGAAACCCCTCTGCACTGTCTGCTTTGTCCACCACAAATTCCATTACGACCTGGCCGGGGATCGAACCCGGATCGCCTGGATAGACCAGCGCTTTATCCCACAGCCGCTACAATATGTTAATATTCATTACGCCTACGTGTCTAACGAGCAACGGACCACGAGGTGCGAGACACTGTCTTCAAGTAACGAACGAATGATGGCGACGAGTCGGCCGAGAGGTCACGTGACCGGATCTATGACGTGTACTGCTTTTCCTCCACTTCCGGCCGGTAGGAGCTAAGAACGGAGCCCGGCTCACGAAGGAGATTATGAGGCAATAATTGCAGGGGTCGCAACCCCACGCGGAGGGAGGGTTGAATATTCATGCTTCTTGCAGCGGAGCAGGTGGCCCGCTCGCCGTGTTTTTTCCTCTGCAGTGCTTTTTCAAAAAGCGGAAAAGTGTGAAAGAATTGTTAAACGACAATCACCATAATTTTTTATTCCACTGCTATGACTCCATCAAGTAAGGACCATCCATCACACGCCGGCGTCACATAACTGGACCCGACCATTTCCGCGTGAATCAACTCTTCATTGTGCGCCACAGCTGCTGCAGCGCGGACCAGGGCTGTCCAACCCGCGCACATCACAGCTAGTTCGTCACACATCCATTTCTTGATGAAAGCTAACGCCGCGAATGTGGGGGGCCAAGCATCTCCCCGCTGTAAACAGACTGGCATCTCACTCATCGCCGATCAACACGTCGCCGATCACCATTTTCACCACCGCTAGTCGATAAATAACGTGTTAAAACGCAGTCAAGCAGATGAACTGCACTTTGCGTCGCGGGTGCCGCGTTTGGCCCGTCTTGAGCCCTGGACGGCCCTGGGTCGGGAGCGGAGTCTACATCGAACGACCTCTCGCTCCGTATCGATCTTGGTCGATACATCACCGTGCCGCCCACTACAACCCTTCCCCTTCCCCTCCCCCGAACATCATCACTTATTGTGCAGCGACGTCCCGCATGGGCAACAATGGGCGCAAACAAAACACAACAATATGCACAAGATAGATAGCCAATCGGTGTCAAGATCGCGCGCGCCATAATTTTTGCGTTTTACTGTTTTGCGATGGAAGGGAAATCGCGCGGCCCCGGCCGAGGACTCTTTCTGCGTGAAGGGCTCCCGCGCGACTTTCTATTTCCCGCGCCCCCCGAATATTTTGTAGGAGGGAAATGAAACGGAGATAAGGCCGCATGGCCGAGATAGCGCAACAATGGCGCCGATAACACTTTAATTTGATGCTCGACGGCTTATCTGCGGGGATAAATCACGGCGATGGCGTTTTTAAAATGGACTTCCCATCCAGCCCCGAATTAAATGTTTCGTAAACAACCGGTTGTCATGGCAACCAAGCAGGCCAAGAGTCTCGGGGAAGTCGACAAAACGATCCGGCCCTTTTCTAGACCTGTGTATCTTGAAGATCCTGCAAGTCCTTCTAAATTGATTTTAAATTTCATTTTTATTTCACCGAGTGGGGTGGACAAGTCAGTATCGTCTCGTACTCGCATTCGAGAGGTCCGGGTTCAAATCCCGACGTCAGCCAATCTGAGTTTGGGTTTTTATCGAGGCTCTCCCCACTCGCTAACGCGAATGCCGGATTGGAATGTTCCGTCCATTGTCTGATGTATTTATGAGCTGGTTCCAGCGTCGAGTGATGTCTCACCACGGGACTCCTCATTGTCCATGTCTCCATCGGAGTTATCCTTCCTTTACGGGCGCTAGCTTGGTTAAAAAAGATAGAAATACATAGAGGACTTACTTACTTACAAATGGCTTTTAAGGAACCCGGAGGTTCATTGCCGCCCTCACATAAGCCCGCCATCGGTCCCTATCCTGTGCAAGATTAATCCAGTCTCTATCATCATATCTCACCTCCCTCAAATTCATTTTAATATTATCCTTCCATCTACGTCTCGGCCTCCCCAAGGGTCTTTTTCCCTCCGGTCTCCGAACTAACACTCTAGATGCATTTCTGGATTCGCCCATACGTGCTACATGCCCTGCCCATCTCAAACGTCTGGATTTAATGTTCCTAATTATGTCAGGTGAAGAATACAATGCGTGCAGTTCTGCGTTGTGTAGCTTTCTCCATTCTCCTGTAACTTCATCTCTCTTAGCCCCAAATATTTTCCTAAGCACCTTATTCTCAAACACCCTTAACCTATGTTCCTCTCTCAGAGTGAGAGTCCAAGCTTCACAACCATATAGAACAACTGGTAATATAACTGTTTTATAAATTCTAACTTTCAGATTTTTGGACAGCAGACTGGATGATAAAAGCTTCTCAACCGAATAATAACAGGCATTTCCCATATTTATTCTGTGTTTAATTTCCTCCCGACTATCATTTATATTTGTTACTGTTGCTCCAAGATATTTGAATTTTTCCACCCCTTCGAAGGATAAATCTGCAATTTTTATATTTCCATTTCGTACAATATTCTGGTCACGAGACATAATAACACACACACACACACACACACACACATACATATATATATATATATATATATATATATATATATATATACATAGAGGACTTATAAATCTAATATAAAATCACGAAAATATGAACCAATTAAAACATGACACATCACCAGTAATTATAATAATATCACGAATATAACGATATTATTATTATTATTATTATTATTATTATTATTATTATTACTGTCCCGCGCCGTGGCGTCGTGGTCTAAGCCATCCTGCCTAGGACTCGCGTTACGGAATGCGCGCTGGTTCGAGTCCTCATGGGGGAAGAAATTTTCTCATGAAATTTCGGTCAGTGTATGGGACCGGTGCCCATCCAGCATCGTGATGCGCTTGGGGAGCTACGACAGATAGCGAAAATCCGGTTTCGCAAACCAGCTATAATGGCTGGGGGGATTATCGTGCTAACCACACAATACCGCCATTTTGGTTGGATGATCGTTCACCTCTACTTCGGCATGTGGACGTGAGGCCGGCAGACCCTTCATGGGCTGTAGCGCCACGGATTTATTATTATTATTATTATTATTATTATTATTATTATTATTATTATTATTATTATTAAAATATCGAATACGAAAAATGGTATTTGTCATATGGCACATAGGCGTATATTACATTTGTTAATTACTGGATATTACGCCTGTGCATTCGTAAACACAGAATACGGAAATGCACTAAATGCAGAAGCAGGAATGAAACTACAAGTTTTTCTCATAAAACCGATTATCAAGAGGTTTTACAGGCTTAAAAAACAAACACTTTTATCACACGGGCAGAATTATTGAGATACTATTTTTGACATATATGTTAATTTATGTTATGTTTTTTTATTTAACGACGCTCGCAATTGCAGAGGTTATATCAGCGTCGCCGGATGTGCCGGAATTTTGTTCCGCAGGAGTTCTTTTACATGCCAGTGAATCTACTGACATGAGCCTGTCACATTTAAGCACACTTAAATGCCATCGACCTAGCCCGGGATTGAACCCGCAACCTTGGGCATAGAAGGCCAGCGCTATACCAACTTGCCAACCAGGTCGACAATTTGTTATGTATTTGAGGGAGGTGGGATATGATGGTAGAAACTGGATTAATCTTGTTCAGGATAGGGACCGATGGTGGGCTTACGTGAGGGCGGCAATGAACCTCCGGGTTCTTTAAGAGCCGTAAGTAAGTAAATATGTATATTAATTTGTTAAATAGACTAATATTGATATTTTTTTGCTTGATCATAATTTAATACATCATTACATGTGACGTAACAGTATCTTAATGACATACATTAAAGTACTACTATTCATTATGTTAGTCCAACTATCGATTTATAACTAAGCATATGCGATATTGATTAATATCGTACGCGCAGCAACTTGCAAGCCTTGAAAGAAGCAATCCAAAATGAAGTCGTTTACGCTCGTTTCATAAACATACTCGCGTCTAAATTAATACCATTATAGGCTCGTTGCATAATATGCTAATATAATACTTTTTTTGTTTTATAAGGATTATTGTCTTTTATTCTTTTTAAATTTTTATAAAATTTCAGTGTACTGACTATAAAAAATCTGTAATTCTAGTAAAATTGAAAATTCAAGATTTTATGAAAGTACAGTAGCTGCCCTCGGTAACAGAAGTATGATAGGCCTATAGGTAGCTACAATAGTCTAATATTACAATAATGTGCATTATCAATATAGTTTCAATTTTGAATTCACACTTACTTCAATAAATGGACAATAATAGTAGCCATAATAGTAGTAGTAGTAGTAGTAGTAGTAGTAATAATAATAATAATAATAATAATAATAATAATAATAATAATAATAATGATAAAAATAATAATACATCTTGATTACACAACTTTTAACACTGTATCACTTCGGAATATGCATGGTAAGACTTTCCTGTGTTAAATTTCAACATACCTCGTTTACATGTTTCGACCTATTTATGGGTCATCTTCAGAACTGGTCGTTGTTGGTCTTGGCACCACTTGTTCTGTTTCCTGTGAGGGTGTGTTCCTGTGGTATAGTGTAGAGTCAAAGAGTGTGTGTGTGTTTTGAAGTTGAGTTTTGTGTTGAGAATTTCGTTGGGGTGTGTTTTCGTGTGTCTGTATATTTCATATTGTTCTAGTGTGTTTAGTCTCTGGCTTTTTGGTTGGATGTGCAGTATTTCCGTGTCTGTGTTGATGTCTCTGTAGGTGTGGTTGGAATTTGTGATGTGTTCTACATATGTGGAGGTGTTTTGTAATTTTGTTATGGCTGTGATGTGTTCTTTGTAACGTGTTTGAAATGATCTGCCTGTCTGTCCTATGTAGAAGTTGTTGCAGGTGTTACATTTGAGTTTGTATATGTCTGTGTGGTTCTATTTGTTTGTTTGTTTGTTTGTGTGTTGAGATGTTTTTGTAGAGTGTTATTTGTTCTCTATGCGATGTTGTAATTTAATTTCTTGAATGAGGTTGCAATTTTGTGTGTGTTTTTGTTTTCGTATGTTAGTGTGATGTATTTTTTGTGTTCTTGTGTTTGTGTTGTATTCTTATGTTTTTTGTGGTTTTGTTTTGTCTTACGTATTATGTTGTCTATTATGTTGGGGTTGTATCCGTTTTCTTGTGCTATGTATTTGATTGTGTGTAGTTCTTCGTTGTAATCCTGTTGGTTCATTGATATGTTGAGTAGTCTGTGTACCATTGTTCGGAATGCAGCTTGTTTGTGTTGTGTGGGGTGGTAATAATAATAATAATAATAATAATAATAATAATAATAATAATAATAATAATAATAATAATAATGATTTATTATTATTATTATTGTTATAAGTAGTAGTAGTAGTAGTAGTAGTAGCAGTAGTAGTAGTAGAAGTAGTGGTAGTAGTAGTAGTAGTAGTAGTAGTAGCAGTAGTAGTAGCAGTAGTAGTAGTAGTAAAAGGGGAAAAATTAGACACAGTGTTAAATGCAAGGCATGTTGCAGTAGTTGCAGCAGACAGACCAACTTGTAGAATTCGCCTGCCTTAGGAAACCATAGCAAAGATTCCTGTAATGGAACCACAATACATTCATGCAGTTAATCAATGGGTGGGCGTTGTAAATTATTGTTAAAATTTCATAAATTCATTATTTTGTAACCAATGGACAGACAGACATTCGAATCTCCAATGCTGAGTTCCTCTACTCATAATACGTGCCCTAGGCCTACTGCATAGGTTGGGTTATTAAATATTACGACAGATCTTTAATGGCTCGAAATATACTAAAAATGACTTAGGCCTATATAAAATTAAAATATCGTTTCAACTGTTTTATTTTGGGCAAACAGTTAAACCCGTAGAAAAAAAAAACAAAAAACAAAAATATTTACATATCTCGAAGATACTATTTCCAAAATTAAATCTTTTGCGTTGTGAACGTTCATTTCAAAATGTATCACATGAAACCATTCCGCTGTATGTCGTTAGGCTCACCTATGAAGTAGGCCTAGTAGGCATACCTATTCCGTTACGAGTCAAATATATGTATATTCTTTATGTCCTTATGAATGAAATCTATACTAATAATAAAACTGTAGCCGAAATTTTTCTGGTAATTTTCGATTTTCCAAAAATAATTGGTCCTAACTTTAATTAACCACCCTGAAACCGAAAATCGCCTTTTTTGAAATTTTTGTTTGTATGTCTGTCTGTCTGTCTGTCTGTCTGTCAGGATGTTTGTTACCTTTTCACGCGATAATGGCTGAACCTATTTCGATGAAAATTGGAATATAAATTAATTTCGTTGTAACTTAGAATTTAGGCTATATGGTATTCAAAATACATTATTTAAAATGGGGGTTATAAGGGGGCCTGAATTAAATAAATCGAAATATCTCGCTTATTATTGATTTCTGTGAAAAATATTACATAACAAACATTTCTTTAAAAATCATTTCCGATAAGTTTTATTCTTTGAAACATTTTGATAGGACTGATATTTAATTAGATAAATGAGTTTCAAAATTAAAATAACTGCCATCTAAGGCGGTATAATGAAATAAACAAATAAATTCGTCCTTAAGGGGCCTTGGTCAACAACAATCGAAAGCTATGAATCATAGCCTACAGAGAATGTTTCTGTGTTTGTATGAAGTAATATCGGAAGCTAAATTAACAGATTTGTGTAATTAATTATTATTTCACCATTGGAAAGTGTAGTTTCTCTGTATGGACATAATGCTATAATGTTATTACAGTAACTTCTGAGTGAATTGAGGACAGGTAAGATTAAAATAGCTTCTTATGCACAAACAACTTGATAGGCTATTCTGTGTATTCGTTTCCTGTATTTCTTAAAATAATGTTTATCTCAGAGAATTAACGAACCACAAGAGTGTATTGATTTAGTATGCAGTAATAGTACGTTAGCTTAGCATTCCATTATTTTATAATCCAAATTTTAACTATGCTCAATTGAATCGTGTTAAAATACATAAAATACATATGCATTAAATGCAATGCAAAATAACTGGGTAATGAGCCAAGCAGGTTATGTTGCGCTGTTGTAAAATAAAATTTGTTTCTCCTGAGATTCAAGAGCCCCCATAACAAATTAAAAACTTACTTATCGGTGTACGTCCGTTATCAACACATTTTTATATAATATAATATAATATAATATAATATAAGATAATATAATATAATATAATATAATATAATATAATATAATATAATATAATATAATATAATATAATATAATATAATATAATATAATATAATATAATATAATATAATATAATATAATTTAAGTTATATAAGTTATTTGAAGGGTTCAGAACCATAGTGGCCCAAGCGCCATTTACTGAATACGTAGAAAACAAGGGTTAAAATTAAGTTATCATAATTCAATGGAAACATATAGCAAGTAGAATAAAGTATACACATTAAATCTAAATGATATGTCAGTCTTCATTACAGTATGGATGCATGTAATAAAAATTAAGAAACATGTTAAAGGAATTGTCATTGCACCAAATGAGTGCTCTCTGGATCAAAATGATTGCATTTTAATTATTTAAATACAATTTAAATTAAGTAACATATTAAACGATTTATCCTTCTATCAAACACGAATGTTCCCTGGATCAAATGTCCTATTTTAATTATGTAATTACTTTATATTTATTTCTAACGGGTGCAGCGGAGCGCACGGGTACGGGTAATGTATTTTATATAAGTAAACCATATCCCGTTAAAATGAAAGATATTTTATACAAGTTAATCATATCCCGTTACAAATCGAAGGTCTTTTATGTAAGTAAAGCATATCGCCATAAGCGAAAGTGGCGCAAATTTAATGATATCCCATTCGGTATAAACCAAAAGTAAAGCAGCGCTTATGATAATGCCGTCGCAGCGTTCTGTGGCGTCGAGAGCGGCGCGCAAGACGCTGGAGTCCGGCTCGGTTTCCGGCGCACGACGTCGCCCTCAGGAAGAGGAAATTGGTGTGGCGCGCGGCGTGACCGGAACTGTGCCGGAGGTCCTCCAAATTTCACTATAGCCGCTCCGTGCGGTCGGAACATGTGTTACCAGCGCCGCCGCCGAGAAAAATAAAAGACTGACACAGAATTAAAGTGCTGTTTGCGCACTGGGACATCGCCGAGGACTTCCAGCATCTGGGATGACCCTCAAATGAACCTGTCGAACCTGTTTATCCCACAGATGCTATCGCACAAGTAATGTTGGCTTGGAGCAAGAAATTAATCTAATCTTCGAAGTAAAGACCAAGACATGCTTCGAGCGAGGTTTGTTATCCCACGAAGTTTTTGATCCAATAGTTTACCCATTTCAACGGCTTCCAAGTTTCGGGAATTTCTTCCACGCAAGAAGTGGACCGTGGCAATCGGAGGCCGCCAGATCAGGGCTATGCCGAGTGCGACAACAGTTCGATTCCTCCAAATTCCTGGACTTTTTCTATGCTTGTTCGAGAGGTGTGACGCCTCGCATTGCCCTGTTGCAAGAAAATTCTATTTCCATTAACTAATGCCGGTACCTCTCTCTCAGAACTTCATGAACTCGTTCTAGCTGTTGAGAATAAAGGTCCGCATCGACTGCGCGTCCTTTGGAACAAACTCCCAGTGAATCAAACCTTCAAAATTCCACCACACAAACAACATTATTATTTGGGACCGAACAGATTTTTTTTAACGACAACTTTGGCAGAATGAAAGGATAGAGTCACTGTTTCGAGGTGTCGGGGTTACGCAGTATACCCATTTTTCATGGCATGTGACAATTCCCATGATAAATCCATCATCCATGGGATTAGCGATAAACTGACAACAGATGTCCACTCTGCGTTGAGCCTGTTTAGCTGTAAATTCATGATGTACAGATCTACTGTACAACTTCTGTGTTATTTTCTAAGCGTCTTAATGTAGCGATGCATTGTATTTGTTGAAAACAAAGTCCTCCTGACAACTTACGATTACTTTGTGTGTGTATGTATGTATGTATATAAACTCCGCATGTACACCTATTCTCAATATTCCATACCTTAGGTCAGCGTTTCTCAAACTTTTTTGAAGTGGGGACCACTTTTTAAAGTCAGAACAGTTCCGCGGACCACCTTAATCTTGTTCCCTTCGAAAGTAAATTTATCATTTTCGTAGCATATTTTAATGCCAGTATATTTATATTTTAAAATTGAATTAAGGTTCGCTACTTTGGTCCTGTTATGAATTCGGGTGGTCCCTGGCTGAGTTACAGGCGCGGCGCCAGATGTGCAGGGAATATATGTCGAGAAACTCACGTGTATAGTGCTGCTGAGAGTAGAATGGGAAGTCGATAGACGGGTAGGGTAATACATTTCATAAAATGCAGTACTGGGAGAAAAAGTGAAATTCGATTGCCATGTGTCATTTCCAAACTCTGAGATTTTAAAGTATAGTGTAATACGCAATTCGTTTGCATTTTATTTTTTCTTCTGTCTTTTTTGAAGGACCACAAGGGCAGACCTCGAGGACCACAAGTGGTCCGCGGACCATAGTTTGAGAAACGCTGCCTTAGGTCTTGCAGGATGTTGTCACCTTCACTCTCGACTTCACATACTCTTCGAGATGCCCCAGCAGCTATATAATCTCGTACCAAAAAGGCTCCAATTTCACCATCAAAACGCATCACATGAGATGGGCAGATTTCAACTTGACTACCTCGCCCTTCAGTCACAGTCTGTGGCAAGGACACGCCTCCCGTGCTCCTCTTGCTCCTCCTCATTTTAAGACACTTGGTTACAATGAGGTGAGCCCTCTCTCCTGTTACAACAATTCCTGTAGCCACAATGCAACTGAGAAAAAAGAATTTTAGGCTATGAGTTTGCATAAACGTTAAAATTATTTCCAAGAGCCCTTGTAGGGATGCTATTTTCTTCGTGTACTTTTAATCCCTCTTGCTCTATGACGACACCTCCATAATTATGATTATTGTCCACGACACCTCGACAATTGTCTCCGCACGAAGTTCTGAGGAATTTGTGACTAAGTTTAAAATTCTGCTCACAAATTTAAAAGCGGGTGCTCTGATAATAATAGTAAATTATGCAACGTGCCTATAATGGTAGTAATTAAGACGCGAGTATGTTTATGAAACGAGCGCAAGCGAGTTCCATAATTTTCATACCAGCGTTTTAATTACCATTATAGGCAAGTTTGATACGACTTTTATGCTCGACTATGTTTCTAACTTGAAATTATTCATAAGTATTCATTTTATTCTTATCTGACTGGGGAGCGGAACTGACCTTGTGCAATACCTCGTAAATTGTGAGATGTGCGCAGACGCGAAAGTATTGATTTTTTCCGAGGAACAAATGTCATTGACCTTGATATAATCTAGAGAGTAAAATAAACATTAATCTTGATATAACCTTGAAATTGATTTAGATATTGAAAAGCGAGATGACAAATTGAATTTATTTGAATATTATTTACAATTAACGCTAATTATTATAGTAACAGAACATAAACTTTTGCGACAGTATTGGATTTCCAGCCTCCGTGACGTTTCGCTAGTTGTCTTTCGATTGCATATCCGAGAATAATCGATACTTGCGCTTTCATATTGCTACAATGGTGTTTTCTGATTGGTGGAACAAATAAACTTTAATGAATAGGTGTACTTTAATGAGGTCCATTAAAGGGCTGCTACCAGGTGTATAATTACTACATTTCGGAATGGTCGAGCATAAAATAATTAATGCTTAATGTCACCAAATCCTCCGGCTGATATGTACACCTATTACCAGCAGTACATGTCACTTGACGATATGTGTCAGAGGAAGAACAATAATCGTTTGCTTGCATCTGAAGTCTGACTAGTGGAATATGTAGCTAGTTGGTGATGTATGCAATGGAGGGGGAAAGAAACTAGTGACTCTACCCCATTATCTCTTGGCCTAGTGGCCTCATAAGTGGTGCCTTGTAGGTATCACTTGTGATATTCAGACCTGTCTTCGGACAGCTGACTGAACAACAACAATGCCACCAAAACAATGTGTTGAAGTTTTCACATGAGTTATATTTATAATGAATTTAGGTTTAATTTTTATGGCATTCTATTGACTTCCTAAAACGTGTAACATTTTTTGGCTTGTATGGTGATAAATTATTTGGACAGAAATGAGCAAGTTGATTTTGTAGCAAAATTACTTAGCATGTTTGCCATTTTACTTTAAAGAGAATTTTTAGGTAAAAAGTATTTGATCTCAATTTACTAATCCTTGGTCTTTTCGTACTTCGTTTATATTAATTATGGGATACTTTTTTAAATAAGAATATAATTTTTGTATCATTAGAGTAATTTAGAAACTTAATAATGATTCATGTAAAGGCAATTTCGGAAATCTCAAAGTTCTTACTGTTTCTTATATTATGTCTTTCTAAAACATTTATTCAAATAAACAAAATGAATTTAAATTATTTAAAAATAAAGATTTTTCATAATTATAGTCTCATCGTGTATTTTCTATTGAAAAATACTTGAGTAGCAAATTATTAGAAATCTAGCAAGTTTTGGTTAACAAAATGTCCAATAACTACAGCGACTTAACATTAAATAAATTTAAAACTGCAATTTAAATATTTTCGTTATAAATGCACTTATTTCATATTGGAATTTTTAGACGATGTATTTTAAAAACACGTTACTCTTTTATTGACAATGTCTACAGAAAATGCAATTCCTCATAAAATGAATATGGATCTTGTCCATCGCTGTGGAGTATTGGTTAGCATGTCTGACCGTGCAACGAGCGGGCCCGGGTTCAAATCCTGATTGGGACAAGTCACTTGGTTGAGGTACTTTCCGGAGTTTTCCCTCAACTCATTAAGAGCAAATGCTGGGTAACTTTCGGCTCATTTCGCTGGGATTATCACCTACATTTCACTCAAACGCTAGATAACGATCACAGTCGATAAAGCGTCGTAAAATAAACCAATAAAATATATGAATCTTACTTATTGTCACTTACACACTGCCACAGATCTTTTCTCCGTAGGCACAGTTGTATAATGAGGCGAAGTGTGTTTTACCAAAGGGACCCGGTAGCATTGGCGGAATATCGACGGTTAACTCATATTAAAACGCCGACACTCAAGTTTAGTACTGAGGAAAAATGAAAAAATATTAAACTTAACAAAATAGGGTTCCATTAACAGCCCAAGAGCTTTTGACAATGGATCCAACGAAAGGGTTCTCCCTTCCTGCCGATGATTGCATTGTTCTACAGTTGGCGAGGTTGGCAGAGCCGATAAGGATCTCCGGTCTCGTAACAAGAACTAGGGCCGCTCTCTTGATTAGCCGCGCGGGTTGCCTATCAGGCGCGGGGATCGGGGCGTTGCGTGATTGCACAAAGGTTAGCCACGGCAAAGCGGTCGCTATCGGCGACAATCGAAACATTCATCTGGATCGACCGCGCACGGGACATGCAAGCAGTAGCCTCGAACCCAATGTGTGTCAAGCGGGCTGTGCTCACCACTTTACTGCAGTCTGCTGGTCCTCCCAGCTGGGGGTTATTCAGCCCGGTTATCAGGTGATAGGACAGGAAATTCACATCTGAATGCTTGTTTTGTTCTGCCACACAACGCAGTGATTACCTCACATTACTAGCCTACTGACTGCAGGCGGGAAGAGCGCACTTTTGCAACAAGAAAACTGGCACTGAACGTAGAATCTTCTGCATTGAATGCACACTCACTTTCACACGCTTCCTAATACAGTACTAGTAAATGCATGTAAACAAGAACATTTTTATAACAAACACTAATACTAGAACATCTTGTTATTCATCATCTTTTACAGTATCCACCTCGCGTCAATGGAATTCCTTGTCACAAAGTATTAGGGGCTCCAAGACAATAAACACCTTTAAAAACAGCTTAAAAGATAACCTTATTAGCATTTTACTCCAATTATACTGACTTAAACTATCACTGACTACATTGTTACTTCTTTCTTTAGACATCATCCTGATAATGCTGTATTTTCAAAATTGTCTCATAATAATCTCTTTCTATTATCTAATATTATTTGAAATATATTAACATTCTATGTATTTTAGCTTAATTCTGCTACACAGTTTATTTCAGTGTTTAATTAATAGTTCATAGTATTTTGTTGTTTAATTCGTAAATAACTCTTATACATATACGTGTAACTCTCATCTAAATCAAATTGTTGAATTCTTTGTAAGTTCATGCATATGTATGTACACTTTTTGCTGGTTGAGTGGAAGAGAAGGCCTTACGGCCTTAACTCTGCCAGCTAAAATAAATCATTATTATTATTATTATTATTATTATTATTATTATTATTATAGGCTACTAATAATAATATTCGAATGAAAAGTTCCTACAGTGATTTACAAATTGTTATCAATGGTTAATCGTACATTCGTTGGTTTCATGATCATCACCAGAATCAATGACTTTTTACGCAAATTATTGAAACTGTGGCTACAGAATTCAATTCCCTGAAAAACGAGAAATGTTTACATGAACAAAACACTAGACTATTGTTGTCACGAGACCACAGCCTTCTGGAAACGTATTTTACAGTAGGGCTATGCCACCGGTGTAGCTCTGTCGACTAAGGCGCTTGCCTGCCTATCCGGAGTTGCACTCGGGCGCGGGTTCGATCCCCGCTTGGTCTGATTACCTGGTTGGGTTTTTCCGAGGTTTCCTAATAGTAAGGCGAATATCAGGTAATCTTCGATCTCATCTCCCCAAATACCATCTCGCTATCACCAATCGCATCGACGGAAATAATGTAGTAGTTGATACAGCGTCGTCAAATAACAAAGTAAAAAAAATAGAGCCTATACGTGTTTCGGGATAAAATATGAAGGCTGTCATTTTGATATGTATACATTTTCCCCTAACCCGTTTAATTCTGTTACTTTCGTAGAGGAAATGACAATTGCAAAATTCGTATGATTGGAGCTCATTTTACAACAGAACCCTTTCCGCACTTGCATTACAATACAGGCTCTAGTATTTTGTTACGAATTCATTCATTTTATTCATGTTGATTTTTTTAAACCAGCTCACTAAATGGAGCTACGTCACATGACATTTATATTCACAGCTTGCGTAAATTCTTCAGCTGGAGATGGCACAATACCAAAGTGATTAGAGTTCATTCCTCGGCACGCGCACAGCGGTGTTCAACGATGAGGAAAACTGGAATACAAACTGAACTCACTATAGTCAGTCGCAATATCGTAAGTTTTAATACAACACGAACCAATTCCGGCATGAATTGCAGCTCAAGGAGGAGGTCGGGACCAACCAGAGCCGATGAAATAAGGAAGGAATGCTAAGAGTTGGGGTCGTTCAAATCGCTGCATCCACTAGAGATAAAGAAGCTCTGTGTCAAGCACGGCGATGTGGCCGCCACACTGTCAGCAGGGCTGGGGTTCTCATGGAGTTACTTCTTTTTTGGAACGTAGCTGCTTTAGTTTTCACTTGTTTTCTGATAAATGGAGTGTTTTAAGACATTCGTTAGGATTCTTTTACTTTTAAGAGCATTTTTGTTTATTGTATCATTTTGGTCACAAATCCCCATTAGAGACATTATTTCGCTGTTTATTCACTTTGATATTTTCTCCACGCATTTTGGTCAATATCTATTATTTTGTAATCGTTTTTTTACACATTAATAATGTCATTTTAACCTCCACACCTATGTAATGGACCGGTCCAACCCCAATTCGTCGGCCTGATGACATAGCTGGCCTTCCGTGCCCGAAGTTGCGGGTTCGATCCCGGCACAGGTAGATGGCTTAAATGCGACAGGCTCATGTCAGTAGACTTACTGTCATGTAAAAGAACTCTTGCGAGGCAAAATTTCAGCACACCGGTGACGCTGATTTAACTTCGGCAGTTGCGAGCGTCGTTAAATAAAATATAATTTACAACTTTTACCACCAATTCTATATACATTATATTTGGCCGGCTATACTAGCATCTGTTAGTTTGGGACAAGTCACCGCAGGGTGTTTCTGGACATACTGCCGAAGTCATAAATGAAAAGATGAAGAAAGTCCATGTTATTTCAGTTATGGTAGAAAACATATTGTCCATGTATAGACTAAGGCTCTGTTAGCTGACGATCGTCAGAGTTTCAATTTTGAAAACTTTCATCAGGCGTTTATTGCATATTGCAACTCAGTGAGTGAAAATGCAAATGAATATAGACTTATTAATGGAAACCACAACATGTGAAATAGGCCTAATGTAGTGTAGTGTACTTCAATGTTAGTATTAGAATTCAATCACAATCATTATTAATCATTAGGGCCTAGTGTTCATGGTAAACAGTACAAAACCTCTTTTTATACTATGCCAAATTCGCAATATAAAGTCTATTTTAGATTTTTTAAAATTTTTTAGGGTTTTATGGATTTTTAAGTCGTAGGTCTAAATGCCTTATTTTAGGTCATTTTTTGTTATTTATAGTAGATGATCAAAATCCTAGCCTAATAATCAGAATATGCTAATAAATGGAACACTGTTACTGGGAACTGTTAAGGCAATATTGTCTACGAAAGCAGTATGGCAGAGTACAAGATGTACAGTTTTCACCAAGTAGCGAAGTCGCAAAACATCGATTTAGAAGTTTTCCTGGAAATGCACGCCTCAGTGTCCCTGCAGCCATTGCAGTGAAGGCGATGCGTCTCCTTTGAGCAGCAGTTCACTTGAATCACTGCATTTAATATCTTACAGAATTTCACGTGAAAAATTGTATGAACGATATATGTACAAGGATATGTTAGAGGAATTAATTATGAATGACGCCACATACCTATTTATACCACCAACTAAACATTTCGTGGCTTAAAACACGCCCGTATGGAATGCTTACAGCCCTAAACAGCAAGTAGGGGCTACTTAATTTAATTAACTAAACAATTTTGCTTTCAATTTAAAATTACTTAAAAAATGATTCGTACAAAAAATGATGTACGTAATTCTAACCGTAGTAGAAGTCTGAAGCAAAATTCGATGGTGTTCGAGTAAAGGGGGTTGTCATTTTTGTGCAAATGGAGTTTTCTTCTCCAGGTGGATACAAAAGTTAAATTCTACAAGAGGGTGTACAAAAAACAAAATAATACCAGCATTTGTTGTGCTTCATTTGTGTAGAAAATTATTTGAAATAAGGGTTCGAAGTTTAATTTTCATGTATTTAAAAACTCATTTTTATGACTTATTTCCCTTTAGCCAGTAACCATCGAATTAGTTTTTTTTACACAATCTCCATACTTTATTGATTATAGTGTCTAACGCGAGCCTTGGAAAATATTCACGTGAAATATTTTGTAATATGTAAAAGCTTAAAAAAAATCTTCTCTTATAAAACACTTTTTTAATTTGTCAGAAAAACCATCAACTTCAGTACATTCACTCATTTTTACTCACAAAAACAATCTGATTTTAATTAAAATGTCTCCGTCATTAAATTTATTTGTAGCCTTAGAAACACGACACAAAACATTCGACGATCCGTAGTTACAGAAACAGAACAGAAGTAATTCAGCTATTAGGTGATAGTCCTAATATTTTCAGTATTAGGCTACTCTTAATGTAAGTATTTAGACTTTACACGATGGTGTAAAAATCATGTGTATAGCTAGAGGCTAAAGCAATCTTATATCGCTCGGATCCCTACTCATCTTATAAAGTTTCATTTTAGTTACTAGTTATACAAATAACTAGTATTTGTGCAGAAGCAGAAAATGTATTCTATTCTCTAATAATAATAATAATAATAATAATAATAATAATAATAATAATAATAATAATAATAATAATAATATTAATAGTGACTAAAACGGCAGTTGGCGCAGCGTGGACGAATACTCATAACAGATCACTGCTTCACATCTCAGACTTCGCGGTATGACTAGCCACTAGACATTTAGACTGCAGTTTTAGTAAGACTTACCTTTGGTAGCCTATGCGTAGGCGTATCAGTTTTAAACTCTTATGTTCACAAATAGCGAAACATTGTTAAAAGGACATCTACTTATCTGGATCTGTAGAACATTAAGTACAGTGTGCAGGCCGTATTCAAGAACTCAGTATGAAGTGAAGACGAAGCAACTGAATTGGGAAAGTAAGAAGCATCCTATATTTTTTGTGTTCTTAATCCTTTTTCAGCTGAGTGGCTGGTCATGTCGTTCGCTCCTTCTCTAATTTCTTAAATCATCATAAGGCAACAAATATTAACATTATTAATTACTTCTTAGGTCTAATGATTTTGTTGTTATTTTAGCTATCATCTAACAGAGAAAAGTTTTCGCTGCTACAGTCACTAGTACAGTGAGGTTCACGTGAGATTAGTTCCCAAGACGGTAATGTGAACATCTTTTCAATTTCATCAACTATTCCGAGATGTCACCAAATTAGGTTAAATAACAATTTATTATTATTATTTATTTATTTATTTTTGTGACTGATTGATTGATCTAATGTTAAATTGTATTTTGTATGGCAACTTGAAATTCATTGCATTTACTAAGTAGCTTGATTAATGTTATCTAACCTATTTTTTAAATCTGTTTGACCACATGAACTGAAAACAACCGAATACCACTTTAAAACTTATACTGTTCATTATTAATTTTAATGCATTTTATTAATATTAATTATTTAAAATTTCAAATAACACTCACTAATGACTTTCGTTTCATGAACATTGGTAGCTTTTCCAATGGCAACATCCATCCATCCATGGCGCTACAGCCCATGAAGGGCCAAGACCTACCAGCAGGCTGCTGACCTCATGTCCACATGCCGAAGCAGAGGTGGACGATCATCCAGCAATAGCAACATAGCAGTTAGAAATTAACTGTCAGCTATGGTATTTGTTGGTACGCTACCGAAACAAAGCAGCCAACAGAAAATTCAGCCTGACACTAGAAAATCGCTATAATCCTCTAGCATATGTAGTAATGGGCTGTAATTTGGTTTGGTAGCCGTTGTGTGACACGCAAACTCGTGGCCCGTCATCCTAAGCCCAGAACCCAGGACCGCGATTGTTGTAGGCGTGGCAACGTCGAGGATGTGCCGTATCGATCTCAACAATACGGCAGCTCGACAGCGTTTCACACTTACTGGAGACACACGCGCCCACTTGACAAGTCTTCTGCAGCCCGCCGTGGCGGGTGTTGTTTGACAACGCAGTCAGCGTGTTATCTGCCTTGAATAGGGCAACCCTGGTGACGTCGGCGAGCGGAACGTCCGGCTGTAGTATTGAAGTGAGGACAAATTCCAGCAGAAAAAGAAAGTCTCTTAAGACTTTTTTCCGAAAAATTCTGGGTTTTGAACCTAGATACACAGCCATTCGAACCTTTACCCTCCGCAGATTGCGGGATAGTCGCACCAGAACTGTGTAGCGTCGCTCACTCCGAGGACCCAGAGGCCAAATAAGACACAATTAGAGTCTTGAGGTCAATCAATAAAGCAGGAGGCAAGGACAGGACGAGAATGGCACAAGTACACCAGTTAAGATGAGACGTAGCCCCTTAAATATAGATATTCGCAACGTTGACGCGGAAATTTAAGAAGAAGGATTTGAAATTAGTAGCGAAAACAGCCAAACTACGAACGTGACACTTGACAAAGGAAGTAGGCTGCTACAGTCTGCAGAATGAAGAAGCGTCAATGAAAGGGGCTCTGTTCGAAGCTATGAGAGTTATTGGGTATAAAAGGATGATCATGAAAGTAGATTCATTGTTCTGTAATAATAATAATAATAATAATAATAATAATAATAATAATAATAATATAATTAATTGATTAACTAGTGGACTTACTCGTGTTAATTATGTACGATTTGTCCGGCTTACAGCTGTTTCAGTCCTTCACGCACCATCCTCAGAGCCTACTAGATCATGGCGTCATCTCGAACTTCTCTGCCTGTTATGTGGGTGTGTTTGATTGTTGAAAGGTGTTGAAGAGTGGAGTCAAATAGTGTGTGTGTGTGTGTGTGTACTGAAATTGATCTGTGTGTTGAGAATTTGATCGGGGTGTGTTTTGGTCTGTTTGCATATTTCATATTGTTCTAGTGTGTTGAGTTTTTGGTTTTTTGGGTTGTATGTGTAGGATTTCCATGTCCGAGGATGGTGCGTGAAGCACTGAAACAGCTGTAAACCGCATAAATCTTACATAATTAACACGAGTAAGTCCGCTAGTTAATCAATTAATTATATTCAAGTGTTAAAAGTAGTGTACGCAAGATTCAAAATGGAATAATAATAATAATAATAATAATAATAATAATAATAATAATAATAATAATAATAATGAATGCAGGAAAATAATTAGGAACCTTACTAAGCAACACAAAAAGTGGTCCTGCAGTGGATACCATCCCATTGTGGTTTCCCCGGGAATGAAATAGCTTATTCTCTTGCAAAAAAAGGTACTAAAATCCTGCCCTATGTTTGTGAAGTACCCTACAGTCGAGCACCAACCATCATACGACAGAAGGGAAAGGAAACTTGTAAAAAAAATCTCTGCTAGATAACATAAGCACCTCTGAATGGAAAAACAATGTAACGTCGGTACCGGATTGGCCAAGGAGAGAAGCAGTTGCCAAATTCCGATTAGCAACTGGACATGATTGCTTGGGTAAACATCTATGCCGCATCGGTTTACTCCAGAATCCTAACTTCCCACTCTGTAACCAGACCATCTAATGGATTGTCTCAATCTGTCCTCTACAAAACTTTCATGTTATATACAGGGTGTTTAAAAACTACGGGGCATAATTTCAGGTATGTATTTTCCACATGTAGACAATCAAAATAGTTCATTACAACATGTGTCCGGAAATGCTTCATTTCCGAGTTATGGCCTTCACAACATTGAAATTCATCGGAACGTTTTTCTTTCCGCAGGTCGTTGTCATTACAGAAGATGTTCAAAATGTCCACCTCCTGCTTGAATACGGACCTCACATCGATGTCTCATTGACCTGCGAACACGATCCCAAACTCCAGGAGTATTGCGTATGTCCTCAGAACATGCCACAATTCGATTCCGAAGGGATTCCAAATCAGGCACCGGAGACGAATAAACCAATGATTTTAAATGGCCCCACAAGTAGAAATCGAGGTGAGCGTGGAGGCCAAGCAAATGGGCCACCTCTACCTATCTATCGATCAGGAAACCTTCGATCCACAACACACTACACAACACTGAATGTAGTCCACACCTGTGGAGTAATGGTCAGCGCGTCTGGCTGCAAAACGAGGTGGCCCGGGTTCGAATCCCGGTTGGGGCAAGTTACCTGGTTGAGGTTTTTTCCGGGTTTTCCCTCAACCCAATACGAGCAAATGCTGGGTAACTTTCGGTGTTGGAGCCCGGACTCATTTCACCGGCATTATCACCTTCATATCATTCAGACGCTATATAACCTAGATGTTGATACAGCGTCGTAAAATAACCCAATAAAAAAAAACACTGAATGTAACCTTCGCCTCGGAATGAACTGTCAGAGTGCCCTCTTAATGTCTCCTTTGACGGCAACGACCTGCGGAAAGAAAAACGTTCCGGTGAATTTCAATGTTGTGAAGGCCATAACTCGGAAATAAAGCACTTCCGGACATATGTTGTAATGAACTATTTTGATTGTCTACATGTGGAAAATACATACCTGAAATTATGCCGCGTATTTTTGAAACACCCTGTATATTCCATCATTCTTGCTGAGATGAACTATTTATGTACACTTCTCACTGTTTATTTGTATATTTGTTTACTTGTTTCACACTATTGCATGTTGCCATTAGCACAACTAAAGATAAACTCTACAGCCCTGCATTAAATAAATAAAACAAACAATAATAATAATAATAATAATAATAATAATAAAGTAGGAACTAATCTACTGAACGTTCAAAAATAAATAAATGAAAAATACTCTTAATATACTAAAAGTACAAAAAAGCATAATTAGGCCTAATTATGGATGATCATGAAAGTAGATTCATTGTTCTGTAATAATAACAACAATGATAATAATAATAATAATAATAATAATAATAATAATAATTTATTTATTTATTTATTTAGAATATTAACGTGCAAAAACAACAGCACAAGGCCAATTACAGTTTTGCACGATACAAAATAGAACAAAACAACAAATGATGATGAGAATGAATGATAGAAAATGGCAATGAGATGAAATACAAACAATATAATAGTCTACATCAATCATTGATCAAATAATAATTATAAAATTATAAATTAGTACAATGAGAAAATTGAAATAATGGAATAGTCTACATTAATCAATTGACCAAATGCAAGAAATAAAATGGACAAATAATTATAAAATTAGATCAGTGAGTTAAAAACTCAAAGATATACTACACATTAAATGGATCCAAGTTGAATCCATGCAAATTAGCATATTTAATGCATCTGCAGACCGGAGAGAGAGATTTAGACTTCCTATTATAAAACAATTTATGAAATCTTAAACCCTTAGCAGGAATACGAAGACTGATATTGCTTATGAAAGATTCACAATCAATATCACCCTTAATGACTTTACAAAAAAATAAATAATCAAGATCCTGACGTCTGGTGAACAAACTACCGCAATTGAAATATTTGCAATTAGTCTCATAGTTATAATCAGAATTTTGGTAAAAGTCTATAAGAACACAAGGAAATAAATTTTCTTTGAATATTCTCCAATTTAGCCGAGTCAGTGGAAGTAATGGAGTTCCATACAACAGATGCATATTCAAGCTTGGATCTAACCAACGTAATAATAATGATGATAATAATAATAATAATAATAATAATGATAATAATAATAATAATAATATTAATAATAATAATAATGATAATAATAATAACAGTAATAATAACAATAATAATGATGATAATAATAATAATAATAATAATAATGATGATAATATTAATAATAATAATAATAATAATAATAATAATAGTATGTTTCATCGAACTCGTGCCTTGCGCCACTGATGCAGTGCACCTCCATTGTGGGCTAGAGAGACAGTGCTACAAATCTGTAGTCCGGCAGTCAAGAGCTCCTGCGTGCCATGCAACCCAACTTACTCCACTGTGTTTTGGGTTGTGGTTACATCCACTCCCGGAATGCCGATAGCTTTCTTTCTAACGAGGTTCCAACAGTTGCTGCAACAGAGGGGTGTCCAAGCTGTCCACGCCAGCGGACCCGGCACACATTCCAAACAAGCGTTGCCTTCCGTTTTGGAGATGGTGGAGGTTAAGGAGCAATGGTGGAATGAGGAATAGAATATGCGTGTGATCGTGGCAAGACTGAAGACCTCGTCTCACCCACGGGGTTATGACGGCCGGGTTACTGCACCGCATTTTCCTGAACATCGTGGCCGCACTTATAGATAGGCTACACGCTTTATGCGTTCGTAACAATTCAGTTCCTCCATCATGCCGCTTTTTACAATGATAATCTTCAATTATCAAAAATATTTTTTTAAGTTGTTTATTTAACGACGCTGTATCAACTACTAGGTTATTTAGCGTCGATGAGATTGGTGATAGCGAGATGATATTTAGCAAGATGAGGCCGAGGATTCGCCATAGATTACCTGGCATTCACCTTACGGTTGGGGAAAATCACGGAATAAACCCAACCACGTAATCAGCCCAAGCGGGGATCGAATCCACGCCCGAGCGCAACTTCAGACCGGCAGGCAAGCGCCTTAACCGACTGAGCCACGCCGGTGGTTAGCAAAAATATATAAACCCTAATTAATATAGGCCTGTACATTGTAGAAGCTATTGGTAGACAGGCGTTTCTGTGGCAACTGGTTATTTGATGGAATAGCCCCATATGTCCAATGCTTTTTTTCTTAACATAGAATCCTCTAAAAAGTACAGTGCTTTCCAAAAGTCACGCATATTTTCTGCTACAGCTAAATGGAAATGATTTTTTCAAAAAACACTCGAACACGTCAAACATATTTTAAAAGACACTTTTTCACAAAAAAACAAGACATTTTTATATCATTGTTGTGCGAGTTTTGACGGCATCGGGAACATTTTTTAAATGACACTTTGTATTTTTCTATATACCATCTGAAAGATTTTATTATTCTCCATGGTTACACAAGCTATCAATTGTTTTATACAACAAACGTTGCTATGGCAACAAAATATATGTGTTACAGAACCAAATGTTCATTTAATTAGGCCCGAATGTTAAAAATGTCGTCCATTTACGATCTGGCAATGTGAAAGACGCAGGACAAATTCCCGTTTAACATTTTCAATGACTGCTGGCGGTATATCTCTACACGCCACTCGTATTCTTCTTTTCAACGCATCAATATCAGCAGGCTTCGTGGCTAATATCTTAACTTCAAATAACTCCTTAGAAAGTAATCAAGACGGGAAAGATCCGGTGATCTTGCAGGCCACTCTTCAAATCCTCTTCTTCCGACCCATCTATTAGGAAACATTTCATTCAGATATTGCCGTATATGAGTAGCATATTTTGTTGCCATAGCAACGTTTGTTGTATAAAACAATTGATAGCTTGTGTAACCATGGAGAATAATAAAATCTTTCAGATGGTACACGCCTACAGAAAAATACAGGGTATCATTTAAAAATGTGAGGGCGGCAATGAACCTTCGGGTTTCTTAAAAGCCAGTAAGTAAGTAAATAAAATATATTGATAATAAACTCGAAGGAACTAATAAGAAATTTATTAAGGATATGTAATTCTTCACATTATGCAAACATTTAATGAGTAGAAGATGATTACCAGCCTGAGTTATACAAAGTATTTCGGGGGTTTCGCCAAGATGAAATATGAGCCTCGAGGGATCCACTGATCTGCTGACAGCAACACAGCTGAACGCGCCCAAGAGTCTTGTGATCAGTTACTGTGCATGGGATTCAAAGTAAGCAAGTGGCTTGTATCCACATACCTGATCAGTTCCTCCCTCACTATACAGAGGAAGTTCCCCGCTGAAATTTCAAGCGGCTACTGTATATGCCGTGCCAGAAACAAATTCAACTAGAGGAAGATGGTATATGAACGTAAAATACAGAACTACATTAAAAATAATTTCATCTAACATATTATTGACCTTCCTAATTCCCTCATTTTTGTTTTAAAAATTCGTTGCAAATGGCAACAATGTCGCCACGGTCCATTAAATATTTATTTTCATGGTTTCTGCTGTACTGGAATCCAACAGCTTGTAGTAATTTAATTTCCAGTGTAGTGTTTCGTATTTTGCGATCTTCCGGAAAAATATCGTCTAAACTGGGTATGAAGCAAGAACTGTCCGTCTCGAAGCTTCCTGATTAAATGTGTTCAATGTTGTCACAGGAGAGTCGTGAATACTTTTTTTTCTGAAAGGGCTTCTAAGCTTTTCTCTCGATTAATTTTGTTCCATGTACAACAAGTACATACGACGCTCTAAGTGTTCTCTCCAAAACATGACTAACGGAAATTGATTGTCTTCCATTCCTCTCTTATAATAATATATAAAACACGAACACGACTTCCTTGGTATCAGAGTGTATGCAATGTCCTCTACCACCTATTAAATAGAAAGTAATTACTAACAACACCAACACCAGCACACCAATCACTATATCCACATCTTGAATGATGTGGTGTCTTTACATTCTGAACTTAAGTAGGTTAGAAACAGGTCTAGACTGAGGAAGGATAACAAAGAACGTTAACGTTTTGTAGGAACACCCTGTCAAGTAGGTATGCCATAGTAAGTAGCACACCCCAACCCGTCGTTACTAACATTTGAACTCAAGTAACAAAAGAACAGTCTATAGCAGCGTTTCTCAAACTATGGTCCGCGGACCACCTGTAGTCCTCGAGGTCTGCCCTTGTGGTCCTTCAATAGAAGACAGAAGAAAAAATAAAATTCAAACGAATTGCGTATCACACTACAGCTTAAAATCTCAGAGTTTGTAAATGACATATGTCAATCAAATTTCACTTTTTTCCCCAGTACTGACATTTTATGAAATTTATTACCCTACCCTTCTACCGACTTCCCATTCTACTCTCAGCAACAAAAGAGGGATTTCAAGCACTATGAACGTGGTGTTTCTCGCCATCTTTTCCCTGCACATCTGGCGCCGCGCCTGTATCCCAGCCAGGGACCACCCGAATTCATAACAGGACCAAAGAACCGAACCTTAATTACATTTATATATATATATATATATATATATATATATATACACAGGTATTAAAATATGCTACTTACTTACTGGCTTTTAAGGAACCCGGAGGTTCATTGCCGCCCTCACATAAGTCCGCCATTGGTCCCTATCCTGAGCAAGATTAATCCAGTCTCTATCATCATATCCCACCTCCCTCAAATCCATTTTAATATTATCTTCCCATCTACGTCTCGGCCTCCCCAAAGGTATTTTTCCCTCTGGCCTCTCAACTAACACTCTATATGCATTTCTGGATTCGCCCATACATGCTACATGCCCTGCCCATCTCAAACGTCTGGATTTAATGTTCCTAATTATGTCAGGTGAAGAATACAATGCGTGCAGCTCTGCGTTGTGTAACTTTCTCCATTCTCCTGTAACTTCATCCCTCTTAGCCCCAAATATTTTCCTAAGTACCTTATTCTCAAAAACCCTCAATCTCTGTTCCTCTCTCAAAGTGAGAGTCCAAGCTTCACAGCCATACGGAACAACCGGTAATATAACTGTTTTATAAATTCTAACTTTCAGACTTTTTTTTACAGCAGACTAGATGATAAAAGCTTCTCAACCGAATAATAACAGGCATTTCCCATATTTATTCTGTGTTTAATTTCCTCCCGAGTGTCATTTATATTTGTTACTGTTACTCCAAGATATTTGAATTTTTCCACCTCTTCGAAGTATAAATCTCCAACTTTTATAGTTCCATTTCGTACAATATCCTGATTACGAGACATAAGCATATACTTAGCCTTTTCGGGATTTACTTCCAACCCTATCTCTTTACTTGCTTCAAGTAGAATTTCCGCGTTTTCCCTAATCGTTTGTGGATTTTCTCCTAACATATTCACGTCATCTGCATAGACAAGAAGCTGATGTAACGCGTTCAATTCCAAACCCTGTCTGTTATCCTGGACTTTCCTAATGGCATACTCTAGAGCAAAGTTAAAAAGTAAAGGTGATAGTGCATCTCCCTTCTTTAGCCCGCAGTGAATTGGATACAAAAATGATAAATTTGCTTTTGAAGGGAACAAGAGTAAGGTGGTCCGCGGAACTGTAATGACTTTAAAAAGTGGTCCCCACTTCAAAAAAGTTTGAGAAACGCTAGTCTATAGGAAACGCAAGGGCCTTGAGTGGTTGTGTCTGTGACGAGGCACGTGACAGGTGACGCGGGACCTCAGGCTTGGGCGGCGTTCTCTGAGCCGTAAATCTTTCCGAGTAGAGCATAAAAAGTATTTCGACTTGATTTCGTAGGCTGCAGTGCCACACGCGAAGGAGACATTTGCGTCGCAAGAAGCTTGTTATCGATAAGGAGAGAGTGTCGAACCGAAGCGCCTGCTGAGTCACTTGCTGATCAATATGAGCCACATTAAGAGCGCCCCTCAGGAAGTGCGGCGCTAAATACGGCCGCTAATGTTTATGAGGACTCATGAATATGGAGCGAAGAAGCGGTCCAGCGCCGCCCGAGACGCTGCCTTTGTTTCTAATAACCCCCCCCCCCCCGGTGATTAATGCCGGCGCGGCACGCAGTTCGCAACCCGCGGCCCGCGGCTCGTGCGTGCTGCGCTATCGATTCCCGGGAGGGGGCGTCTCATTAACCTGTCGTGCACGAGACACGTGACCTGCCGCGTGCGTCCAATAACAGCCCGGCTGTTTCCACCAGTCGTAAACCTGCGCGCCGACAAGATGGCCGCCCCTCTTCGCGATGCGACGGCAATGGAGCAAAGGTCAAAGAAATGTGAATAAGTGAGGAGGTCCATAGGCACGTGAAGAAACCGAGTTCCTGCTGTCAGGATACAATTAGCTATCTGCTTTTGTAGGCTACTTTTCTAAAAATTTGCTTTTCAAGTGTTAAGTCCCTTCGCTCTAGAATATGCCATTAGGAAAGTTCAGGATAACAGGCAGGGTTTGGAATTGAACGGGTTACATCAGCTTCTTGTCTATGCGGATGACGTGAATATGTTAGGAGAAAATCCACAAGCGATTAGGGAAAACACGGGAATTTTACTTGAAGCAAGTAAAGCGATCGGTTTGGAAGTAAATCCCGAAAAGACTATGTCTCGTGACCAGAATATTGTACGAAATGGAAATATAAAAATTGGAGATTTATCCTTCAAAGAAGTGGAAAAATTCAAATATCTTGGAGCAACAGTAAGAAAATATAAATGACACTCGGGAGGAAATTAAACTGAGAATAAATATGGGAAATGCCTGTTATTATTCGGTTGAGAAGCTCTTATCATCCAGTCTGCTGTCAAAAAATCTGAAAGTTAGAATTTATAAAACAGTTATATTAGCGGTTCTTCTGTATGGTTGTGAAACTTGGACTCTCACTTTGAGAGAGGAACATAGGTTAAGGGTGTTTGAGAATAAGGTGCTTAGGAAAATATTTGGGGCTAAGCGGGATGAAGTTACAGGAGAATGGAGAAAGTTACATAACACAGAACTGCACGCATTGTATTCTTCACCTGACATAATTAGGAACTTAAAATCCAGACGTTTGAGATGGGCAGGGCATGTAGCACGTATGGGCGAATCCAGAAATGCATATAGAGTGTTAGTTGGGAGACCGGAGGGAAAAAGACCTTTAGGAAGGCCGACACGTAGATGGGAGGATAATATTAAAATGGATTTGAGGGAGGTGGGGTATGATGATAGAGAATGGATTAATCTTGCACAGGATAGGGACCGATGGTGGGCTTATGTGAGGGGAGGGCGGCAATGAACCTTCGGGTTCCTTAAAAGCCATTTGTAAGTAAGTAAGTGTTAAGTCCAAAAAAAAAGAAAACAATTCCTTCAGAGTGATTCCTCATGCATTTCAAAATACAGTAGAACCCCGATTATCAGTCACCCTATTAATCGACTGCTGGATTATCCGCTAGTCTTTCTCTCACTCTTTTTTTTCGCTTCAGAAGTAATATAAGTTATCATTATATGAAATACTGTTTTGTACATTATATTAGTAGGCCCCACGTTTTTTCCTAGAAAATATTATTACAAGCTTTTACCATTACACAGTATAGTCTGCTGTTCGAATTGCCGTTCTGTATAAAATATCTTCCACGGTGTCAACAGAAAACGTGTTGTGTTGAGTAACGGAAAAAAATAGTAAAAATGATTTAATAGTTTGGAAAAGGGAAACTGTGGCTCATCTCGGAACAGAATACGAAATTAGAGTCACAACTGCTCGATTTAATAAGATACAAGACTAAAGTGCATAAATCTACAACATGAGACTCCATTATTCCTGTCTTTCCTGAGACAACTCATCACAAGGGATTTCCTTGCCCCTTAAAAACTAGTCGTTGAAAATCATATTTAAATTAGTGAACTTCTGATCCACTACCTAGCGAGATAAATAAAAGACCACAAAGGGAATTACAAAATCTTCCATGGTACGGATTATCCGATTTTTTCGATTAACTGTCCAGTCCATCCCCTGGATAATAGAGGTTCTACTGTATGTCAACTTCGTTACTAATTTATCAATGTTTGAAGACGCCGATACAATTTATAAAGAGTGGTTCAGTAAAACCGTGCAAAAATTAAACAGAAAATAGAACACAACATTTTGAGATAGGGAATTTGGGGGCTGCCAAGCCAGTTTAAAGAGATCGTATCGCTATCGCTTATTGTTTTCCATATTATCTACAGTTATAATTTATTTTCATGTAATTTACCAATCTGAGCTAGCAACGTCCTGTACCCACTGTGATAAACTCTCTGAATGGTATGGAAGGGCTGTCGTTGACTGATATCACGTTTTGTCATGTGAATACGACAGACAGAACCACCTGGTGGACGATACTGTCCGTCTGAGTGTTATGTCACATCCCGCTTTCTGCTGGCGTCTCTGTCAATTCTAATGACTTGGCTGTTAGGTCTTTGCTACGTAATATAATACAATTGTTTAATAGTACATTATGAAACGAGCCTATAATGAAGGTAATTAAGAAGCGAGTATGGATATTTATGAAAGAGCGCAAGCGAGTTTCATAATTTTCATACGAGCTTCTTAATTACCATTATAGGCGAGTTTCATACGACTTTTTATGCTCGACCATATTTCTAACTTAATATTATTAATTTTCTTTGTATCTGACCTTGGCCAATGTCCCGTATGTTGTGAGATTTGCGCAGACGCGAAAGTATTGACTTTTTCCGAGGAACAGATGTTCACATTGACCTTGCTAGGCCATAAGAGCCTACAGAGATAACATTGAAATTAAATTAGACATTGAAAAACGAGATGACAAATTGAATTTATTTGAATATTATTTACAATTAACGCTAATTATTATAGTAACAGAACATAACCTTCTGCGACAGTATTGGATTTCCAGCCTCCGTGACTTTTCGCTAATTCTCTTTCGATTGCATATCCGAGAATAATCGATACTTGCGGTTTTATAACGGTAGAAAGCTGACCTGTCATTGGCTGAACAGTTGTAACCTGAGTCGTCATTGGCTGAAAGACCTGAACTTTAATGAGTAGGTGTACTTTAATGACATGCATTAAAGGTCTGCTACCAGGTGTATAATTACTACATTTCGGCATGGTCGAGCATAAACTTATTTAAAGGAAATGGCCCTGTTAAATAAGTAGTCTGTCACGTGATTTCCCCGATTTCGACGTCCATTCGGACGCACAGCAGTTACTTCTAAATGTTGGTGGCCTCACTATTGCGAGGTACGTTGACTGAGTTCCAAGCAAGTGATATGAAAATATTTAAAAAATATAAATAATAAATGTAGACCATATATAATAGGCCTAACTGTAGATAATACGGAAAACAGCAAGTTAATCGATATTGACAGACCTGTTCTTGATGTTTATTGACATTTCTGGCTTTGAGCCAGAGGCCATTTTAGGGTCTTATACGTGCAGAATGCCCTCCCCAGCCATTGTACATAAATATTAATAAAATATATTTACATATATGACACTATTTCTGACATAAGTGCGGTGACTGATTCCTTTTATTTTGTGTAGGCCTAATTTGTTAGTTTCCGATACTTAAGGAATGGTCAACGGGAGAAGAGTTCGGGGTAAAAGATATCAGTTGATAGACAACGTTAAGGTATTATATGGAGAGATTAAGAGAAAAGCAAGAAATTGGGAAGAATGGGAAATGCTGGGTTTGCAGTTAAAGACCTGCTCTTGGGCAGAATACTGTGCATACAAACATAATAGACATGTAAAGCTCGTATCTCCTTAATCTGACTTCGTAGACAGCAAGTCCCCTATCTTAAAATGTTCTGTAGAATACCCCCCCCCCATTTCCTCTGTTTAATTTTTTCACGCTCTTACTGAACACCCCGTAGAAACATTGGCGTACATTAATATTTACGTTGAAAGGAATGCTCTTGTGTACTTTCCTTCTAAAGTTCTGCGTGTCAGTACTGATTTATTTTTCTCTCGTATCTTAAACAAAAATTCGTGCGACATTTTAAACCCTGAAAAGTCCGCTTTATCTGCAAGGAGCAGATGTACCACAACAACAAAGATGTAACTTTTGACTGCAAGCTCAACTCTAAGACATACAACCTTCGTTAACCCTCTCATACCCGCTGGCCCGATCCCTCGTCGATTTAATTATTAGAACTAGTTACACAGGGTGTGCGGGAAAAACCTGGTAAAAATGAGAAATCAGTCTGAAAGTACTCCATTTCATTTATTGCTGTTTACATATTTAGAAAAAGAACTCAAATTTGTTTACATTCCAGTACGTCTCGATATGAGGGTCATCTGATGCACGTATATTCAGGTGAAACCCAATCTCCTGCCACATCAGTGTTATCGCTTCCATGGTTTGGCGATCTAAATCTTCCAAATCTCGATCACCGATAAATCCCCACAAAAAGAAGTCTTCAGTAGGCCTAGTGGGGTCAAGTTCGGCGACTTTGGTGGCCGGGAAATCTTTCGTTAAGGCGTTGTTTCCTTGTTTTTCCGCTTTGACATACAACACTGCCTGTCTGCCTAAATAACTTGTCCCATTGTAAGACGCTGTCGCTCCTCAGGGGAGTTCTGCCACCTCGATCCGACGTTCCAAGTTGTTTGCATATCAGGCAGCCATAAAACGCAGCGGGGCATATCCTCACATCGGGATTAAATTGCAATTAATGCATGAATCGCAGAAAAAATATCAACAATCGCGACGCGGGAGGAACATATTTTTTATTTCTCCTCGCGCACGGGTACGAGTAATAATAATAATAATAATAATAATAATAATAATAATAATAATAATAATAATAATAATAATAATAATAATAATAATAAAATAATAATAATAAAATAATAATAATAATAATAATAATAATAAAATAATAATAATAATAACGATGATGATGATGATGATTTACTTAACCTGGCAGAGTTAAGGCCATACGGCCTTCTCTAACACTCAACCAGGAGTAAAACTGCGTTACAAAAACACTACAAATTTACAAAGTACACTACAATTTTACACACAAAACTGAATAAGATAATAATAAAATGTAAACAACAAGTAAGTAGAAATCAGACATAATATATAACATACAGAAAGAAAGGAAAAGGCATAATAAATGTGAACAGCAGGTCAAAATAAATTAGACATACAGAGTATAAAAAATAAGACAATTATTGATAATAATAATGATAAAATAACAATAATAATAATAACAGTAATAATAATAATAATAATGATAAAAATAACAGTAATAATAATAATAAAAATAACAGTAATAATAATAATAATAATAATTATATACAGGGTGTATCTAAATTGGTGTCATATTTCGGGGACATGTTCCTAACACCAAAACATTACAAAAAGTTCATATGAACATTGGTCTCAAAATAATTTACTTCAGAGTTACAAGACAAAATTTAATGTTACAAAAATCGCTCGAAGTGGCTTCCTTCTCCTTCGATGTGTCCCCTAAACCTGCGTCACATGCTCTGGCGTACTCTGTTGAGAATTCCTGGAGTGTTTCGTATTTCGTGAAATCCAGTTTGGATACCCTCTCAGAATATCAACATTAAGTACAGGGGTCGCATAAACCAGGGACTTTAAATGTCCCCAGACGAAGAAATCCATTGGATTCAAATCAGACGATCGAGCAGGCCATGCAATGGATCCCCTTCGACCAATACATCTTTGGGGAAATCGATCATTAAAAAATTACGAACTATCAGGCTGAAATGAGCTGGAGCAGCATCGTGTTAAAACACATTCGTTGGATGACGTCCAGAAGCACATCATCAATTAAATGATGCAAATCATTTCGTTCTGTTCACTCACAGGATACATTTTCTTCTGATTTCTTTGCTCTAAAAAATACAAACAAAAAACCACCAAACAATCAGCGGTCAATGAACGGACAAATCCTTTAATAACTCCCTAACGAATGGTTTTCGTACCCATGTTCTTATTAACTTTTTTAATTGTTTTGATGTTAGGAACAAGTCCCCGAAATATTTGACACAATTTAGATACACCCTGTATAGCTCAACTTATCACATTGTAGATATACCATTATCGGAAAATATGAAAACAAAAATATAAAATAAGTTAAATATCACTAGAACATAAAAAAATTTGAATACGTGGAAACGTGCAATACAACACTTGTCATAATAGTAAGTTAGTTTGGCAACTCGTCGTAAGATAATTTTCTAACTTGGATTTGAAAGATTTCAATGTTCGGCAGCCCTTGACTTCAGGCGACAGAGTATGCGCATAGTTCGCTGCGAGTGGATTCAACAAAACTTTATAATAGTGTAAACATCGAGACAATAAATGTAGTAGTTTCTGAGATACAGGCGTTTCTTTTTGACTACGTTCTTCCCGGACACCCGGTACTTAGCACTCACAGCACAAACGATAACAGTTCAGTTAATTTTTTTGGCTTTTCGTTCTATATTTAAACGTGTTTCTGATGATTAGTTTCTGTATTTCGTGCACGCTTGTCCTTTCACAACACGTGTTGTGTCTCCTCGTGTATTCGTGACGCCGCTTCAATAGCTCCAGTAATGTAGTTGAAACAATTTGGCTGCTTCGCTCCTCAGTTGCTGCCAGGCTGGGGGCATCCCCCTCCGCTGCAGCATTAAATGCATTGCAGTGTAAATGTTACACTGTGAGAGGATAAGGACGCTGGAGGGCGTTGGGGGGGGGGAGGCGGGGAGTCTCTCAATAAAACACTGCTTGGGTTTTTGTTACAAAACCAAACATCATTTGGTTTATAATTCCTTCTATGCCAATTTCCTTGGTAAATAACATATAATAACATTTATACATTAAAATCCACAAACATTTTAGCGTACATGGGACATCGTGCCCGATTTTTACATGGGTGCCTATAATACATGAATCGGGCGCCACGGGTGACGCCCGGGACAGGAGAGGAATCTATAGGTGACACCACGACCTTAGGAGAACATCGACCTTACAGGCTAATACACAGTGTATGTACAGGGCACGGCTACGGACAGCACGGTACGTACACTACAAAGAACGACGCCTGCAGCGTTCGTGGGACATCAACACCGGCACAGCACTCGCGCACGCCACGTCCTGGGCTGCAGACATCAAATCCGTCGTCTATGTCGTCTTCGGGGAACGCGACTCTTACGGTGCATTACAAGTTCTAAAACTGCCTGGAATCAGACTGCAGACTTGTGCTGAATAATGGAAACTCTTGGTTGTTGTTTACTACATCGTAAGTTAGAAATTAATTTTTAAATTTTAAAGCTTTTTTTAGTTCCTTCCAATAGTACGCTTTCTTCATAAATGATTTAACTCAGGGTTACAGAATGTTCATAATATGATAGTACTAGTAACCCCTCAAGCCGGTATTTGAAAGTTCAGGGACTAGCGCTGAAGCGGTATTTAAATCCACCAGTAACATTAAATTTACATGACGTCACTGTTTTGTTTATATTTTCGAAATAGTTAGGCCTAAATATAATAATACAATCATCTATACTAATAATAAATCTGTAGCCGAAATTTTTCTGATAATTTTCGATTTTCCAAAAATAATTGTTCCTAACATATATAAATAACCGCCCTGAAACCGAAAATCGCTTTTTTGAAATTTTTGTTTGTATATCTGTCTGTCTGTTTGTTACATTTTCACGCGATAATGGCTGCGCCGATTTATATGAAAATTGGAATATAATTAAGTTCGTTGTAACTTAGAATTTAGGCTACATGGCATTCAAAATATTTTATTTAGAAGGGAGGTTATAAGGGGGCCTGAATTAAATAAATCGAAATATCTCGCTTATTATTAATTTTCATGAAAAATATTACATAACAAAAGTTTCTTTAAAAATAATTTCCGATAAGTTTTATTCCATGCAAAATTTTGATAGGACTGATATTTAATGAGATAAATGAGTTTCAAAATTACAATAACAACGCCATCTAAGGCGGTGTAATGAAATAAAAAACAAATGACTTCGTCTATAAGGGGCCTTGGACAACAACAATCGAAAGCTATGAAACAGAGCCTACAGAGAATGTTTCTGTGTTTGTATGAAGTAATATCGGAAGCTAAATTAACCGATTTGTATAATTAATTATTATTTCACCATTGGAAAGTGTAGTTTCTCTAGATGGACATAATGATATAATGTTATTACAGTAACGTCTGAGTGAATCGAGGACAGGTAAGATTAAAATAGCTTCTTATGCACAGAAAACTTGATAGGCATTCGTTTCCTGTATTTCCTGAAATAATTTTTATGACCAAATGAGTGTCTCTGGATCAAAATGATCGGATTTTAATTTTTTTAATACAATTTAAGTAACATAATAAACGATTTATCCTTCTATCAAACACGAATGTTCCCAGATCAAATGTCCTATTTTAATTATGTAATTACCTTATTATTATTTCTAACGGGTGCAGCGGAGCGCACGGGTACGGCTAGTACCGTAATAAAAAGAGACTGTATGCAATACACTCCAAAGAAACCCCATGAAAGTGTCTAAAAAAACATTATGAACTGTGGCCGGTTTTTTGCACAATGCGTACACATTGTAACTATGCTGTTGTAAAATTGAAAATTAATATGTAATGTATTTATTATTATTATTATTATTATTATTATTATTATTATTATTATTATTATTGTCAGTTATCAATATCATCATTGCTATCTCTGTTTTCTTTCTTTTCGTTGTATTAGCTCGATGAGAGCTCTATAATGTACTTTTGACTCTGTTGACCCTCTATAGGGCTTTAACTTAATTTGTATCATTTTCATCAGTGTTTGTGTTTCTTTTTTGTATTTATATGTGCTATCTGGTAGGATGGAAGAGAAGGCCTTAAGGCCTTAATCCTGTCAGATTAAATAAATTAAATTATTATTATTATTATTATTATTATTATTACACGTGTACTTTTATTTATTTATTGGGTTATTTTACCACGCTGTATCAACATCTAGGTTATTTAGCATCTGAATGATATGAAGGTGATAATGCCGGTGAAATCAGTCCAGGGTCCAGCACCGAAAGTTACCCAGCATTTGCTCATATTTGGTTGAGGGAAAACCCCGGAAAAACCTCAACCAGGTAACTTGCCCCGACCGGGAATCGAACCCGAGCCACCTGGTTTCGCGGCCAGATGCGCTAGCCGTTACTCAACAGGTGTGGACCCGTGTACGTAAAACCGCTACAGAACTAGCCTAGAGAACTGCGTACACCCGCACGGCAAAACGGCCTGAGGGGTTATAAAAAAGTCTGCCTGAAATGAAAATGCCACACATTTGGCCTTAATAATGGCAACGTTTCGAAAATTGTCGTCCTGAATTAGGGAACTTGCAACGGTTGTTAATGCAATGTGAGGTAGAAATTAATTTTAAAATTATAAAGCTATATATTTTAATTTGTTCACGTTGGCACGCTTTTTCGAAAACTAAAGGGTGCGGCAAAACATCCTCCCTAATTTAAAGTTTAAATAAAAAACAGATGTATCAAAATAAGGAAACTTTATTAATATGAATGATATCTTAGCAGTGGGAATTTTTCATTTTTTGAATAACGTGTCGGTCATATCAATGCATTGTTGAATGCGACTTCGGAAATTCTGCATCACTCTAACTAGCATTTCTTGAGGAATAAGACCAATTTCTTTCTCTATTACATTTCTTAGGTCTGGCAAAGTCCTCGGCCGATGTTTGAACACTTCAGCCTTAAGTTGTCCCCGTAGAAAAAAATCGCAGGGTGCAAGGTCTGGTGACCGTGCTGGCCAGGGGACGTCGCCAAGTGAAGAAATTAAGCGTCGGGGAAACATGTCTCAGGACTTCGAGAGAAATCTGAGCTGTGTCAGAGGTGGCTCCTTCCTGCTGAAATCATACCTAGTCAATCTGCAACGCATTGAGTCTTGGTGCCAAAAAAGTGTTGATCATAAAAGTGTACCGCTGAGAGTTCACTGTCACAGTAGCACCATCCTCTTCAAAAAAGTAAGGACCAAGTATCCCAACCGCGCACCATACAGTAACACGGTCGTTATGTAGAGGTTTTTCATGAAGTTCACGAAGGTTCTGTCCACTCCATTATCGGAAATTTTGATAATTCACGCATCCCGCTAAGTGAAAATGTGATTCATCACTACAAAGAACCACAACATCTTCAGCATCTGCATTACACATTTTTGCATCGCAGTTATTTTAAAATATCTACACAAATTTCTGATTTGTGTTCATTTTTATAGAAGGAAAAAGTATTTTTGAGCGAAAAATATTCATTTCAGCCCCAGTAAAAAAAAAATAATGGACAAATTAGGATAATATTGCATGATTTTCGTTCGATTTTTCATTACGATCGGAACTACAGAAAATGAATAAAGTGTACCAATGTACAGTGATATAATAATCTAGCTTACAGCGCAGTAGGTAATAACAATCCATGGTTAATTTAATAGCCAAAAAGTCTCTTATTCAGCACAAAAAGTTAAAAAAATCTACGATCATTGGGGCAACCTGATTTCAGGCAAATTTTTCTAAGTTTCATGCACCATGACAACCATCTTCCCTCAACAGGCCTAAAACCCAATGCGAACAAATACAACGCACACATATCAGTCCGGTAAGAAGGTGCGTAGCCCTCTGCTGCTCGCACGCGTAGTCACAACGCACCAGTCAATACCTTATTTAAGTACATGAATATACAAATAGTTCTGATTTGTAGCCATGCTGGTGGGCACAGACGATGCTGTCCTCGCCATCATCACCGGCCAGCTGCTTTGCATTCAGCGGCGGCTCCACGAAAGAGAACTCCAAACTTTAAATCTAGAAAGTGGGTCAGCACGAGTTCAACCTCCGGCGTCTGTGGGTGGTGCACTTCGCTTGAGTGGGCGCCAAGGAAAAGTTGCCGGCAATTTTGAAATCTTCCACCCAGGAGAAAGTTGAGACTCTATTGATTTGGGGTCTGAGTTTATGCTTTCCTTTCAAATTTCCCCTCTGCTTACATTCAATTTACAGCCTCTTAAAAAAATAACACTTCCAATAACGCATCTAAAAGCTGTCACATTGACAAACAAATACGAGCTTGGCGACCCCAGGTCTCCACTGCCGGAGCTGAACTCTCGCCTGCCAACTGAACGGAACGGAACGGAACGAAATGCTGACTAGCTGCTCATCACAGACGCATCCTTCCATCTCACCAGAGCTAAACAAACAACAAACAATAAACAAAGGCGCTCCTTCTTCACATGGCGAGGCGGCGGTACTCCCTGGTCCAGCCGGGGTCTGGTCATGCATAGTGCGGGTACGAGCCCAGGTGTGACGTCACGTGACTCGGGTGGTGAGTCATGGAGTGGCTGGAGGCCGCGGCGATGTTGGAGTACAGGTTAGCGCTCGGGTTGGTCCAGTAAGACGTGGGCGACGGGAAGATGCTCGCTGCAACACAACAATTCGTCGGTTAAGATACCCACTGTATGTTGTCCAACAAATGCCCGTCTTGTGATGTCTCTACCACCGGCATAAAAGAATATATTCCGTTGTCGTATTTCACATTTTACCGTTTATTTTTGTTTCCAAATAAATAATGGTAAAATAATAAAATATATCTTAAATAAATCGCTAAATCTTAAATAATTGATTAAATGGCGATCTTACTCTGTTAATTATGTAAGCATGTGCGGCATACAGCTGTTTCGGTGCTATTCGACACCATCCTCAGAGCCTACTAGATCTCGGCGCTATCTCAACTTCGCTGCCTGTTGTGTGGGTGCGTTCCTGTGATGAAGAGTTGTGTCAAATAATGCTGTGTTCTGAAGTTGATCTGTGTGTTCAGAACACACACACTATTTGACACAACTCTTCATCACACGAACGCACCCACACAACAGGCAGCGAAGTTGAGATAGCGCCGAGATCTAGTAGGCTCTGAGGATGGTGTCGAATAGCACATGCTTACATAATTAACACGAGTAACATCGCCATTTAATCAATTATTTATATTCAAGTGTTAAAGGTAGTGTACGAAAGATTCAACATGGGCTAAATCTTAACTTAAAATATATTTACATCATTCATAAGTCACCATTCTTTACAGATACCTTGAATGACGTCATTCGGAAGGAAAAGTACCACAGCCTGCTCCTTACGGCAGGTCAAAGTGTTGTAGGCAAAGCCCTAAAGAGTGGAGAGAAAGCTATTGTTTGAATGTTTTCATACTTTCCTCGAACGCCAATGATACAGCCACTCTCTCGTTCTCTCCCCACAGTAATGCGAATATGCTTTGAGGATAAATCTGTTTTCCACATCCTCAGTTCACTTGTTTTGTGTCCCTTACGACGAGTGGGTGTAAGTTGGTAGCGTCAAGCTGAAGTTATTCTTTCTTTCCGTATTACCTTTTGTTCCATCTACCCCAAGAACTACGGAACTAGTTATGGCGTGTATTCACTTCTGGCATGCTGTAGATGTTAGACAGTTTAATGCACTAGCGAAAGTAGTAACTATGGATTGTCCTAAAACAAGTTAACCTCTCCGAAGCGGTCCTAAGTCTTTGCGTGTATGGGGCCTTTTAGACATAATATATAGGCCTAAGCAGGTCCAATAAATACCAAGGATTTGAAATCGCCCGGCTTTTGGTCCACTTTGTATAATACACGCTGTATGTAACCACTATATAGCACTACATCTGTACCTCATTTTAAATTGAATGGTGGCCTCCGGCACTTGTTTCTGCAAGTATAACCACGAGGTCATCATCATTTATTTTTTTTTATTATTTGTTAAGGGCGAAATGGATGTTACAACACAGCAGTACAAATTTATTCTTCAAACTTACATCCGCACACGACTTTTAGTTGCAGAGAATTATCGTTAAAATGTTGATCATTGCGTGAATGAATTTCTAACTAATTGGCCTCAATTCGATCAACTTCCTCGATGAAAACTTCTCAGAATTGCTAACAGGTAAATACAATATTTTCTTCTTCAGGTGACAAAATAATTCATGTTTTTAAAAGCGGACGTAGTTAAAAATTTAAAATACTAGTGCGAAACTCGACAGGCAAACCTATGACGTCGTGAATACGCGTGTTGTGTCAATTTGCAACTAGCCTAACAGATCAGTTCTTCCAAGAGGTTCGAAGCATGTGGACCAAAGCACTGTCGGTGGCAAGAACAGAACTCTAGTGCACGTTGCATTGTTCAAGTAGATTCCTTTCTAGATTTAAGCTAAACTCGGTGTGATGTAACTTCAGTGACGCATGTGCACTGCAAAATAGGATTATCAAATTTCTTGAAAATGTAAATGTGATTTCCTGTGCAATGTACACGCAGCTATACCTTGTTATGTGGACAGAACTCTACGCCGACCAACGGCACGCGTAAGATTATTTACCAACAAGCTAACACCAAAGCAGGTAAAATCGCAATGCTGTCTACTGATATATTAATACTAATAAAACTATTAAATTATTAATTAATGACTGATTAATCTAATACTGAAATTATATTTGTCTGGCAGCATGAAATTCATTGGTTTGACCAAACAGTTAACCATTCATGAGACATACGTACCCTTAACATTTATTTTGTTTGATCACATGAAATGATTAGTAAGAACTCCGAAAACCGAATACCACTTTAAAAGTATGCTATTTGCTTATGATTATTGTATTATTAGTTAATTTATAACGATATTATCTAAAAAAAACATATCAAACTGTTACTATTTAATACGAGAAAAATTCGTACCGGCACCGGGAATCGAACCCAGGACCTCTCAGCACTGCGCGCTGAGCGCTCTTTCCAACTGAGCTATGCCGGGACACGATCCACGGCGCCGGCCGAACCCCTCTCGTAATGCGCGCAGAGCTGAGAGGTCCTGGGTTCGATTCCTGGTGCCGGTACGAATTTTTCTCGTATTAAAATAGTAATAATACATATTGGCTACTTCATAGTAGCCGTGTAGTATTCAATGAGGTGGGCGAGACCTCATACAAAATGAATATGTAATGTATATCAAACTGTCTTATACAAAATAAACTTTAATTCAATTTTGAAATTAAATTAAACAATTGAGTAAGGGACAAACTAAAAATTAGCAACAAAACTAAAGGATGCGAAAAACTGTCTACAGCTCTACACGAAAAAAATATTTCTTCCAACGATTTAGATTCTGGAAAAATCCACATAACACTTATAGCGTTCCCTCGTTAATATTATTAAGCACGTTCAAATTTCAGGTAACACTAGCTAGTAACGGTGCTGTCAACATAACAGAAAATAACTGTCAGTTGTGGTGTTTGTCAGTACTGAAATTCGAAACAAAGTTGGAAAAAGAAAATTCAACCTGAAAAGCAGAAACTCAGTTTAATCCACTAGCATAGGCCTATGTGGTAATAGGCTTAACCATTAGGATGCAAAATAAGATGACCCTGATATAGAACGAATTGTCCTCTATTATTTCAAGGTGGTGGTGAAATGGAGCAATCGTGGAACGAGAATGGCAGAGGTAACCGGAGGAAGTCAATGAGCGCCACGCCCTCACTCAACGCTCATTAGGCGTCCTCAGCGACTGGCGACGACGCTACGTGCAGGGCATCCAGACGACCTCGCGGCCGACTCTGTTCAACCACAGTAACGCGAGAAAAGGAAACTGTTTGACAAAAACAAACTTCAAAGTGTGCAATTTAGTAATCTTGTTCACTTTTGTTATACACTTGTGCAACCTTCCGTGTAAGTTATGCATTATCTCACATTCCATATTCCTTAATTCTTCTCATATGCTCTTCTGTAGTACGCGGACGATTCTGGGAAACTCTGGACTTCATAACTTAGATTCTGAGATCTTGCTGGCCAAGTGAAATCAGTCGCCCAGGAAACATAATTCTGAGGCTGGTCAAGCTTTCACTAGCGCAGTGATGTCAAAGCAAGCGCATTTTTCTGACCTTGACGTCGTGCGCGGGCATCAAGCGCTAAGTATGGAAAGAGGAAGGATTATGTCTATGAATAAGCAGTCTGCTGGGTTAAGAAAACAGTGGTGCACAAACCTCAAACGGAACGTGAAATTTTATGTCGTTATTTTTATATGGCTTCTTTCTGTTTAATATTATCTATATTGTCTGTAAAACAAAAGTACTAACACTGATTTCTTAATATTGCACTTGTGTTTTAAATCTTAATAACATAATAGAGAGTTAAGAAGGAATATTCACTTAAATTCCATAGTAGTATAATATTATACTGTATTAAGTGGATGAAACACATCATTAATAAAGAAAGTGATATTCCAAAGAAAGAGATTGAGTATGACATGATAAGTTGGAATTTATATTGATGGTATCTTTAGCCTTACAAAAGTAATCAATAAACTAATCAAAACAATATTACAGTACAAAGCAAAGTTACCTAGGTACTGTATCTGTTTTAAGTGTAACTAATATTACATAACAAAACTCTTATCGCATTATGCTTTTAAGGTGATATTTGTGAGCAACTTCCTATCATCAGAATATTAAATTATTTTCTCGAAATCTGCTGAAGCTATAGAGCTGACATTTTTACAACACATGGGCACGTATCTTTTGCTTATGTTGTAACAGTAGTTGCTTTGTTAATTCATTTCCTTACAAACAATTTCCATGCGAATATTTTCAAAATTTTCAATACACTGTCTTCAGTAATACGTATTAAATTTACGGTATATTAGATTTACGAAAACATTCTGTAAGGCTACTAAATAAATAGGCCTATACCTCAAAATTTCACTTTTCTATATGAAAAATTTCTTTTGAATAAAAAAATCAAACTTGTGAAAAATGAGCATTAAAATTAAAACTTACATTCTTATAATGCACTTATACTTCTCAGACAAATCTAAACATTACCATGGATACAGTTTTAATAAGTTCTCTTCCCTTTATCCATTGAATCAGTGCTGGCCATCCCTGAATATAGCTCGACCAAGCGGCATATTCCACCTCTTTCGTCTGTATCTTTCCTATTCGCTGTAAAGCGCTCAGGCTCTCCTGGGCTCTAAAGCGCGCGCTTGCTCCTGTGGGCATCAGTTGACATGCCTGCTCCAGCGGTATGCCTTTGCACCATCTCCAGCGCCAGACACTGTCTCACTGATGAGAGCGCTGCACTTGTAGCCACGACAGTTCGCAATTGTTCAGTGTTCTTAGGCGACAGTAGCGGCCGGTGATCGAAATCCTCGGTGAGGCCAGATGCAACTAGTTTAAGTGCCTCCGATAGGAAATGTTTACTTACGATATTAATTATTGTTATATTATTAATATCATGATCACTGTATTATTATTATTATTATTATTATTATTATTATTATTATTATTATTATTATTATTATTCGTCTATTATTATTAGCATACTTACTATTGATGAAAAATAATGTCACTCACCAAATAAGCTGTTATGCTCTGAGTTTCAGTGATTGTTTCAGTGTGATGAAGCATCCCATATTATGTGTTGAAAATCCCCTCCTTTCTTTTCTTTTTATTTTTTTTTTTTTTTCCCTTGACAGCAACGAACAAGGCCAACAGAGAAGTTTATTTTGCACCACATTACCACTTAACCATTTATGTTGCCCATACCAGGATGCAATAGAGACGCGCGTTTTAAGATTATCTGTCAGAAGAATTGTCAGCGATGTCGTAGGTATCTCGGTAGACTCTCTCTTTATTTAAAACTTCCTTTCTTTCAATATTATTTCTTCTTGAAAAAAGGACACTTTAACAATGAATTAACTACACCAGCATTATTTCTCTCATTTGTTTCTGTTTATATTTTCCCGAAATACATAACAGCATTGGCCCAGATTCACTACTGTACCAAAGCGGATTGACTGTACTACCAAGTACAATAGTACAACACCCTCGCTTAAGTCATAAACTGAGACATAAGGGGAGGGAATAGTGTGGGTCTCTGCCTGCCAAAGAGCTGGAATTTGTGTTATTTATGACCTATTTAGGAAGACAAGTCACCATTGCTATTCCCACCCCACTCTACCCTTCAGGCCGGCCCATGGATGTGAGGAGTGAAACCTGACGAGGCCACGAGGCCAGACGAATTGTGCCTCGGCTACAACGTTTTAAGCGCGAGCTCAAACCCCGCGAAAATACAGGAAATTCAGAAGACAGACCCGGCACGAACGATTCTGGCCTCAGGAGTAAATTTTACTGCAAAACAGGTCTATATACACCACAACCAGACCCGGCACGAGCGATTCTGGCATCAGGAGTAAATTTTACTGCAAAACAGGTCTATATACACCACAACCAGACCCGGCACGAGCGATTCTGGCCTCAGGAGTAAATTTTACTGCAAAACAGGTCTATATACACCACAACCAGACCCGGCACGAACGATTCTGGCCTCAGGAGTAAATTTTACTGCAAAACAGATCTATATACACCACAACCAGACCCGGCACGAGCGATTCTGGCATCAGGAACAAATTTTACTGCAAAACAGGTCTATATACACCACAACCAGACCCGGCACGAGCGATTCTGGCATCAGGAACAAATTTTACTGCAAAACAGGTCTATATACACCACAACCAGACCCGGCACGAGCGATTCTGGCATCAGGAACAAATTTTACTGCAAAACAGGTCTATATACACCACAACCAGACCCGGCACGAGCGATTCTGGCATCAGGAACAAATTTTACTGCAAAACAGGTCTATATACACCACAACCAGACCCGGCACGAGCGATTCTGGCATCAGGAACAAATTTTACTGCAAAACAGGTCTATATACACCACAACCAGACCCGGCACGAGCGATTCTGGCATCAGGAACAAATTTTACTGCAAAACAGGTCTATATACACCACAACCAGACCCGGCACGAGCGATTCTGGCCTCAGGAACAAATTTTACTGCAAAACAGGTCTATATACACCACAACCAGACCCGGCACGAGCGATTCTGGCCTCAGGAGTAAATTTTACTGCAAAACAGGTCTATATACACCACAACCAGACCCGGCACGAGCGATTCTGGCCTCAGGAACAAATTTTACTGCAAAACAGGTCTATATACACCACAACCAGACCCGGCACGAGCGATTCTGGCCTCAGGAGTAAATTTTACTGCAAAACAGGTCTATGTACACCACAACCAGACCCGGCACGAACGATTCTGGCCTCAGGAGTAAATTTTACTGCAAAACAGGTCTATATACATCACAAAGTTTTAAAATGTTTCTACAGCGATGCTTCATTCAAATAACTAATACATTATATAAAAACACAAAATTTGATTTCTGTTAAGCCAAGTGACTGAGGCCCGGCCTCACTTGCCTCAGTCAATCAGCCGCCACTGTTAGGCGTTCGAACGGGACGTACAATACTGCCACGAAATGATGAACTAACACCGTCATCAGCACGAAAATTGCTAACCCATTTTAAAATAGTAGGCTATCCCGGTTTGAATATCCTTTCATGTCTTGGAACTCGAAATTTAAGGGGAGGCAGAGGTGAATATTTCAAAATCCACAAAATTTATCCGATTTCCTTGAAATTGATCATGGATACTAAGTACATTATTAGTAATGGACATACCACGTTTCAACTTTATAAGTACAATAGTTCTGTTAATATTAATAATTTTATAAAGCTTTATATCGATTGATATAAAATGCTCCACGCACCATATTGTAAGAAATGTTCGATATTTCTTTTTATTTATATGTTCAGAGAAGGTATATAAATAATGATAAGTATTAGTTTATTATGGGAATAATATAGTATTACAGTTATCTTGGTTTTAATTTCATACTTTTAAAGAGCATAAAATAAAAAACTAACATCGGAATATGAAAATAAAGATAATAAAAATATAAAAAACCAAATTTTCATTTTTTCTTCAATTTTGTTCGAAAATTTCACCTCTGCCTCCCCTTAATTATGAAATTTATTTATGTCCGAAAAGTGTCCCCGATTTTTTTAAAAGTCTCCGAAGATAATGTCTGTTGATTTACTCAAAAATATCAAATTGCATAACAGGCAAAATGATATTCGTCAATCGTTGCGTCCCCGTCCCTGTACTTCATTAGTGTTGTAGTCTATGAGGAAGGGACAGGTTCGTAGGGCCCAGGAGTCTCTAGACTCACGTTCCGACCGCCATTACTTCCGACACCTGCAAGTTGTTTGCACAGTCGACAGTGGTGGTTTTCTCAATATTGTGTGATTCAAACAGTTCTAAGTTTACCTTTGAGTTTCATATCTTGCTTGTGGATAAAATTATCTGAGGATTTGCAACTTTTCTCCAATCGCTCCCTCAGCTAATTGCACAGCATTGATTATTGAACTAGCCGTTGCGTCGCTCCGCCCCTCCACAAAGCGCGTTCGAACCTTTTGTTTTCGTATTTCAGTGGATCGTTGTTTGTTTGCTTGTTCTATTTTCAAACACAGGCTCTCTGTTGCCACGCGTTTGGCGAATTTTATCAAATACAAGCATTGTGTGCTGTTTAATTGCCTCACAAAAAGTCTTCCGCAGTTGGTAGACATGCTGTGGGCACAGAACTTTGACCTCGGGCACGTCCACGGTCTTCAGTGCGGAGGCCAATTCTACTTGACTCTCACTATGACGATGACGGAGAGCTGACATTACACAGGAATGATATTTTCTATAAAACACAAAAATACCGTATTTTGTAACGTGTTTTATATAGACTATTACACTTTTACTACGTCACACTACTTTTGACCAACAAAACGGTACGAAAGGACGTCTTTCAACCAATCATGGCTGCTTATCGCACAATTTTATCGCGTCCCTAGCATTTGTTTAATTTTATCACTACCCTAGCATTTGTTTCTTTGTTTGCCAACATTTCAAACTGCATTGGTCTGGACGTCAAAAAACAGAAAATTACAAACCACTCCAGTCGATGCACAGCACTTTGAAATATGACTCGCATTGGCATTCAAAAACAAGAATTAATAAAGATCACTGGTCATAGCTATGCAACTTCCCTGAAACCCTATTTACAAATAAATGAAGAGCACCATTCGGAAATCCTGAATAAGTTGAGGGATACGCCATGTACATCACCGAGTTCGCTTCTTTTACGCACACGTCCAATATAACATCAACTGAACCACCAACCACTAAAACATTCAAGTTTGAAAATTGTACCTACTTTCAATAATAATTGTTTCTTTTAAAACTATTCATGTTTATTTTTTTATTTCGTCATCGTTAATTAAAATGTTTCTTGTTTATTTCATCATCCCTAATTCAAACTTCTCTAACACTTGTTTATATTATTCAGGTTATGTTATAGCTTCTGCTTCACGTATCAGAGATTGTTTAATACTAAGATTTATTGAAAATCATCTGTCAAGTGACGTTGATTACTGGGATCGGGATAATTGAAATGGAATGCAACTGTTTTAATAAAAATGAAACTGAATCAACAAAGCCTTCTTGACTAGTAACCGTCCACAGAGTTCAATGAAGATTCCATAGTGGGCACAACTGATAACAAGAAAACATAATCATGAAACACTACTGCCATCTAGCGTACTGTTGAGATGGTACAATAATACATTTGAAGACAGTTGTATTTTCGTAAATCAATTAATATTTTATTGTATTGGAGTACTTTATTTCTTCTAATCCTTATATACTTTCTTCTAATCGTGTAATAGTCAATTAAATCCCACTCGGGTTTTGATTTTCTCTAGATAAATAAAAACCTCTAGTAAGATTACTATTGATAAAAGACTTTCCGTTCAGAAACACTGTAACAGCAGCCTACAAGACAAAGTGACAAAATTAAAATCGATACTTATTTTCTCAGCTTCCCAGTAACATTCTAATAACGAGGCGCATTCTTAGCGATTTATGTTTAATGTTGGTGCATATCTAAAAAACACATATAGGCACATGTCAAGAAATTCGCTAAGAACTGCTGTATATAAGCACAAAAGCAGTTCAAGAGCTTCTCTGGACACAAAGTTTGAGTGATAGTAGGAACATTTTTAGTTTCGTTATAAATTTATTATACATCTTGATTACACAACTTTTAACACTATATCACTTCTGAACATGTATTATATGTCTTCCTTGCGTTAAATTCTATCGTACCTGGTTGACATGTTTCGACCTGTTCTGAAGTTCTGGAGAAGGTCAATAACAGGTCGAAACACGTTAACCAGGTGCGATAGAATTTAACGCAAGGAAGACATATAATACATATTCCGAAATCAATTTATTTTTATTTAAGGTGCATTTCGCTATTAAATGCAATGAAGTGTAAAGGAATTTTGAGTGTAAAAAGTGTGACATACTTAACTTCGTAATTTTCTGTATTTTAAGTTTTTAACGTTGTCTATATACAAACATGTGGTAGAACGTCACATCTTGTTACATAAAATGCAAGTATCATATGAATATAATATTTTCTGCAAAATTCTATTTTATCTACTAGAAATATTATTTATTTGTATTTCTAAATTTAACACGGGAAGTTTACTGGAAGCAAGTAAAGAGACAGGTTTGGAAGTAAATTCCGAAAAGACAAAGTATATGATTATGTCTCGTGACGAGAATATTGAACGAAATGGAAATATAAAAATTGGAAATTTACTTTTTGAAGAGGTGGAGAAGTTCAAATATCTTGGAGCAAAAGTAACAAATATAAATGATACTCGGGAGGAAATTAAACACAGAATAAATATGTGAAATGCCTGTTATTATTCGGTTGAGAAGCTTTTATCATCCAGTCTGCTGTCAAAAAATGTGAAATTTAGAATTTATAAAACAGTTATATTACCGGTTGTTCTGTATGGTTGTGAAACTTGGACTCTCACTTTGAGAGAGGAACATACGTTAAGGGTGTTTGAGAATAAGGTGCTTAGGAAAAGATGTTGTTGTTGTTTTCTAATGCCAGGCATTTGATAATAAAGTCATTTGACCTCTTGCACTCCAATATTTTTCAAAGATATTATCATGGTCAGTCACTGAAGCACAGATTTTGAGGTGTTCCGAATCCATTTCTTGGTTTGAGTTGCACAATGGGCAGTCAGGGGACTGATATATTCCAATTCTATGCAGGTGTCTGGCCAAACAATCATGGCCTGTTGCCAATCTAAATGCAGCTACAGACGATTTTCGTGGTAAATCGGGAATTAACTGTGGATTTTGATGCAGAGAGTTCCATTTTTTCCCTTGAGATTGTGTTATCAAATTTTGTTTGTTGAAGTCTAAGTATGTAGATTTAATAAATCTCTTCACAGAGTAATACGTAGATTTAGTAACAGGTCTGTAAGTAGCAGTGCTGCCCTTCTTTGCTAAAGCATCCGCATTCTCCTTTCCCAGGATTCCACAATGGGATGGTATCCATTGGAATACAATTCTTTTATTGAGTGATATTAATTGAGAGAGGATTTTAGTTATTTCTGCTGTTTGAGATGAAGGTGTGTGTTTAGAGACGATTGATAGAATAGCTGCTTTGGAGTCTGACAATATAACTGCATTCCTAAATTTATTGATGTGGCATAGAAGATTCCTGAGACTTTCACTTATTGCAATGATTTCTCCATCAAAACTTGTTGTTCCATATGCTTAGGAAAATATTTGGGGCTAAGAGGGATGAAGTTACAGGAGAATGGAGAAAGTTACACAACACAGAACTGCACGCATTGTATTCTTCACCTGACATAATTAGGAACATTAAATCCAGACGTTTGAGATGGGCAGAGCATGTAGCACGTATGGGCGAATCCAGAAATGCATATAGAGTGTTAGTTGGGAGGCCGGAGGAGAAAAAGACCTTTGGGGAGGCCGAGACGTAGATGGGAAGATAATATTAAAATGTATTTGAGGGAGGTGGGATATGATGGTAGGGACTGGATTAATCTTGCTCAGGATAAGGACCAATGGCGGGCTTATGTGAGGGCGGCAATGAACCTCCGGGTTCCTTAAAAGCCAGTAAGTAAGTATTTGTAAATTTAGATATTGCATTTTTCACCGGACTGTACGCGTTGGTAGGAGCAGGGCTCCCCGGAGCATTTCGACGTGTCTTGCCGCAGTGTTGCTTGTCACGTGACCTGACAGCTTGGCAGCGCGGCACCCGGGATCTGGCACGGCTCGCAACAAACAAATAAACCGAAAATATTTTCTCCTCTTTTTTCAACTTTATTCCTGATTGATTCTGCAGCAAATGACAGCAGGAAACGGGAAAAAGTGGAGCGAGCTGCAGGAATTAACTCGATTCTGCTCCCCCCGAGGAACTCGATTATTCGGCGAGACACGCCATGCTGCAGACTTAGTTTCCTGTTATACTTTTTTACATTCAAAGAAAGTTTGGAGCAGAGAAAAGAGTTTTATTTTCTCTTTTCTGTTGTGCGCGGCGCTCCCAGCCAATTCAATTATTTTTATCTACAAGATTTTGGGCAGCTCTTTTTTCTTTGTTGTGACAGTTGTGCGCGCGGGGATATAATTACGGTGGGGAGAAGCGCGGCTGAAAATGGAAAATTTTTCCACAGCCTAAGACGCGAAATTGAAGTTGCTCGATGTGAGAGAGTCCACACGCTTCGTGCAAGCAACTGCCAGGGATCGAACCGCTGCCTGTCGTAGTATATGATAGTAGCACCATGTCAGTGGAAGGGTTCCGCCATTTAAGCAGCTCCTCTATTACGAATGACCGGTAATACAGCCAAACGAAGTGAAGTGTGAAGGCACAACACAGCAAACACTGCCGTGGATCCACCAGGAGTCCGCATTTAATGGGCGTTGCACAAGATATCTAAATGACAGCTGTGAGCATTATGGAATGAAGATAAATGCAAACAAGACGAAAACCACGGTCATAGGAAGAAATACTATAAGAAGTAACATGAGCTGCTACCAGGAAGTCAAAACGAGGATAGCAATGGCCAAGGAAGATTTTAATAGAAAAAGAAGCATCTTGTGCGGACATATGAAAAAATAACTAAGGAAGAGACTAGCGAAGTGCTTTATGTGGAGTGTGGCGTTGTATGGGACAGAAACAAAGGCATTACGACGAAGTGAAGAGAGACGAACAGAAGCATTTGGAATGTGGATGTGGAGAAGAATGGAACATGTGAAATGGAGACAGAATAAGAAATGAAGCTGTGGAAGAAGATATCTGATAATAGACAACATTAAGATGGTCGTATGTAATAACGAAGAGGTAGGTGGAAAAGAGGGAAGATTAGCAGTGGCGTAGCGTCAATGTAAGCTAAAAAGTTCAGCTTCCCCAGTTAATAATAATTTCATAACGAACCTGCAGTTTATGAACAAAATTATTTATTAATTTTAATACAATTTATATCTACGCGTTAAATATTGTGATGCAGCAGCTCAGGATGATTTGTGATGCAGCAGTAAACATGAAGCCTGCACACATCAGATTCCAATCCCCTCATTTTTCTGTGTAACCCAGATTTTCCATCTCTTTCTAACAAACTACCCTGGTTGCAAGGCTCGCAAGAAGCTAGCTTTAACATAGAAAAGAATTTAGTTTCCGAGTTATCCCTTTCGTGAGTTGTGTCTTGTTGAAGTGTTAGTGTGCATTGTGGCTGATATAATAAATAATGAGTGAAATAACAGTTGCTGACACTAATTCACTTGAATTTTTAGGACAATTCCATTATCAAGACTGACTTATGAAGAAAAGTGTGATTTAAAAAAGAAGCGACCGACTCCCTTGCTGTCAGTGAAGGACACAACCAAGACAGACGCATACTTACGTAGTTACTAACTGTATTTATTGACCGTTAATATTGTGATTTCTCTAACTATGACAGAGAGTGAGCTAGTAATAAATTCTACGTATACGTGTCTATTTGTTAGAGATATGTGTATACCATGAAATCATAATTTACTACGTACCATTTGAGGTGATGTCTTATTGGTGTTACTTATGAGGCTACAACCAATCTTCGGACTGCTGACTTGACATTGACTACTATTTACTTTAAGACTATATTTTCCAATACGTTATTTCATATGTACGTGGAAGACAATTTGAGTTAGCTTCCCCTGCTCAAAGTTTCACGCTACGCCACTGAAGATTAGACTGCTGGATTTGCAGTGAAGAACCTATCCTTGAGCATGAAGCTATGAATGAATGCATAACATTCTCGTCAACTGTTCAGACTACAGGAGTTCGAATAAAAGGATTACATTTTGGCTGCCAACTGCAGTATTCACGGTATCTTGTTCAGGTTCCACAGAACTGAAACGCATTCATTCTAATCTGTTGCACTTACATTTGACAGAAAATAAAAATCTCAAACCGTGGGCAATACTCTTGGGCCTAATGTGAAAATTCGATCGGTGCTTGCTTCTGGTTAGGAACTTCTCTTGAAATTACCAAGAACTAGAGTGCGTAGACTTCAGGGGGCCGGACGTGAGTGTTCTACATTTCAACATAGCCTGTACACTTTTTATTTTCTGGACATTTAGCGTAGTAGAGACAATTAATATTGAAATGTATATTGAAATTAGTTAAGTAATGTCATCACGATAAAAATCTTAAGTAGCTTAATACAACGTTGCATTAGAGTAGGCCTACCAATAATCTCCTCTTTGCTATGCGCACAGTTACTACTACTGGGATCATTGCATATGAAAAATTACTTAATTAATTAATTTTTAATGAGTATTGCATTTTTACTACGTCAGACTACTTTTGACCAATAAAACGGTACGAAAGGACGTGTTTCAACCAATCAAAGCTGTTTATCGCTACAATTTTATCATTTCCCTAGTATTTGTTTTTATCACTTCCCTAGCATTTGTTTCTTTGTTTGCCAACATTTCAAAATTAAAATTCTTTACGGTACTATAAAACATGCTTTGTGATCGTCATTTGTTTCCCGCATAGGCAGTCAACTGGAAATGGCGGCTCCGTTCAACGTTTGTTGAAGCGAAATACAATTTTAGTAAGTCGATATTTTATTGTATTAGCCTATTAGAGTATTTTATTTCTTTTAATCTTTATATACTTTCTTCTAATCGTGTAATAGTCAATTAAATCCGACTCGAGTTTCGATTTTCTCTAGATAAATCAAAACCTCTAGTGAGATTACTGTTGATAAACGAATCAATTTAATCAATACAAATTATTTTTGGTATGCAAGTTTCCGCAGTTGCGTTGTATGAAATTGGAAAAACATGGAGAGTAAAATATTCTCAAATGCCCTACAACAGTTTAAAGCTGTAGCTCCACAGGTTTTTGAGGTGTTGGTATTTCAACGCAACGTTGCTTCAATTTTCGTATAAATTTGTACCCAGAAGTAGCTAAGATTATTATTATTATTATGAACAAACTTTTTAATCAATTTCAATGTATTTTCAATATTGATTCACTCTACTATGATAAATTTACATGAAAACTTTCATGCAGATATGTTGAATATTTCCACAGAGAAAAATAAATGAAAGTTGAAAGGGCCTTCTACATGTTGAAAATTTAGAAAATAACATCTGGATCCTCTTAAATATAAATAAATAGTGAGTGAATATACAAGGTCTTCACAAAAAGACGCAACGCTTTCAATTGGTTATATTTTAGCTGTTAGCGTATATTAGATAACTGTGGTTTTGGTATTAAAGTATCCCTGGAAGCTGCGAATTTGATGCTATGCAGCCACCACCATATTCAGTCACTACTTCTTCGACAGTTTCCATCACGAATTCCCTGTACAGCAAGCAGTTTGAATGTTGTCTTGCAATTCCTCAGTTGTGTGACGGTTATTCTGGTAGGCTTGGTCCTTCACAAATCTCCATAAATGAAAATCACAAGGATTTAAGTCCGGCGAATATGGAGGTCAAGTCCGTCCAAGAGCATGAAACGTTCCTTATACCGAATAGAGGTTACTCTACGATGGATGTGCTCATCCATTTGCTGTGTGCTGTCTTGCATCATCTTGTTGGAAGTAGGCTATGCCCCATCCATGTTTACCCCCAAGCCTGGAAGAGTTGGAACAAAATCTTCTTGCAGGATCTGTAGGTAATGTTCAGTTTATCTGTAGCGTCGAAGAAGATAGGTCCAACAATTCCGACACAATACAAGGCACTTCTCAGGCGTACACTCCATTCTGTTTCGTTCTGCTGAATATGGCGCTAGGTGCTAGCCTTACTTACTTAATTACTTACTGGCTTTTAAGGAACCCGGAGGTTCATTGCCGCCCTCACATAAGCCCGCCATAGGTCCTTATCCTGAGCAAGATTAATCCAGTCTCTATCATCATATCCCACCTCCCTCAAATCCATTTTAATATTATCCTCCCATCTACGTCTCGGCCTCCCCAAAGGTCTTTTTCCCTCCGGCCTCCCAACTAACACTCTATATGCATTTCTGGATTCGCCCATACGTGCTACATGCCCTGCCCATCTCAAACGTCTGGATTTAATTGTTCCTAATTATGTCAGGTGAAGAATACAATGCGTGCAGTTCTGTGTTGTGTAACTTTCTGCATTCTCCTGTAACTTCATCCCTCTTAGCCCCAAATATTTTCCTAAGCACCTTATTCTCAAACACCCTTAATCTCTGTTCCTCTCTCAAAGTGAGAGTCCAAGTTTCACAACCATAAAGAACAACCGGTAATATAACTGTTTTATAAATTCTAACTTTCAGATTTTTTGACAGCAGACTGGATGATAAAAGCTTCTCAACCGAATAATAACAGGCATTTCCCATATTTATTCTGTGAGGTGCTAGCGTTATAAATGAAAAATATATTTTGAATTTTCTAATTGAGTGCATGGGTAATTAGAAAATTAGGCTGAATGTCTGCGTAAATTGGCAACAGCGTATCTCAGGAACTCAGCATTTCATATCTTAGTCACTACTGCAGGGTTGCCAGACCTACAAGTCAATCTTTTATTTAATTTTCAAGAAAATCGCCCATTTCATTTAAAATCGGTACACGGATAAACTATTTTTCCTGATAAGAGCAAAATCAGAATCATGCGGATAGCAAGGCAGTGTTCTTTCTGAGAAAGCCAGTCTTTTTATTTGGGAACGCTCTATGTTGTCGCCGCGACCCGCGGGTTGGCGTCCGCGCTACCGGGATCCATTACCCGGCACAAGCGACCAATTTGGAATCCAATCTGCCGCGCAGAAAGGAACATCAAACTATTATTTTTTCTTATTATCCCTCAGAAATGAGATTAGGGCGCCGGGACGGGGGGTGACCGCGCGGCTGATGACCTGCCCCCTGCCGTCAAAATTGCGAAGTATCGATTGACATCCCCTTCTGGATTTTACAGTAACAAACTGATGCGCCTGCCAATAGCAGCGCCATGCATCCCAATGCGCTGAGAGGCCTGCAAACACGATCAGTCGTGATGAATCAGCGCTAATGGACGCGCTCAAGACATAACTGTCGTCGTCCGTATTGACCAGCGAGCGTTTTGACGCGCGAGCGCCCGCCGAACAATGCAGCGCCTCCATTACGGCCGCCATAACAAAGGAGCTCTCCGAGCGCCGTAATGAAGGGGGGCGCCCCTCCTTATGACAATTTGTTACACTATTTGTGGGTCGTTATGGCTAATCCTTACCCCGCGCTTTTAAGCTGCGAGCGAAGGACTGCACGCACCACGACTACTTGGGTAACTGCATGGTGCAAGGCGCACCTGCACCGTCAGGAGTTTGCTGTTATTCACAGACAGAGACTTAAAATTAGTCTTATTACATGCACAACTATGAACGTTGCAATGGACATGGATTTTTACTCAACGCACACATTAGTCTACAAACTTATAGGCTAACAATAAAATATTTTCCCTACATCGCAAGCTTATCAACCACATCGTGCAGCTTTAGACAGTGATAGCGTGCAAAAATAGAACAGAACATTTTGAGGGTCTGCGGAGCCAGACTAAGGGCACTGCATCGCTATTGCTTACTGTTTTCCCTATTACCTATATTTATTATTTATACTTTTATTTACAACTATTATTTACAGTTATAAATTATTTTCACATCGTTTCCTACAACATACCTTTAAACAAATACTCAAAATCACTGTCACCAACATTTAGTGTTTACACTTAATATATTTAATAATAGTTTTACATTAATTACTAGGCTATTTATATTTAAATTCACATTTATTACTTAAAATACTATTAACATTTTCATTATTTAATTTATTGGTCTGACCCAATATTTTGGGTTTGCCCTGCGACACAGAATAGCTTACAATAAAATTTAAAATGAAATAGTAATATACGTTACAAGAGCGGTATGCTGACGTTTTCATGGTCGAGGAAAAGATTGAAAAAGCGAAACGTATTTTGTGCGAAGATCGTTTATTATATACCTGAAAGACGAATTTCTAATCAGTTGCAATGAAATCTCCATCTTGGTTTCTGTTTAATGACGGCAACTTCGGAAAACCAAAATATCTTTCTTCAACATTGTTGCTATAAAATGTTTTCTGTGTTTACTATACTCCAGCAGGCCGTGATATAAGTCTGTCTTTTTTTTCCCCCCCAGTCTATAAATGCGAACTTCAAGCAAACGGTAAGGTTATGTAATGATTTATTTTTCATTTTAATATTTTAACAATATTATTTATATAACATATTGCAGTAATAACATCGGCATCTGGAATCTTGTTGATTTTTTCACGGCTTCCTTAATGTTACTTGCATCAGGAATACAATAGCTTTCGTGGAGTAGTAGACTTTACTTAATTTTTGCAAATATTTAAAAACAATAATTAACATTGCAATTTAGGTGAAATTGCAGTGGTAAGTTTCCAATTTATAATTATTACTATGTTAAACGTCTCTAAAAATAATATGTTAAAAGCCTAAATCAGTAAAATGAATGTCGCGCTTAAGCGGTAAGAAGAGGGAAATTGTTACGTGTGTTACGTTGGGAATACTGAATGTGGTATTTCACACTTACCGCGTATTGGTTCTATGCGGAAAACAAGCAAATACGCACGATCTCGCACAAAATTATATAAACAGGTTTCAGACAAAATTGATTAAGACATAAGAAAAAAAATAGAACCAAATATAATTTAAATTAACGATGGCATCTTGAAGATCTCTCGTCAGCTTGTATTTTTCCCCCCACTTTACAAAGGCTTTCGGAATGGTGCCTCTCGCTCCGAAGAAGAGACCGGTAACTGTGATTTTGTCTATGTTGTATTTCGCCGATAAGCACTGAATCGTGGGCCGATAGATTTTCTTTTTCTCTTCGTTCACTTCAGATGGTTGAGTGGCTGAGATTTCAAATCTGATTGTAGGATCAATTACATTTAGTATTTAGATTTAAATTTACATTTATTATTTAAATTTACTATTTGCATTTAAATCTAAATTTATCATTTACAGAGGCTATTTCATAGCATTCCAAGGACTGCGTAGAGTAAGTCGTTAACTCACATTTATAAATTATATAAAATGTAATGCAAAAAAGTTAATAAGTGTAAATAAATGTAACTAACAGCCGCAGATAATAGTGAAACAGTAATCGATATCGATAGACACGTTAAACTCATATCTCCTTACTCAGAATGTTCTGCAGGTTCCCCGCTCTGTACTGCAGTCGTTCGCTTCATCATAAAAGATATACTTCTGACATTAGCACCCGAAATTCAATACCGGTATCGGAGGTTAGCCAGGTCTTCGCCCCGGGCTCTCGGGCATAAAGTTCCAACAGGTAAGCTTTACAGCCCGTCATAAAACACTTCGAGGCGCCCTTCACCGCGATAAAGACGGCGCGGCGAGGCACGGCATGAGCACCACGACAAAACCCAGCTACATTAGCCTGATCCAACGATCCTCAGGGAAAATATAGACTAGTGAAGAAGCAGCGAATATTCAACTTTCATCCTTTAAATTATCCTTTGATATGTGGAAAATTCATTAGGCTTGCATAAAATTTAATCCGCATTTATGGCTCCGGTGCACAGGCCTGTTAAATGACGCTCAACTTGCATTGCAGTTTTGTTTGCTACAGAACATTTTAAGGTTATAGACTAATAGGAAAAATTGTCTAGATAGAAATTTGTTATATTGTTGCACACGTAGATAATGGCGACGTCTCAGTAAATAGCGCTCTCGTTTCTAATATTATTGTTTGTTACTTTCCAACAATAATTTGCTCCAACTGCATCACTGCACATGTTTACATCGTGAGCTGCAACTCCAACCAATTTCTATGCAATACTGCGTTAAAAACATGTAAAATATTTACTATTGAGTCACTCTCACCGCAGGTTCGTCAATGGGAGCAGCAACAGTACCAGAAAAAAAAATTGGGCCGAGTCTTGGTTCGCCTCTATGTAGGCAACAAGCTTCGCAAGACTGTCCACAAGTGCAGCACACGAGCAATGCGTTGTTCCTGGAACTTCGTAAAATTAGGCGGCTCTCTGGAACTGTGCAGAGCAGTTTGATATGAAACACTCACTACCGCGTGTTGCATTCCTTGCTTATGAATAACACGAATTAAATCTGTAGGCTACTGTGATATAGGCTGTTGTGAATACATTCACAAAGTGCTAACGGTCACCACTAAGTATTCACTGGATTTTAGGGGCTATTTGTTTCATGTAGCAGTGCAGTATAAGAATCTACTGGGTGTTAACATCTTGTTAATATCTTGTCGCACCCGATGTTCAGATGTTAAATATTTTCGTTGTTTCCTTATCAGTACAGCGGGCCGTGATATTGTGTGATGGCCGTGCTAGCAAATGTAAGTCTATTAGTAATAATCCGTGGCGCTACAGCACGTGAAGGGCCTAGGCCGACCAGCCGGTTGCTGGCCTCACGCCCACATGTCGAAGCAGAGGTGGACGATCATCCAACCAGAATGGAGGCATCGTGTGGTTAGCACGATGATCCCCCCAGCCGTTATAGCTGGTATTCGCAACCGGATTTCGCTACCTATCGTAGCTCCCCAAGTGCATCACGATGCTGGGGGGCACCGGTCCCATACACTGGCCGAAATTTCATGAGAAAATTTCTTCCCCCATGAGGACTCGAACCAGCGCGCATTCCGTAACGCGAGTCCTAGGCGGGATGGCTTAGACCGCGACGCCACGGCGCGGGACAAATGTAAGTCTAAAATATCTTAATTTATATAACAATCTGTTTCTGTAGGTTATAACATATTTATTAATATATTCAAACATCACAAGAGTTCTCAAAACTGTCGTACCTGAGGAGGAGGGGATGGCCGCGTGGGGACTCATGAAGTTCAGCTTGGTGGAGTGGTGGTAGCTGGACATGAACAGGTCCGACTGGTACTTGTACGCGGCAGGGTCCGCGGTGGCGGGCTGGGTGGCGGCCGCCAGACCCTGGAAGTCGAACTTGTAGGCGTAGCGCTTGCCGTGCACCTTGGTCATGATGTTCTTGTCGTAGTAATACCTGCACACACAAGTGCACGTGTAGGCTACAGAAGTAGTGCGATAGGATCTTATAAATAAAGCTCACAAGTTTCGACCTTTTTTTCCTGTACATCGAGCACAACCGCACAATAGTAGACTGGAACAGCTTACCTGCGGCAATCTTTCAGGGTGGTCCTCTTAAAATCAATACATTTAAGGAAAGGTTGAGAAGATTAGACTGAAAATGTAATTGGAGGTGCAGTGTAATTATCTAAGTTTTGTCATGTAATTAATTGAGTTGATATATAATTAAGTTGATATGTAATTAATTAAGATGATATGTAATTACTTAAATTGGTAATAGTTGGGTGAAATAGAAGTACTTATAAGTTCGATTTACTTTTGCTTATTGTAGGCTTTATTATAGAAGAGTTTTTATTTATAGTCCTAGGTTTATTGCATCTACTTATATATAGTTAGAAATAAATTTACGTTTATTTTATTTTATTTCACTTTTTTCATTGCTGTACTTATTGTATTACTGTAATTGTAATTATTGAATATTATATATCACTGCCACCGGGTGTATACCCAATTGTAGTGTTAATAAATACATACATACATACATACATACATACATACATACATACATACATACATACATACATACATACATACATACATACATACATACATACATACATACATAGGGCCTACATGTAGCTTGCTACAGTCGGGTCACTGCCTTACTGATGTCATGCCAGCTTGAGTGAAGCAAACAACACACACGCTACCTTAAACAAACAAATTTTAATATTCTGACTTTAGTAAAGTTTATTGCATTATATGATCACAGACAGATACGTCTTACCAGGTCTGTCAGGCACGAGATTTCCCACAATAACAGTTCCAACAAATCTTCCTGTCTGGTCTGTCATTTTCCTCTAAGAAACCCAAATCTTATTGTTTTTATTATATCGGATAAAACCCTAGATCATATATGTAACAGATAACTCATCGCTATGTTAAAATCGGCAGCACTTTGAAGAGAACAACCGCCAGGATCGCCACCCGTCCGCCGTAAACGAACACGAGACGGCAGTACAGTCGCTAATGCAATTCAAATTGGAATTATGACGTGACTCCTTATGTAACAACTAGATGGCAGCGTAGTAAACCTGACAGAAGTTGTTGACTTCAAAGCCTATAAGGCCGACCTATCTGTTACATATATGATCTAGGGTAAAACGTAAACATAATAACACTTCATGCACTTTTGCGAAGTGTTGTTGATTCGGAAGGAAGCATTTTTGTCTGTTTCTTACTATTAACTGCTTGAACAAAGAGTTACCAACTTTATTAAATGGAATGTTGGCCCACTTCAATTTTAAGTGAATGCAATTTCTTTCTCCTCTTGCTGTTCCAACAATGCTCTATGCTTTTGCGCTCATAGTGTAATTCAATGAAGCTTCTGGTTTGTGTTCCACACATTTTACTTAATGCAATGTATTCATACAATTTACACAATACAATATATTCTCCATTCAAAGAAAACAATCTATTTCCAAATTCTTTCAACAAAGCATTTACCATTTAGCCTATTCTCTGAATCTAGTGTCTTGTGTTCGTATCACAGGCTGTACTACAGTACATGTAAAGCAGTGGTCATCAGCACTCGCTGAAATGTGCAAAGGGTACGCGGTGCTGTCCCGTGTGCACTGTCGTGCAACAGGGAGAGATAGAGAGCATACCCGCTAGCAGCTATGGAGTAAATCCTAGTGCACTGCGTTTTCCGCGGGCAAGAGAGACTAGCCCCAGCGTGCTCTGTGCTGACGACCCCTGATGCAAAGTATGACGCAGTACATCAGGTCGTGTTGTGGCAGTGACCATAACTCCGCCCCAGAACAGAAGGTCGGAACTTCGAAGCTTTATCTGTGGTCACACTTCTGGCCGTGGACGGTGGTGTCATATATGCGGGTACGGTCCCTTGACACAATAAAATTGTAAACTATGCTTTCATTATTTATATACCGTACACATTACCTATATACAATACATCATTACAAGGAATGAATAGCTCAAAGAAAATTATACAACAAATCCAAAACTTAGAAATGGAAAGATATAAATTACTTAAAATCAAATTATAAGTTCCATTATTTACTTTTGTATTTCTTTATTCCGGTGAATTTAAGGCCATCAGACCTTCTCTATCACACACCACCAGGAATACAAATAAAAAATAAAATTCAGAGAAATACTGTATATAAGAAAAATAAATTAAAAGTACAAACACAAAAGCAAAAAAATAAACAATACAAATACAGAAAGACAATAGGCACAAATGCAAAAAGTAGAATTAGTATTAATTGGTCAAAATGCACAATATTGCTAATGGCTTCATTGCCAGAGCCAAGCATTTTATAACAACAACAACAACAACAACAACAACAACACGTATTTAGTGACTAGGCATCTAAAGTTATGTATGAGTGACTGATAGTAGCTTTGAAGAGAAAAAAAATAACATTTTCGAAGTTTTTACAATAAAATTAAAATCGTCAGCTAAAAGGCATTACAAGTAACTACGTACACATGTTTAGTATTTCAAATGAAAAATTCCTCCTTCTATTACACAATGTATGTAGAAAAACTTATTGCATAATCACAAGCAGTAACTGGTGGAAAATGAAAATGTGGGATTATCAGAAATGTCTACATTGTTACAACTTTTCGAAGCCCATTAAAATATCCCTTGCGCCACATATTACAGAATATCCGGGCCTTAACATTTTCAGTAGGAGACAAAGCTGGCGCTTCGATTAGATTTTGTTGTAAGTGTTCACTAATTGGAGGGGGTCAATTAGTGTTTTCTTTGACAATTCGAGAAGATTAAAAATTCTCACTGAAGTACTTGCCCAAGAATTGGGTGGCATAATAAGTGAAGCTAGGCTACCAACGCACAACGGGTCAAAACTCAAATACAGCTGGACAAAATTAATAACTTAGCCTATACTTATTCTATCTAACAGATTTTCATGAAATTTTACACAAGGTTAAAGGTAGAATATATTTTTATGTACGAATTCTCATTACGTTTTTGTAAGAGAAACTACCGCTTTATAGGTGGCGGTTTTAGACAAAATTAATAACTTTTTCCTACCAAACAGATTTTCACGAAACTATGTACAAGAGTTTCAGGTAGCACATACTTGCTATGTAAAACTTTCATTACGTTTGTATAAGAACTATTCCTTTATAGGGGTGGTTTTACATAACATTAATTACTTTTCTCTTATCTACAGAATTTGCATGGAAATTTATACAGGGAGCATAAATATTGTTGTTGTACAAACTTTCATTACGTTTGTCTTAGAGGAACTATTCTTTTAGAGGGGGCGATTTTAGAGAAAATTAATAATTTTTCTCCTACGTACAGGAGTTACAGATAGCATATTTTTTGTGTACAAAGTCTCATTACGTTTGTATTCGAGGAACTGGTGGTTTTAGACAAAATTAGTAACTTTCCTCCTATCTAACAGATTTTCTTGAAAACTGGTACAGGAATTATAAGTAGCATATGTTATGATTTGACTTTCAATTATACTAACTTCCCTTGTCGTCAATTCAGTAGTTTCCATTTCAAACAATCAATTTAACTGAGACAAGAGGTTGAACTTCCCTCTGTTGAGTATACTACATCTCTCACGGAATAGATTCCTGGGTCTTACTAGAGAAAAGGTGAATGAGGCAGATACAGCTCCTGTTTTTCTAGAGAGTATTGCATATGTGCCAATTTAGAACTTTTTTTCCAACCAAATGTAAAACAACTAAGCAAGTGGCAAGACTGTGCAAATAATTTGATAGTTGCAGTAAACTAGAGTTCTCGCACTACATTTTAGCATAATTTATGTAGATCGTGACGCAGTATATTAAAAGACTGATCAAAAACATGAAATGTGAAATAGTTGTTAAGTTTCTTATGAAAGTAATGTTATTAAACTTATCGGGTATCTATTGTAAATATTTACTGAAACTGGTTGAAATACAAATTGCCAAACCTCCAGCTGCATGCTGTATATAAAATACCACAATAAACATTAGATAACATAAATACAACCACAGACAACCACCTGTAAACGACTCTGCGGAGATACCCCGGATTGGGGGCTGTGCTGTGTTGTCAATATTGCACTGAGATGCGTTTCTAGTGCAGGAAATTAGAATGTACTGATTCAGCTGTTCAGTTTGTTCACATATTGTCGGCATCTGCTAACCTCAATGCGATATTTATTACATGAAATAGTTAAGTGTTATGTACACGAGGAACTGAAATTTAAATATAAATATGACTGTTGCTAAAATATAATTAGATGAATATTGCAGCAGGGACAATTTATATACACTTGTTTATTAAGTTATATAGTTAAAAAAAAAGAGAATTTCAAACTAAGCAAGTAAAGAAGTTTGAATGTTTAAAATAAATGCGATAGGGTGAAAATTTGCACTAAAACCAGAAGTAAGTGTAAGTTAAACCAACATAAGTTGAATAGTTATATGACAGGAAATTTTATTATTAAATTGTGTAAATATTGTGTATAATCACTATTTGTGAATGTATCAGTTTTAAGATTAAGTTTATGTACTTTTGAGCTATTAATAAATAATACTAATACTAATAGTGCAGGGAATTTAGGAACACTTACTTGTGAATAATATACACGGAATAAATAATGTTTTTATGATGAAGAAAAATACTTTTGTCCAGCCAGATGTGTAATTTGACCCACTGTCCAACGGTATCTCATACTGCACTGTATTAATACTGGAATTCTCTGCCGCCTGAAGTCAAGGGTTGCCGAACTTTAATTTCCTTTAAATGTAAATTAGAAAAATATCTTATGATAAGTTGCCAGACCTAACGCGTTGCAAATATTTAATGGAATGTGTTCCACTGTATTTATTATTTATTTTTTTTTTTTGCATTATCTAAATCGTGTTTATTTATCACTTAACGCCAATATGTATCCCACTATGTTTTTTATTACTAATCTATTTTTTGTGTACATTTTAATCAATTGTCGTTTTCTGGTTTAATTATGTGAATCCTACTTAATTGTAATCTAATACTAATATGTATACTAATGTGTTTATTTTTATTTTTACTGTGTACATTTTTTTTATTGAATTATCGGCTTCCGTTTTTATGTGATTCGTATCTGTTTCTAACAACATTAATATATATTCCATTATGTTAATTTTTATTTTATGAGGTAAATTTTATATAACTACCTCTTTTGATCTCATTATGTACCTACATTGTATCAGTATGTAATTACTTAATTCCGATCCAGTTTTATGTTCAACTGTGTAAGCAAGTTTTAATCCTGGTTGAGTGTAAGAGTAGGCCTTACGGCCTTAACTCTGCCAGGTTAAATAAAGCCATTATTATTATTATTATTATTATTATTATTATTATTATTATTATTAATCAGAAACTGAACGTACTGACCCTGCTCGTGACCAAACATTGAAATGCGTAGTTGCCAAGCGACAGATAAACCACATCTCAACTCTTGGACTTTGTCACACCATCTGCAGCTGTGGAGAACCAGAAGCTCTGCCGGGAGTCGACGCCGCTGCCATCGTGCCCACAGAGCGCATTGTGCCGGACAACAGAGCCTGACTGTTTTATAGCGAAGATAGGAATCGGCAGGCCTGGCTCTCCCTTTTTTCGGCGGAGAGCGAGCAGTTTTATGTTACATTAATTCTTGGCCGGAAATCCGCAGTCGATGCCAATCAGACACACGTGTTGCGTGCGTCATTATCTGTGCATCGCTCCCTTTTTACTTGTACAGTGTGACTATTTAATTGAGCAAGATCCGCCCGCTGTACCTGCAGCCTCTCGCGCGGAATGGAATCATTAAAAATAGAATGCGATCAGATCCAGCGAGTGCGGTCACTCGCTCGTTTCACGCCATTATGGCGCTCACAATTCAGGCCAGGGGTGCCCACCAATCAAGACGCCAAACTGAGCTCGCGATCAAGGTTGACGTAGGCTATATCAAAAGTAATAAACAAAGGAACAAAATATGTTAAGAAAGGAGGCAGGCAAACAAAATTATTCGAAGAAATAAACAGTAGAGAAAAAAGAAAACACTAAATAGTGGATATTGAGAGTTTAAAATGGAAAGGAGAAAAAGGAACAATAACTGTTAACAAGGGGAAAGAAAATAAGAATAAGAAGAAGAAGGAAGATGGCTGTTCAATATTTTGAGAGATAGCAGTATCTATCACAACAAGAAAACAAAGTGGAATGAAGAAGGGTCCTAAAATTAATCTTTCAGATATAAGTAGGGCTATTTATTGATCAATATCATAGGAGATGCTCAATGCGATTTCCAATTAATAAAAAACAGTCAATCGAGAGGTGACGCTATTGATCAAAACAAGAAAACAAAGCTTAATAAAGATGAGTTCCTATATCACATTTTGTACGAAATAAGGAACAGCAAATCTTGCAATGTGAGCTCTTTGCTTGTTTGTTATTGGTATACTGTATTTTTTTTTTTTTTTCATGGAGTGCAGTTTCATAGAAAGGACTTTGCCCACAGACCTTCTACTGCCCCCTACTAATTGGTTGCCATAAAAAATATCTTCCTTACGGTGACGGAAATCTTGTCTTTTCCTGTCAGTAACCAATCACAACCCTTGTTCACAAGAATTGACAGGCTCTCGTCAAATCCACATGGAGGTAGAGTTGTCGCATCTTTTCCGAATTCCAAGAATCCCATCAATCTCATGTCAAGGGTCACCAGGATTGTGGCAACTGTGCAATGTTGGACGAGGGGACAGGATGGAATTGTCAGAGTTGTTTGTGTTGGAAGTCATAAATCTGTAAGTGGGTGTTCAAAGGAGCCACCGAACTGCACTCCTTGAAATGAAATAAGGTATAAAGTCTGTGTGATGTATCTTGTCTCGCTGTGAAAAGAGAGAGAAAGGAGATGTCTTACTTCCTCTGTATTGTTATGGCGATGGGGGAGTGAAACGATGCCGTCCATCCATCCAGTGGCGGAAGGGACTAGTTGATAACATTCTGTAGCACAAAATAAAATAACAAAATATCTCTCTTCGTACTGTATAGTTCCGTCACTGAGCTTGTCTTTCAAGAAACTGAGTTCCGGCAGCCTGTACAAGAACAAGGTTTTGAAAGGAATCCTGAAAATTTACAACCCTCCTATAATCTCCACCCTCATTTGAAGGGACTTGGTTTTATTGCTACTGAGACAAGATAAACCTTACCAGGGTGTGAGTCCCTAAAACGGAGGCCAGAGATCTGCGTTACAATGGATGGGCCATCTCCTAGGATGCTGATGAACAAGTACTCATATCTCGGACGATATTAATTTTAGGATCCATGTTTATTACACTTTGTCTTCTTGTTTTGATTAATACTGCCACCTCTCAATATATTATTTTTTAAACAACTTGTATAAAGAAAATACGAAGGTTGTTAAAAGAGAGAAAAATGAAGCAATGTTGGTACATATAATTAGAGAGTGAAGGAAAACATAAAATACTGAAGAAAGCTAAACAAGAGCGGAACGGATAAAGAAGGTAATAAAATAAAACACAATAATGCGAGATAAGAAGGAAAGAATGAGAAGAGGGGAGTAGTTGGAGGAGCCCCCAGGCCGTAGTTAAGGAGTTCTGCTGCTGATTGTTGATCCCTGTGCGGGGAGGTCAAGAGTTCGAAGGCGCGGAATTGGATTACGCGTGGGGAGGCGGGGGCGCGCGCCCTAATAGACAATCTGCAGCGCGCGCTTCCTCCCCCGAATGAATACTCGCTCCTTTTTTTCCTTTTCCTGAATGAAATAAACTGTTAATTCATGTAATTTCGACGACCTATTACAGCAATTTATAAAGCAATTTGTAGCGCCGCTCGCGCAGTGTTGTCCTTGTTTTGCTCTAATTACCGCTTAATGCGGATTAGTGGAAACGAATCGCGACTTTCTCTTGTTCCTCTCGATATTTTTCAAACTTCATTACTCACCCCTCGGAGGCCATCTTGCAGTGACGAGTTCAACGTTTCTTACTCGATGCTGCGAACGATCGGCAGAGAGCGAAGCCCCTCTGTCCGCATTCGAGTGTGATGTCCATGTTTTTGCATTAGAAGTTTTACAACGCTTAGTCTTCTTCAAACAGTCCATTACAAGCTAAACCAGAAGCAGACTCGTAAACAAGCCAGACGCCCTAAGATGCGAATTATATCAATCTTAAGTTATGCGCATAATGTTCTGAACCGAATTGGATAGGCCTACCTTAAACAGTCGCTCGCAGACAATGATTTAAAACACGCTTTCTTAAGGAAATCCTTATATCTTTATATTCTTCATCTTATACAGTTTCAGTTGCTAGAAATTGGAACTCGCTACCGAGTGATATAGTATTTAGTATTTATTTATTTAACCTGGTAGAGATAAGGCCGTCAGGCCTTCTCTGCCCCTCTACCAAGAGATTCCAACTGCAATATGAACAATAAAATTACAATTAGTATTAAATTTATAATTACAATTACGAATAAAATTACAATTAGTATTAAATTTACAATTACAATAAAATCAAAGTACGAAAAGATTACCTGAATAATTAAAGCTAGATAATTTATCATAGAAAAACAAAGAATATTTTATATTTACTGAATTACAAATTAAATCTAGAATAACAAAATTGTATAGTGATGAAATTGCTGGATATTGAAATATTTTGTAATAGATTAAAGAAACTATTTACAAGAAATCAATTAATGACCAAGTGCCTAGGAAGTTTTCGTTTGAATTCAATTTTATTTCGACAGTCCTTGACGCTAGCAGGTAGCGAATTCCAGAGTCTTGGCAGGGCTATTGTGAAAGAGGATGAGTATGAGGAGGTGATATAAGGGGTTGTTGGACAATAACTTCATTTAGGTCAAAATTACATAAATTCTTACTTAACAGATTAATTGCTGATTAATATTTATTACTTATAATGAAACTAACATCTGACCATTCTTATTATTATCATTAATTTCTCTAAATAGATTTACAAAACCTCTAATGGTAATTACATTAATATTCTCATTATAGAAATATATTTTAGATTTATATATATATATTTTTTTTTTTCTCCCTGTAACACAGTTCTAGTAAGCTCATATTAAATTAATTTTCACCATTTTACTAGCTATCTCAAATCTCAAATTAATTATAATTGATTGAATTAAATTAGCTCATAAATTAAGTTAATACTTTACCTTATAGGTTTATCTAAATTTAAATAAAATATGTAGTCTACTAGTCGTTAAAACTTAACTGAAGAATATTTCTGGAGAACCTTTTAAGTGTAGTGTAAATATTCGTAATTTAAATATGTATTGTATTGATTAAGGCTGGTTGAGTGGCCTTAACTCTGTCAGCGAAAATAAAACATTATTATTATTATTATTATTATTCGTTTGCATTTCTTCTTCGGCTACTACATTTATTTAATTTTGTGTACATTTTCGCAGTGCGTTTCCATGTAGGCTATTTTAAAATGACGCTGCTTGGTGGAAATACAGCGTCATTTTCTAAGTAGTTACTTAGAGTGCAATCATCATGATGTCATCAATTGGAGCGTTTAACATTAATAGGAAATGTTTCCGATTCAAGAGATTAAGTCCAAAAAATAACTTCATCGACGTAATGTTTGGGTAATTTCATTTGCATAGCCCTTATTTAAAGATTTTCCTACTCCAGGTTCGACTAAGTTGAAATCCGCAATATATTGAAATGCCGCGCCACAGATCTACGTGGTGGAATTAACATTTTCCGTCAAAAGTGCGTTCTCCAAACACAGACGTGACACTTGCAGTGTTGTTCCACTGCCCCCGTGTTTATGTGCGCGCGGCCCGGTTCGACCCGGAATCTATTAGGAAACCGACCAGGAAGCTGACGTCTCCGGCAATGCAGTAGCGATGGAGTGCCCCCCACCCCCGCACCGCCCCTCCCCGGTGGAGCGCTCAGCTTCTTGCTGGCCCGGACCAAGGATACAGCCCGCGCTCTTATTTTCATTAAAAGAGTCACAAAATACAAAGCAGCCTACAATAACAGTTTGTGGATCTAGCAGACAGTGTAGACTACTAAGCTAGAAGCTTGTTTCGTGTAATACAGTGTATCAATACGCCTAAGTACTAGCCTATTTTATTACTTAATGCACAATGGTTAAGTGGGAGAATGTATTTAAGAGTAACACAGTATATATTCTTTAGAAAATAATATTATAGAATTTGATTTCTCATCTAATGACAAAGAAAACATTATTGTAAGGCGTCCAAGAATTTCTAGATCTAGAATAGATTATGGTGTTATAGATATTTTGTATTCGACAGATAATGGAGAAAAAATGAGAGTATAAGGGTACAGTGCATCAGTTATTCATAGATTTAAAAAAAAGGCATATGACTCGGTTAAGAGAGAAGTTTTATATGATATTCTTATTGAATTTGGTATTCCCAAGAAACTAGTTCGATTAATTAAAATGTGTCTCAATGAAACGTACAGCAGAGTTCGTATAGGTCAATTTCTGTCAGATACGTTTCCAATTCTCTGTGGGCTGAAGCAAGGAGATGCACTATCACCTTTACTTTTTAATTTCGCTCTAGAGTATGCCATTAGGAAAGCCCAAGATAACAGAGAGGGTTTGGAATTGAACGGGTTACATCAGCTGCTTGTCTATGCGGATGACGTGAATATGTTAGGAGAAAATCCACAAACGATTAGGGAAAACACGGGAATTTTACTGGAAGCAAGTAAAGAGATAGGTTTGGAAGTAAATCCCGAAAAGACAAAGTATCTGATTATGTCTCGTGACCAGAATATTGTACGAAATGGAAATATAAAAATTGGAAATTTATCTTTTGAAGAGGTGGAGAAGTTCAAATATCTGGGAGCAACAGTAACAAATATAAATGATACTCGGGAGGAAATTAAACGCTGAATAAATATGGGAAATGCCTGTTATTATTCGGTTGAGAAGCTTTTATCATCCAGTCTGCTGTCAAAAAATCTGAAAGAATTTATAAAACAGTTATATTACCGGTTGTTCTGTATGGTTGTGAAACTTGGACTCTCACTTTGAGAGAGGAACATAGGTTAAGGGTGTTTGAGAATAAGGTGCTTAGGAAAATATTTGGGGATAAGAGGGATGAAGTTACAGGAGAATGGAGAAAGTTACACAACACAGAACTGCACGCATTGTATTCTTCACCTGACATAATTAGGAACATTAAATCCAGACGTTTGAGATGGGCAGGGCATGTAGCACGTATGGGCGAATGCAGAAATTCACATAGAGTGTTAGTTGGGAGGCCGGAGGGAAAAAAGACCTTTGGGGAGGCCGAGACGTAGATGGGAAGATAATATTAAAATGGATTTGAGGGAGGTGGGATATGATGATAGAGACTGGATTAATCTTGCTCAGGATAAGGACCAATGGCGGGCTTATGTGAGGGCGGCAATGAACCTCCGGGTTCCTTAAAAGCCATCTGTAAGTAAGTAAGTTAAAGAAGAGACATACGAATATAATGAAAGGTTCCACATAACCTCTAATGAATTCTACCAACTGTTGACTGCTAATCAACTATTTTTAGGGTGTAGTACTTTAAGGATTAGGGCTCTATTGCCATTATAAATTGTTTTACATTGGTTAGGGACTGGAGCAGTGCTGTAGGTAGGATAATTAAAAGTGTGTGTGAAGTCCTGCTCATGTACCACAGGCGAAGTTATTAATGAGTTCAGTCACTTCGGTGGATTGCCATTAATTAATTCTTTATTCTCGAAAACTTTCCTTAAACGATTTTGTTGTTTCAGGACTTTCTGTTCTTTCTTCAGTGAATTTGACCTGTTGTAACACAACAATAAGACTGAATAATAATTATAAATTCAGAGCATAGAGTAGGTCATGAAATACAGCAGAGAGTGTGGCTTCAGAATGCTAAACATTCTTATAACAATGACACGGCGTAACCAGCGAAAATTGTAGCACGGCGCTTAACATGGTGGATTTTTTTTAAGTATTCGCGGTTCACAGAAACAAAGAATTTTATTGCAACCGTCACACACGCTCGGATAGCAGCCTACACAAAGCACACCTTGTGACTCATCCTACTCTTAACAAATAGTGTGTGTTTGTGGCTATAGTACCGACTACACCCAACTGTTGCCTACATTTTCCCGTGTACAGTAGGCCTATTATATCGCGTGGTCAAATGAAACAATAGCCGATTCATTCTGAAAACAAAATACTTTTGTGGATCATTATTTCAATGCCCACATTCAATACCAAACATTTAAGCTTCTGTCTTGAATTAAACAAGCCTTTAATTGAATAGAACTAGAACTGTGCAATGACGTGTTTGGTAGAATTTCTGATGTAAAATTGCGGGACCTCTAAGCTGTTGTAAGTAAGGTGGTTCCACAATTAAAAGAGGAGGACATAACAGATATGTATAATAAGCACTGTCGAATGCTAAAGTGAACAGAATGAAGCACAAGTATTATGAAATGTGTTGC